>NC_087296.1:5138928-5449285 GCF_015220805.1 Pogoniulus pusillus
GGACATCTGTGCCTCAGCCATTGCATCAGTACTCCTAAATGGCAGGCTTGCTTTTAACTGCCAAAGGTTTCACGCTGGTTTTCTGACAGGAAGCCTCTAAAATCACTTTCAGATAACTAAATACAAACAGACTGCTTTCTACAAAAGCTTGTATCCTGCTTTCTGCTTGCCCAGTATGCTTACTCATTGTCTCTGAAAGACAAAGAGCTTGCTTTGATGACTTTCTCCACACAGAAAAGTCACTGCACAAACAGCTAAAGTATGATCTTACAAGATGGAAAAGGCTTTGTATTAACTCTGCTGAGGGTAAGTGGTTTGCTGGACTTGATGAAGCAGAGCAATCCACCACTTGTTCAGGTGATCAGCGAGGAGCTCACACCAATTAGATCATGAGTTCACAGCCAGCATCACCACTCCCACAGAGCTCTGTGACTAGCACCTGCTGCAACAACCTCCTGTGCAGACTCATCACGTGGTACCCACCACAATTTCCTTCTTTTGCTGATGCTTCCACCACATTTACTGCAGAGTACAAGTGGAACAAATTAACAACTGGTTTGCAGCAACTGTGTGTTTCCTCATAACCAAAACCAGTAGCTGGAGGGCAGATTTAGACTGGAGATTAGGAAGACATTTTTAAAGTGAGGCCGGTGAGACACTGAACAGGTTGCCCAGGGAGGTCACGGATGCCCCTGCCCAGGAAGTGTTCAAGGCCAGGCTGGAGGAGACCTCAAGCAACTTGGTCTAGCCATGGCAGTGGGGGTTGGAATTAGATGATCCTTAAGGTCCCTTCCAACTCAACCCATTCTACAAATCTAAGAATAAGCTAAGCAGATTCTGGCAATTTGTAGAGTGCAGGTAGATTAAAATAATAAGGAAGATGTCAAGGGTCTGCTTCTCTATCTGTTGAGACAGTTTCCTTCCACTTGAAACACAAACTGAAAACAATTGTCACTTTCAAGAATAAGCAAACTGATGTGAAACAAACTACGACCCAGGTAGCAATTCCCTTTCCATTCACTTACCACCATTTTCATCTGCAGTTCCATCTAACTGAGGTATAGAGAGATTAGTGAGAAGCATATTGTTACCACTCCACTCCATTTCCTCCTCTGAAGATGAATCCTCTTCTGCTGAACTTCGGTGCATACTCTTGCCAGCTGACCTACAGAAGACAAAAGAACTAGTAAAGGCACAATACTTCACTTGGAAGCTACCAAGAGCCACATGGAACCTCGGAATTAAAGGTCTGTGGTGCTGTACGTTTGCACCTTTTTGAGAAGCAAAGGCAAACTTCCTGCCTATCATCCCGTGCATGATGTAAATCTTTGTCAGCTTCAGTAAACTCAGACAGGCTGAAGACAACTGCAGATAATAACTTAGGTCTAGCCACATTCAAGCCCAGATTCCAGGAAAATTTGTGCAACACAGCATGATGCCACCATACACAAACCCAAGCTATATAACTCAGTCAGCACTCCACATTATCTCAGTCCATTTGTGTGATAATGGAAGATGGGTGAACAATCAGTATGAATATGGGAGGGTGCCATCAGACAGCAGTGCAGATAGCATGAACCTGAGCACAGTAAGGCTGGAATCATCATCAGACTCCAACTGGCTCATTCTGCATGAGCAGAAGGCAAGGGGCAGAGACAGCAATGCTCTTTTCTGAAGTCAGTCCAAATTCTGCAGAGATCACACTGAAACAAAGCTTCTAATTCCCTCTGAACATGAGCTGACTCCCTATGGAAGAACCTGCTCCCTAGTGCTTTGTGTCTGGGATGAAGATGCAGGTGTATAGGAGTGAGCTACTGGTGAACCAGCTCCTCAAGTCTGATGAGCTTTTAAACAGCATTCTTCACTGCAGAAAAGCAGTTAACTGCTTCAGCAGCCTACCTGACTCCAGGAGATGTGGTCATGCCCATTCAGGGCTCTGCCTGAACTAAGGAATTCTGCAAGATACAGAAACTACCACTACACTGAAGACTAATGTTAAATGTTTTAGATGGAAATTCCAACTCTTCAGACTACTGTGAAGTGAAAAAAAATGCAAAAAAAATCAAAGGTCAAAAAGGAAAAGTAGCTTCAGAGATGAATTATCTCTAGAACTAGGAGACTAATGATCTAACTTCTGATTCTGTTACAACTTTTTTGTATGTCTCTAGCAAAGGTGAACTATTACTATGTCTCTTCTGCTCTCCAAATCACAGTATAGATGACTTCTAGATGTAAAAAACCCAAATGAAAAAAAGGTATGTCTGTGAAGTCTCTCATCTTTCAAATATAATTATAAATACCAGAAGGTCTGCTCAAAGCAGGGATGAGGAGAAACTGGATATAGTTTCTTCAGTGCCTGTCAGTGCAGCTGTACAAAAGGTCACCACAATCTGAGAAGGTGTTCTAAGAATCTTGGCAGCTGACCTTTGGCAGTCCAGCAGAGTGAGCGACATTCACAGTTTGATTTAAGCTTTGAGCATGGAAACAAACAAGTGTTTTTCTCAGGCTTCTGTGTCAGTCTTCACAATAATACTTCAAAAAATATTCATTCAGTAGAAGTTACAGACACATGAGATCTACAAGACACACCTTAACATCTGCACTGCATCTAAGGTGTAATCTCCTTTTGAGGTCACAACTGAAGTGTTTCTGTATTTGGACTTAGAGGCAAAAAAGCCTATTTAATTTTTCCTCACATTGCAAACCAGAAGCTTAGGTCTAGCCAAACCTGAACATTTAATCTTTACTTCTGTATAGAACTGATGACCCACAGGATCAGTCAGGGTTGGAAGGGACCACAAGGATCATCTAGTTCCAACCTCTCTGACATGGGCAGGGACACCCTACCCCTAGATCATGCTGGCCAGAGCCCCAGTATCATCTCAACAACTGTATTTTGTTCCAAGATCTTCATAGATCCTTTTCAATGCTGTCAACAGAGACCATTCTACACCTCACTGGATCCACAGCATATAGAATCATAGAATCAACCAGGTTGGAAGAGACCTCCAAGATCATCCAGTCCAACCTAGCACCCAGCCCTATCCAATCAACTAGACCATGGCACTAAGTGCCTCATCCAGTCTTTTCTTGAAGACCCCCAGGGATGGTGCCTCCACCACCTCCCTGGGCAGCCCATTCCAATGGGAAATCACTCTCTCTGTGAAGAACTTCTTCCTAACATCCAGCCTATACCTACCCTGGCACAACTTGAGACTGTGTCCCCTTGTTCTATTGCTGGTTGCCTGGGAGAAGAGGCCACCCCCCACCTGGCTACAATGCCCCTTCAGGTAGTTGTAGACAGTAATAAGATCACCCCTGAGCCTCCTCTTCTCCAGGCTAAACAGGCCCAGCTCCCTCAACCTCTCCTCATAGGATTTGTGCTCCAGGCCCCTCACCAGCTTTGACGGCAGGAGGGAAGGCAAGATGTGGCAGAAAAAAACATGTTCCGAGAAGAAAACCACATACATACCTTCTTTTCGTCTCAGGTTCTTCAATGCTACTGTCCCACCTTTGGGACATTAACAAGCTAAGTTCCATCTCTTCTTTCTCACACTGTGGCTCGTTTTCTTCATCATCACTGTTCTGAGAACTTCGACAGCTTCCGAGAGAACGATGCTGAGAGAGCGCTTTGTGATGTCCCATCTGAAATCCATCATTCTCCAATCCAGCCAACAAATCAACCATGGCCTCATCAGCACTGCTGTTCACTGCAGAAAAAAAACATACAAGTAGAATCTATATTCTGTTTTACTTGTTGATGGCTGGTTATGGTCTACCAAAAAAACCCAAAACCAAACAGGCAAAAGCTAAAAATCAACATTTTAACACCTCCTAGTTCATTATTGTCTACAGCAAGGCAGGCCACAGAAACAAAGCTCTTTTCTCATCTTATGTTTGCAACTTTCATGATTTGTTATCTTTTCTAGATCTTTATCTGCAGTTTTGACAGTCTTCTTGTTTTACTTCTGCTCTCCTCTCTTGATTGTAGTAGATTTATAGGAAGCACTTCTCCCTCTCCACCCTACTATTACCCCCTTGCATTCAGCAAAGCCTCGCTCTCCTGCTTTATTTTAGCATCAATGTCAGCTTCTGAGGCATCACTGCCTTCGCTCTCTCCCATCACTTCACTGGCTGCATTCACTTTGTTGGACACTTTACCTGATTTTACTCTTCCCTTATATTTCACTTTTTACTTTCTTTTATTTGACCCAAACTCATGCACTTGCCTTGTCATTCTTTATTTTTATTTCTTAAACATCCTTCCAAGTCACAATTGTTTCTCTCCTCCTGCTTACCTTTCATCTGACCTCATAACCAATTTATGATCTCCAGTCTACCAGGCATCTTTGTTAGTTCTCTCTCCTCCTCCTCTGGCTGAAGAACTACAATGTCTACTTTCCTTCCTCAGGAAATATCATATGTTTTACAATGATCCTGAGAATCATATAAAATAGGTCTCAACATCGGTGAGGAAGGCATTTTCTGTATGTCACAAAGGCTTCACAAGACACCATACAACTGTTCAGAATGGAAACCATCCCCTTTGCTAGAATTCTGAATGAAACCACCTTCAGTTGTACCTTCTGTTCTTGGCTTCTTAGCCTTCTGTGAGGTCCATCATTAAACTCCAACCTTCAACTCCTTTACTTCCCATTAATCTAAACCCTGCTCTGCTTCATAGCAGTAGAAGTGCATTTCACACTATGACTCTACAAGAGCATAGCAGAGAATAGCCTATGGCACGAAAAAGCACAAGAGACCCAAAAATGAAGCACATTACTCATGGCCACACATGACACCAGCAATCAGTAGCCCCATGATAAGAAGGCAAAATAAACCCCCAAAATCCAAAGATAAAAAAATGAAGTAATGGAATCTCCATTTGATTCCCTAGCCACTGGGAAAACCTGACCTTTCCAACACTCCTATTTGGCTGAGAAATCCAAATGCACAGTCCTAAAACATACCCTATGCATTTTTTTAGCCACTTCTCATCCACTCAGCAAAAGCTTCTCACTCCAAAAAGAGTGATTGCCAGCTCCCATGTAAATTGTTCTCTTCATAAATCCACATCCTTGCCAATAAAACTTCCATAATCAAAATGGTGCAAAATAAAACAGCACTACAAAAACCCTCTTAATCTCAATCCAACCAATCCTCCTTTTTTCAGCAAGAAAAGACTGGATATTGCCAGATATTGTATTACCTACAGATCTATACTCTTGCCCACATCGTACCTTCTTGTCCATGCACATATGTCTCCTGCCACAGATGTGCCAAAGCACTGGAGGCTATGGCT
Source organism: Pogoniulus pusillus (assembly GCF_015220805.1). Lineage (NCBI taxonomy): Eukaryota > Metazoa > Chordata > Aves > Piciformes > Lybiidae > Pogoniulus > Pogoniulus pusillus. The sequence goes on from NC_087296.1 coordinate 5,144,231, forward strand.
TTAGATATCTGCCCCTACCACTGCACCTTGTATTACCAACTTCACTGCATATTATACCTGATGTTTTCACCTCCTCTAGAGTATCTGAACTATTTCCTCCTGTAGTAGCTTCTCATACAGGTTCTTTTGTTGTGTTATTTTATTGCTGTTTCCCCACTCATGCCTTGCACATTTGTTTGCTGTTACAGTTTCTCTCCCCCTTGTTTTTTGCTTTCATAAATTCTGTGAAATGCTCTGCTCCAACTTGTTTCTCATCATCAGCCTATTTATCTGCAAACAGCTGAGATTCTAAAGACAGCTCATGAGCATGTTCTCTACCATAACTGTAAGAAGTATGCAGTAACTGTAAGAATATCATGGACAGACAGTCAAAACCCTTTCTTCTGATAATTTTAGTGCTATATACCTAGGAGCATAAGGAAAAGCAACACCCCTAAGAGACTGCCCTGAGCTAACCCGGCAGGAGGCCAGGCTTTAGTGAACCAGTAAAGCACAGCAGCCTCTACAAATACACTGCCCTGGTGCCACTTTTAGAGCATAAAGGTGCTTTTCTTGGTATGATGGTATGTTGTGTGTGTGAAGTCTCAATCAGCTCGACAAAGTCCCTGAGGTAAATTTACTTTCTTTCATGACTGGCAACATAAGCGAACACAACAAAGACTGTGGATCAATAAAACAGCCCAGAAAAGACATTCCAGTCATACTCACTAAAAACTGTCGTCTGACTCAGTCTTTGAGACAAAGGCTGAAAACTCTGACTGTTCTCCACAATGTTTAAAATTGCTTCTTCATTAATAAGCGCTTCCTCTTCTTTATCAGCACACATCCTACTGGATTCTTTAATAGAAAAACAAAGAGAAAGGATGAAACCTCAAAGAGTCACAGGCATCAGTGCATTATGAAAACAAGCCACTTCGAAGTGAATTTTACTATTCAAGAATGCTTCCACTATTTGCTATGGCTCTTTTAAAAAGCATTACTCTACCAATGATGAAAACAAAGGCAAGACTAGTCTTCATTTATCCTAACTGACAATCAGATCTTGGCTTGCTTCTGCTAATAGTATAAACACCCAAAGCATCACACAGACTTACACCTAAACAATCATGCTATTTAAAATACTCACCTTTGTTCATCTTTTTATCTTTATGCACTTCTACCATATTAGCTGGTGTGCACTGAAAGGCTTCAGGAGAAAGCACCTCAGAATGTAGTGTTAGCTCAGCAGAGAACTCCTCTGATCCATTACTGTAGTCCAATGATCCTGACAACGTTCTGGTTAATTGAAAACCAAATTTTAAATGCATATTTAAGGATTCCACAGAATACTACAGCTTATGGCAAACGTCTAAACACTTACACAGAGAAGTCATTTTGCTTGAGGATTTCTTTAAGTCTCTTCTGAAAAAACTTTTCACTCTCTGTTGCTGGTACAAATCCACGCTCTTTAAAATGTGAAAAATATTTGTTATGCAGTTTTACTTTGACCTCTCAACACAGTGAGCAGTTAAAATTACTAATTCTATTAGGTAATGGCTCAAAGTTGAAGTGCCTGCTAATTTTAAGTGCCACATTGAAGGGCTGGTTTTTTCGAGTGTATTTAAACACCTTAAAATACTTTGCAGACTCCCATTCATCTCATTTGCAGCTGCTGAGTCTCAACAGCATTTACAAATCATGTCACAATTACACCAAGGTGAGCATCCAAGAAAAGAATAATCAGTGAGCAGTTTTTGAAAAGGCTGGTTTATGCAGCCTGAATAATACCACAGAAAGACAGGGGGAAAAAAAACATGGTCAGAAAGCAGCCTTAGGCAGGAATCTGCCTCTCTCCTCCTGCAATCCTCTGGCTTAAATAGTATTTCTATTTTAAAAGCAACACAGCCTAGGTTCTGCAGAGAACAGCTCAGCTCATTATGGAATTAATTTGCAGAGCATGGCCTTCCCTGTGCAGTGAATTTTACAGGGATTTACCCATCCTTTCAGAATTTTCATCTGACATCAACTTAGCTATAAATCCCCAGAAATTCGAAAGAACTGCCCTTCCTAGCACAGAAACTGTCAGAGAAAGCTCCAGGAGATTTAAATTCTGCCAGTATTTAAACATTTAAACGTTCTCCATCATAAAGCATGCCCTCTTAACTGTCATTATCATTCATTCTGCCTAGAATGCTTTGCAGCTAAGTTGAATCACGGTGACATTAGGCAAGGTTATGCATCTTGCCTTTAAAATTGGAACACACACACTGGGCAATTAGTAATCTTGAAACTCAAAGAACAGTACATCTAAGAAGCCCTCAAACTTTATGCATTGATGTAAATTCTACCTCCTGCTTGCTTCCCATTCAGAGCTTTCAGTAAACAGCTGCACCTCCTTCTTTTTTTTTACCTTGTGACTCAGGTGACTTAATCTGAGAGGATTCACATTTCTGTCTCCGTCGCTGCTTTTCATCTTCCCATATAGCTTGCAAACCAGGGTTCCTGCCAATCTGGGCTGAAATATGCAATAATACATGAAGGGAAGTCTGCCAATGTGATGAAGCATTCTTTCCCCCAAATTAGATTCTGGCACTCTTCTTCATCTCTTTTGTAATTCTAACCTGTTATTTTTCTAATTGCCATTCTTGGCTTACTCCACGATTCAGTGTTATGTGAAAGGTAAGGAGTAACTTCATTTGTTATCTAGCTCTGCCATTTCTCTGGCTTTTGCTGGTCTTCTTCAGGGGCTGGAACACCTCTGCTATGAGGATAGGCTAAGGGACTGAGATTGTTCAGCCTGGAGAAGCAAAGACTCTGGGGTACCTTATAACTGCCTTCCAATACCTGCAGGCAACTTACAGGAAGGCTGGAGAAGAACTTTTTGCAAGAGTGTCCATCTACAGGACAAGGGAAATCAGATTTAAATTGAAGGAGAATAGGTTTAGACTAGATCTTAGGAAGAAATTCTTCACTACAAGGGTGGCAAGACCATGGAACAGATTGTCCAGAGAGGTTGTGGATGCCCCTTTGCTGGAGATGTTCAAAGCCAGGTTGGATGGGGCCTTGAGTAACCTGTTGTAGTTGAGAGGCATCCCTGCCCAAGGCAGAGAGGCTGGATTAGACGAGCTCTAAGGTGTCTTCCAGCCTAGGCCATTCTATTACTCTCCCCAAGTATATGTGTGTGTGTATATATGTACAGATGCATGTACCTACACATGCATACTTGATGTTGATATTTCACCTACTCTCCTTCAAGGTCTGAAACGTTCCATTATGCACTAACAAAAATCTTTCTACTGTTTGGACAATAAGCTACCCTGACAACCTTTGCTTTCAGAGTTCATTGTTACCTGTTTTAAAAACTTTATAAACTTGCAGATTCAACAATTCACTAACAGTGAAACCTAGGCTGAGGCTTAACTAAATGTGAGCCTTTAAAAAAGATGGCAATACAGTTCCTTGTCCCAATATTTTACATGGAAAGTTATTAACACTTCACCTTCAATATCCAGCTGATTTAAAATGTCAGCAGCTACTGCATCCACCTCCAATTCACAGGTACTTTGTGGTTCAACATCTTTCAACATTAAAGAGCTGTGACAACATAAATACCTTAGGTTAATTTTATCAATATGGTGATTTTGAAAGATGCATCATCACTGTTTTCTCACCAGACTAACATCTACTCTAGGGACTAGATCCTTCTAGGGAAGAAGGGTGAGTACCTAAATACAGAGTAACCAGTTCTCATCCTTACCTGCAAGTCCTTAAATTAATAAGTTATATTTGAATCTAAATAGAAAAGAAACTTGAAGACACAAATTAAAGGGATGAGCTTTTTCTTTTGTGGGGAGAAGAGAAAGCAGTGGTAAACAAAAATCCCACAGCAATTACAACAGTGTTCTCTCCCTCAGACACAAGATGAGAAGTTCTACAGGACTCTCAGCACCATCTGCCTTCACAGGATCTTGTGCCCAGAAAACACAGCAGCAAGATTTTTTTTCTGTCATTCACAGGTCAGAGCTATGCAACACAGTTGAACAATTCTAGCTAAGAGAACTGAAGCAAAAAATGTTTTAATTTCAGATTTTTTAAAAGGAAGATTAGGGGTAGCCTGGTGAATACAGAGTATTAGCATCCCAAACACGAGCAGAAATAAGGGTGACTGGCTTGGTAAATACCTAAAATATTAGAAACAGCTTTGAGCTTGTTGTATAATTATCTGATCAACTTCCTACTGTGCCTTTTCAGATCTGTTAAGGTCAGTGATCTTCCACCTGTTGCTATCAGTCAACTAATTTTGAGGAGTCTATGTGGGCAAAGAACAGGACAAGATGGAAACTGATAGTGTAGAAATGGAAGCAGGAATTAAACCAGTACTAGAATATCCATTTACTGGCACTTAGAAGGGAAAAGATAGAAAGCACTGAAAGGAGATCTAGTTATTTGGTCACTGACTCTTTCTGTGCATCACAGTAACACAGATTTCAAGTGCTCAGCTCGTGCATGATTTCTGGGGTAAGAAACATTTCCCTTGTTAAGGCTGATAGGATTTACTCAATAACCTCAACCTACCTACACGGCAGAGTCAGCTTTCAAGATTCAAGAATCACCTTTGCCCTCCCCACCTTGTACCACATTATAACAGTGGAATTTTTATTGGAAGTAAAATCCTGTGTTATATGTAATCTGAAACTGAGAAACAAAGCAGAAATCTCAGCAATTGCATTTTTAATGGAGTGAGAGGGGAAAAATATGAATAAGCATCTTGAAAGCAAATTTTGGGAACTTTAACACTTTAAAAGCATGTAATTTAAATGCAGCATCATTTCTTGGTAGCCATTCTTTTCAAATTTGTGGCATCACATTTTGTGACCTCATTGCTGTCTACATCTACCTGAAGGGACACTGTAGCCAGGTGGGGGTTGGCCTCTTCCCCCAGGCAACCAGCAATAGAACAAGAGGACACAGTCTCAAGTTGTGCCAGGGTAGGTATAGGCTGGATGTTAGGAGGAAGTTCTTCACAGAGAGAGTGATTGGCATTCGAATGGGCTGCCCAGGGAGGTGGTGGAGTTGCTGTCCCTGGAGGTGTTCAAGCAAAGCCTGGATGAGGCACTTAGTGCCATGGTCTGGTTGACTGGATAGGGCTCGGTGCTAGGTTGGACTGGATGATCTTGGAGGTCTCTTCCAGCCTGGTTGATTCTATGAAATACATTTTTCACTCTGTATGTAAATGCATGAGAAGAAGGCAGAGCAGGATGGCTTCTTTATACTGAACATCCAAAAGCAGTCTGGTGGAAGTTGTGAAGCATTTGTCATGTACTGAGCACTGTCAGAGTTACTGTAAAGATTTAAGAGAGCAGATCACAGAACTCCTAAACCAACTCAGCCCTTTAGCAGAAGTAGACTGCCCATGCCCTAATGCACACTTTAAGGACAATCCAATGCCACTGCTTCCCTCCCTTCTCAGTCACACCACCATCTGAGAAACAAGTCCATAACGTGATCAAAATGCATACTTTTCATGTCATGCACTTTGGGTCCTTGCATTCATCAAAGCATTCAAACAGAGCCTGTCTGCACAGCAAGCAACAGCAACTGCAGGCAAGCTGAAACTTGTGTTTTGATCACACAGCAAGGAAGGACTGCAAGATCCCTGGGAAACGAGAATGATGTAGGAGGCTGCAAACATTTTTTCTGCACCCTTCGCAAAATTAAAGGGTTTTTAGGAACAAATGAAAAGGCACCACAGTACCCAATGATCACTGATATGAGAAGAGTTTCTGGGTTTAGTATTTTTGTTTGCTCAATGACATGTAAATGACCAGAAATCTATCTCTGACTTGTTTGGTAGACACTATATCAAAGCTCTGAGCTTTCCACTTTCAATTTTCTCTTCAAGCAGGAGCCCATTTAAAACAAAAAAGCAGCACACCTTTTCTTTTTTAAGAAACACATGGCTAAATAAAACCAAGTACACTCTTTTAAGTTGATGCCTGCCATAAATAATCCAGAAGAAATTATGACAGGCAATTAATTTAGTGTGGATACATAACAGAGTAAAATCAGGGATGGAGTAGAGTTTAGGTTTGTAACTTTGCAGTGGCAAGTACATCCTACAGAGTGTGTAACTGCCATGCCTGAACACCTTTAATAAAATAATTCATTTTCTAGACAAAGAAATGTTTGACACAATATAAAATGGGGAACAATTTCAGCTGGAGGAGATGCAAATTAGTTCCTAAATTATTAAAGCATTGCAAGAGCTAGCTAAAGGTGAAATTCCTAACAATTACATAGAGAAAGACTGAATGTTGACACAAAATTCATACAACTGAATATAGATCAGTTTCTGGAACTGAGTTTACTTCACATCTCAGGAATATTGTTAGCAGGAAAGGCAGGAGTGTATTAATGAAATGCATTGATAAGGCAAGCTGGTAGATACACTGGAAACATAATCACAACATAGTGCCATAAAACAAAGGCAGGACAACTTAAAAGTAGAACAGAAGCAGGATGAAATTTACAACTGGGATGCAAGGCTCTATGTGAATTTATAAGGGATTCCAATAGTAAGATTATCACTTGGTAAAAAAGGAAGAGTGCAATGAACTTGCTATGGGTAAACTATACAAAAGCAGAATCAGATAACATCTGTTCCTCTCCTCCACTGCTCCCAATATCCCAACACCCCAGACACGTTGCTTTTCTTGTAGACGTAAAGAGATTACAAATTACAAGCTGTAGACTAGAAAAAGAGATGAGCATGAGAGACAGACATGAAAATCCCAAGCTGCGATTCTTTGGTAGCTACTATTTGAAATGGGTAAGTTGGAATGCTCTGACAGCATGGAATGCTCTGGAATAACCCGTAACTAACTCATGTTAAAGCCAGAATCTGTTAAGTAACATGCAAGGATTCTCTATAATCACTGAACCTGATCAGCTTTGCATCAGAAAATCATTAGGTAGAAGCACATCTTTCAACCACCAGGAAGCTGAATTTGCCTCATATATTCCTTTGTTTGTCTCTCACTTAGATTTTTACAAACCTATAGCAGAAAGAGACAGATGACTGACACTATACAAAGAAACTAGATCATGATCATCTGTCTACCATGAGGTTTTTTGGTTGGTTGGTTGGGTTTTATTTAATATAAAAATGGGCATGCTGACCTTGGTATTTCATCTTCTTCCCATTCAATGAAATATGCACTGTTTGAATTTTCTGACAAATGAATTCTCTGACGTTTACTCACACCTGATACATCACCTGGAAAGAAAAAAAAACCAGGAGAAATTAATTCATCTATGCAGCAATATTTTTGTACACCTATTATCATACAACTGCATTTATTATTTAGTGTTACCACTCCAAATGCTTCTAAAGAATATATAACACTGCATGATACCATCTCCAAAAAGCAGCTATACTAGCATTTGAATGACTTCCCTTTCTTTCTAACATGTAGATACATGTAAAAAAGGAAAAAATATTCTTACACTGACACAATCAGAATTATATTTGTTGTGTTTTAGTCATATTTTAACCTAAGTTCTATCTTTTCCTATTTGCTTGAGTTGCAAAGCCAAGCATGCAGAGTCTGGTGTAAACTTGAGTTTCCAAGTGTCCTCAGGTCAGATCCCAATGGAAAGTAGAAGCCAAAGAAAACACCACATTCGGCTTCACACTTTTCCTTTATCTGTGAGCTAAGAGAGAACACACAATATATTCCAGATGCAGTGGCAGCAGCAGTAAGTGGAAGCCTGCAATGAAAGCAGTTGTTGTTTGCCCTGCAAATAAAGAAAACACCATTTAAGTCTGCCTGGAGGCCTCCCTGTAAGGAAGCTGCAGAAGTTCCCTCTGAAGATTTAGTACCTCCCTTGTGGTCTCCTCTTGGACCTTCACTCTTCAGAGGAAGGAAAAGACAATATAGACAGGATGTGGCACAAGAAACAAAGTAATCCCAGGAACTGAGTTGAGGGTAGGTGGAATGGGAGAAGACCTTGAAAATTATTCAGTCTGCCACTTGTATGCAAAAGCCCAGCTTTGAATTTTGTCAGTGATGTTGGTGTCGAATGTTAGCAGGCTCTTTTTGTACTGAATTTACCTTGCAGCAATAGCAAACACATCTGCATTTGTTAAAGATGACTGTTAAAGAGCAAATGACTGTTTCAATTGAAACCATTATTTGTCAGCAAAGCAGAATGATTTTAAACTACCAGGAAATAACAGATGATATCCACCCAGCCACAACCCACAGCTAGTGACATTTTGCTCAAAATGGTAGTTCTTAGCCTTCAAAACGATTTATTTGGTCTTAAGAAATAAACACCTTACTTTTTCTCCTTGCCCTCCTGAATTTGACAGCAGCCAGGTTTATTAAATTCATTCCATATAAGTTGTAGTCTATAAAGAGTTGTAGGAGGTAGGGAATATGGGCTTCATGAGGCTGGTAAGATTTGTTCATTATGGCTCCACCTTGCAGAAGCTCACATACTCTAAAATTAAAGACAGATTAGGACATAAACCAACAATTATTCTAATACAATAATACTGATAACTGATTTTATTGAAATATAAAATAAATTTTTGTCTTCATATTTTAACTGAACAATTTTTCTTTCACAGTAACTAGCTCACAAAAATGGTCTCTGTCTAACAATGATTCAATACTTGAGTGCTTAATTTAATTCTACAAAAAAATCATCATACCATGTACTGACCCAAAAATCACTCTAAGTCCATGGAAATCTTTCTACAGGGTAACTGTGGAAGCTGCTTGTCTGCACACTAGGAATAACCTTGAAAGCCTTTCATGTATATATGAAGATGCCCTGCATGGTTTTAAAGTTACACAGTATACAGAGAGAAGCAGTATTTTAGCAACTTCCTAGCAGCATGACAAATCTGCTCTTTTAAACATCTCTACACATAAAAAACAACTGCAGGTGTTAGGATAATTATGAATTGATGAGGTAAGTTTATCTCAAGTAAAAGGCTCTAGCTTCAAATCAAAGCAAAGCACTAAGCATTTCTAAGTGCAACAAAGTTTTATGCAGAAGAATTAAAGGAATAATTGATGTGAAGTGTCAGTCCTTGTCTGGATAGCTGTAATTCAAAGATGAGAAGCTCCAAAGTTGGAAACAACTGTCACATCATCCATGCACACAGAGCACATTTAGACTGAAATTCAAAATCATGCAAAAATTTGCTAGCCTAGAACAAAACCCAGACAATCCTGTCCTATGATCATGGGTCAGATCTTTAACCAGTCACGACAGGTAATCCTACACACTCAATGGGTTTCAGTTTGTGCTCGAGAAATAATTCCTCCTTATTGATTCCTGAATGTATTGTAACTACTGTGTCAGTAAGACTGAGATCAACTGTGCTTTCATTTCACAGAACATTAGTCTATTAAGCAATAGAGAGACTGTGTAATAACAACAGTGTCCAGTTTTCCAAGTGTATTTTAAACTTAATAAGGAATGCTGGCATTAAAAAACATGAAAGGTACCAAAGTCTGCTTCATAATACATGGAAGAGTACTACATTGTTTTCTGTAAGAGTTACAAGAAAAATAAACTGATGCAAATCTGTTCAAGTGACTTTGCCAAGGTGTAGGTGCTTCAAAATTGACTTTTTAAATTCAAGATAGGAGGAAATCAGCCAGAACTTGCTACCACCACATCCTTACCTTTTTACCATTGCAGGATTGTAAAGATAAATCTTCATAAACTGTCTCTCTTTTTCATGGTAACCATAAAAAGGCCTGGAGAAGGAGCAAAAGCAACAGCTAGTCAGTTATTCTGAGCTAAAAAAGACTAAACCCTATGCACAGTAAAGTGTCTAAAAAAATAAGAATCAGAAAGCATTTTTAGTTCAACATTGTTTCCCACAGCACCATAACAGTACTTTTAATAAATTTGCTTGTGCTGGATTGCTGCAAAAGCAGCATTCAGCCTTTCTGATAAATAGTGTAACAAGTCTTCAGGGAAGTTAATTCTGCAGGTCAGGTGTAAATGAGTGAATACTGGCTGTGCAATACAAATAACCAAACAAGGAGAACAGCTTGCAAGACTGAAGAGCTGCCCCTTTTCAGTGATTACTAATCATCTTGTGCACTAAATGAGGCATGGATCCTGAAGAAAATAGGATTTGAGAATGCAATTAAAGAATACATAGCATAATTAATATGTCAAGACTAAACTGAGGTTGAATAGGCAGCATTAATTCTGGTATTACTTGACTGAATTACTGACTTTTCAGCATCTAGAATTCTAATCTAATCTAACATGCTTGTAAAACAGCATGTTAAGGAAACAGGCCATAATTCAGCACAGTGAGTGAATGCAAGCAGTCTACAGCTTGCAGTAACAACTAAAATCAACAGAAATGCAGGAAAACATACACTCAAATGTTGCCTTGACAAAATAAAAGCTCTTTACCAAAAGCATTATTAAAAAAATGCAACTGGGATGCTTATCTGCCAAGTGAAAAAATGAAGTTCAGTAGTAAAAAGGATTTCAGTTCTAACTTAAATGGAAGCTGTGCAGAGCTGCATGCACAATTTCAGCATTAGTGCAGCTGGCTCTAATGTGGTTCAATGTGCACACATTTAACATCTCCAAAAGCTAGAAAGAACTGTTTGTGATGGTAGAACTGAGCTAAGTTGAAACAACAAACTATAAGCTGTTAAGCTGAAAAGGAGATCAGACTTGTACAACCTCTTTCTTACAGACCTAGTAACAGGTTATATACATTGGGTTAGAATGACTCTTGCTGTAGGAATGGAAATTAAAAGCTACATCAAAAAAACTTAATTCAGACTGACATGGCAGCAGAGAGAGCAGGAGTGACAACACTTTCAAGGTTAGATGTGAACATTTATGTTAACTTCACAATGCACAAGGGCAGTGTATTTTACCTTGTTTTTATTCTTGGACCTCCACTATGTTTGGAAGTTAATGCAATAAAAATCTTATGTTAAACTTAGAAAGGTTTAGCAAACACCTTTATTACAGTACAACTTTCCTAGGTAAGATAATGTCCAAGATTTAAGGAAAAATAGAGGCTTCTCACCACAGAGAAACTGTAATACCTAGGAGCAGAACCTGACCCGGGTCAGAGCAGGTGACAAGTAGGTCCCTGTGACTACATAACCATGTCTAACTTCCCAGGTAAAGAAGACATATTGCAGTTCCTGTTAAGTGCTTCCCATTAGGCTCTTACATATGCAAGCAAAACACATGAAACACTCTTTTCTATGCTTCTTTGAGGCAATAAGCACTTGGAGTTTCAGTAATGACCAAGTAGTTTTCTCTGCTTAACTTTCACTGCTGAGATGAATTACAATATTGCATTCCACACAGCTCACACAAAAAGAACAAAGCAAGAATTTTGGTGTGTTACCCTCCCTGTTACTGGAAAAAAAAAGTTCTCATAAAAAATGAAGCTACTGCAGTCACTTTACTAGCAGTTTCTAGAAGATACCACTAAAACTGGCTGGGACCAGAAAGACTATCTTCCAGTTAGAAAGAATGTATTTCAAAAGTGCAAGAAAAACAGCAAAGTTTTAAAACATAGTGCTGCACAGTACTGAAAATTAGCATTTACTTTGAAGATAAAACATTAAACCCATGTATAGACTAACAGTGTTCCTCCAGGACAGCTTCCCATTATTCACTATGATTTGACATGTTTTTTTAGTCCTTGGTTGTGCAAGTTAAATAAAAATTAAGAGAAGCCTTAAAATATTAACATGCAATAATAGCATATAGATCCAACAGCAGGAGAGAGTTACACCAAATAAAATACAACAGTCAGCTTGACAGTTAAGTAAACTATTTTTAAGAGCCTCCACTTCATGGTCTATGCTGGTGGGAAAATGAGATGGATAAACATGATCTGACAGTCTCTGTGATGTCCTTCCTAAAGGGGCCATCTTTGATGAACAAAGAAAAAGAGACCTGGAGTCAAGTTCCTGCATATGTCTGGTCACCCAGACAGGTAGAAAATGCTGGTTGGAAAGTTCTGCTGTAATAGCAGAGACAGAAAAAGCCAAGAGGAACAGATTTAGAAAAATGATTAGGAAGCTTAGGAGAGAATGGTTGTGTCAAGTGTTTGGGGGGAAAAACATTGATTATATGAAAGTGAAAGAAGTTATTTAGCAGCTGTTCAGGCAAAACCATTTCCAACTAACAAAGAAATCCAAGCAAGCCATACTTACATTCCAGATACTAACGACACTTTGAAAACATGCTGAACATTAGAAGATGGGTTGCCTAAAGCCACATTAAGTGCTCTGTCAATGCTGAATGCCACTTGGCGAAGGTAGTACTCTGGACGCTGTCCAAAGCCATCGTATGGTACATAGAGGTAAGGGAAGATACCGTGGAGGTGCAGACAGGTCTTCTGACCTAAAAACAAAACATAAATCCTTATTGTCTCATGGTTTACCTACAGGACATTTTCAGGTTCTGCAGACAGGACAAACTTAGGAAACAAGTTCAGCTGCATTTCAAACAGAAGGTACTGATTCAGAGCAGTTCTCACATTTGATTCATTGACAGAAGCAACACAGAACAAACATGGTTACATAACCCACACAACATTACCCTTGGATAACAGGATTTGCCACTCAGGTTTCTGTCGTACTACCACATACTCAGTGCTGGATGGCTAATGGTTTCTCAGCTTTTGTGAAAATTTTGCACTGTCAAAGCCTTCCTGTTCCTCACTGGGATGATCACACAACCTCTCAGAAATTAAGAACATTCAGAAGACTCTTCAGTATTCTAGTTAAGACCTAATTTGGGATCTAGAAAACCCATGTGGTTTTCAAGATCTTAAAACTGGACCCTGAGAGGCCCCTACTATATATGCAGATTTCTAGCATTCTAACACCACACTTACTTCTTGAGCATTAGCTTTTATGAGCCTTCAGTAACAACAGAATGAAAGAACACACCATGAAAACCATTTTGCTAGAACACAGCTTGAGCTTCTGCTTCAGACAAGGCACACTTGATGTGGGCTAGGATCTTGACTGCTTAAACTAACATCAGATTGTGCCTGCCACCTGTCCAGCCCTAGAAGTCATTCATGGCTTCTCATCGGTCAATGAAAATGTTTCACAGAAAGCACTCTAAGTGCATGCTGCTGATTAACCTCCACGGCACCCTAATGATAGGCAAAGTAATCATCTTGTGTTGTTTGGATAAACTCCCTGTGTGAAGAGAGCAAAACAGCAAGGCAGTGTTTTCATCAGCCAGGAAATAAATATATCACAAAGAGGCAGCATAACCTCATTGTCTAGAAGACCAACGAAAAGACCTCCAAAAGTCCACTCTTCCAAACTGAGGTTGTCTCCTGGCAGACGGGCTTTGCCTGAACAACTTCCATTCGTTCATACCTCTATCAATGCACCATTATTGGCCACCCAGTGATGACAGCTCTAAGGCCATGAAAGAACAGAGCTTCAGAAATGGGACTGCCTGCAGATGTTTATACCTGTGGAACGCATGCCTCCAAACACTATAAACAAGAGTTTGGGGTTTTTATACCAGCGCTTGGATGTATTGTTCCTTCTTCAAATATTTATCAGACCTTCACACAGCATCTAGGAATGAGAGATTGCTTGAAGGATGGTTGTAACAAGTCCATTTTCCAGGGACGATTTTATTCTTCCCATAAATCATCTCTGTCAAGTCTCTTCATCAATGTTTACATGCAAGCTATATACACATTCATAATGCTGAGGTCATCATCTATGATGAATTCTGCCCATGCTTTTCAATTATTTCAGGAGAAGAAATTTCTTATTTAGATGTTATGTACTTCAAACACATCTTTACATTTATATTTTCTTCAAGAAAAAAGGGGAAACTAAAGAAAGAGGAACTACGGACTGGAGGGGATTTTTTCAATGGCAAAATAAAGAACAGCAGCAGCATTATAGGGCAGGAAAACCTCTAACCCTCTAATGTGGGAGAAGTCATTTATTGGTAGTGTGTGAACCAAGAGAATATCGATCCCTGCAGTAGAAGCAGGCCATTTATTTTCTGTACTGAGTCAACCACCAAATCTGAGTGTTTACTTCTGGGTGGTACTTGACTTATAATAAAGGATATCCCCCCTTGCCCCAGTATAATGAACAGAAATTTAACACTTGTTCATACATCTACAGTTTCTCTATTCAATTGTTTGGTATGGTTTTTGTTTGGTTTTATATTGGAGCTAGAGAGTAAGAATTTCTGGCAAATACATAGCTCTGTTCCCCAGGAATTTTATATATTCACGTGTTTGCCACCCTGTAACTTCTCAGTCAAAATTAGTTCCTCACTTACTATTTTTTTCCTTTCCTTTTTGCACAAATATCTATGAGCTCTTGCTCTTTATGCTAACACTTAAGAAAATGCTTTTGCTTTAATGGTTGCCCAACTCTTCTGATTTAGAGTTAATATATGTTCTTCCAGAAAATAAAACTGCAAAGCACAAGAATAAACACAATAAAGGAGACAGTCTAAACTTGTTGGTTCTTTACTATGAGGGTGGTGGAACTCTGGAACAGGTTGCTCAGGGAGGTGGTTTGGGCTGCATCCCTGGAGATATTCAAGGTGAGGCTCCACAGGGCTCTGGGCAACCTGATCTAGTAGAGGATGTCTCTGTTGTCTGCAGAGCTACATGACCTTTGGAGGTCCCTTTCAGCCTGGACTATTTTGTGATTCTGTGACTTAAATTCAGGTTCAAGTTAAGCAAGACAATCAATTCATAATGTTTTCATAGCTAGCACCTGATTGCTATTTAACAATTCTTGCTGAACTGAAATGACATCTTATTGCTGAATAAAAGTACAGGTACGAAGGTGGTTTCCTTCTGTCTCCTTTCCTTGCACTCTTCCTTTATGTGCAAAAAAACCACAAAAAAGACTACAGCTTTCAAGAGACCAAAGAGTCAAATTACCAGCTAACTCCAGGGAAATCTTATAAAACATACACACTGCACTGCTTTTCATTTTCGATTCTGCCAAGAAAGCAAACATACTACTGTTGATCTAAGACTCCTATTAGGCCAGCAGCTGTCAAGTTACATGGCTTTATACAGCTACTCACTTTGATCTTTGGTAGTACTGATTCATTCACCATGATATTTGGTTATACTGCTATTTTTATTTACAGTCCTCATTACTACAAGTCTTACCCTGCTAGTGTTAAGAACAGATTTATTTTGCTTCCATTATTTAAGTAAAAGCACCAAATAGCTATTATCTATAGTTATCACCAAGCAAAAATATACCTCATGAAATGTACTGTTATGCAGCCAAACTAGAGCTAGGAAAGTCCAGAGATGCAAGATAATTTAAAAGTCCATGTCACCTAAACAAAGGAGAGCAAAGAATTTAAGCATCTCAGATATCAAAGATGAGCTGCATGTAAAGCCCTCTTCAGAAGCTTGGTGACTTGTGAGTTATGAGAGATGGCAGCAGTACTTTATTCTTTAGAAGAAACAAGTAGACACAGAAGGTGAGGTCTGAACACCAATGCATACAAAACAGACCAAATATAAAATGTTAGTCTTGCTTCTGCTGTTGCCAGATTGCTTACCTAAGCAGCTGGACACTATCTACAATATCTACTGAACGAGTATCAAAAATCACAAGGATTCTTGTGAATCAAAGGGAACCAAAACACACGAAGGAGGAAAATGCAGTTGACTCCAACTACAGACTCTGCATCACACCAAGCTTTTGGCATGCACGGGCTGGTGACACAGGCCAAGCTGTTGTTCCAGTAAGAAAGGCTCTCACATAAATCCAACAGACTATATTGGACCACACTGACCAAGCAGGAGACTGTATTTACTAGTCCCAGATAAACTAATGATACAAACTTTACCATATCCTGTAAAAGATGAAAAAAAAAGTCATTAGTAGAAAGGGGGCACAGAGCAGTGACACAGCATTTGATTCCCATTTCCTTCCTTAAAGACTGTTACGGCTACTCAAGCTCTCTTAGCTACTCGTCTCTCTTGATGAAAGTAACCAAAGCCACATGCAAGTAGAAATTGGTACCTATATATATTCAAAGGCAAAAAAGTTGCACTGATTGGTAACTTTAAACTTTCACCTTCATGGTCTCAATCTGCCTATTAAATACTGTAACATTGCACTGTTCCAGTTCCAGCTCCCTTCTCCTCCTGTGTCAGACAAAACCAGTTGAAACCTTTTTGTTCAACAGGTGTTTCACAAAAACAAGTACTGTTCTGAGAAGACTCACAAGCTAACTTATGACACTTACTACTCCTTATCACACACACCCTTTTATGTCACTAAAAAAGATCTGAACATGTTATGTATGTTCTCAAAGTATCATTTTTGGATAAGCAGCAACTTACTCAGGGAGTACCTCCTGGCTTTAGACACCCTCTGAATTCTGAAAGAGCCAGAAGGTGTGCAACAGTAAAACAAGGGAACAGAACTTCCCAACACTGCAAATAAACTCTGTTCTTATCTTGCTAACTCTGTGCTCAGGATCTACATGGCATGCTTCTGGCAGAGGAGGGCTGCAGGGGTGGTTGCCGTGGGGAAAGGCCGGGGCTGCCCTCTGAGAGACACAGCGGGCTCCAACAGACCCACCACAGAGCACAGCTGAGCCTTTCAGCCAAGCTAGGGGCACGTCTGGGAAAACGTTTAAGAAAGGGAACACCAAAGCCAGAGAAAAGAGGAGGAGGGGAAAACAGCTCCACGGCAGAGCAGATATCCCTCCCCTGCAGCTCACGGAAGAGCCCAGGGTGGCGCAGATATTCCCTGCAGCCCGCGGAGGTCCCCCCAGCAGAGCACAAGGATATTCCTGAAGCAACTGCAGCCCGTGGGGAGCCTACAGCAGAGCAGGAGAAAGATGTGAGGTGGAAAGAGTGGCTGAGAGATATTCCTGTGCACTGACTGCAACCCCTCTGTCATCCTTCATGTAACCTTGCAGGGTAGGGGTAGGGTACGCGGTTTGGGCAGTCTGAAGTGAAGGAATGAAGCTGAACCTGGGAGAGGGGAAGGATAAATGTTTCAGCGTTTCTCACAATCTGACTCGATTTTAGTTGGTGATAAATTAATTAATTTTCTCCAAGCAGAACGTCTTCTCCCCACAATAGTAATTGGCAAACAATCTCCCTGTTGTTATCTTAACCCATTGCTTTACTGTTTTCTGCTTTTCCTATTTCATCCCCCTGCCTCAGCAGATGGGGTGGGGGGTGTGGTGTGGTGCAAGCAAACAACTGGGTGGCAAATTTGACTCAGCTATGTCTAACCCAGGACAAATCCCTCCAGAGTCTACAAACTATTTCAAAAGGTTTGGAAAAGGCAACAAAGTAGACCAAGTCTTAGTGTCAGTAGACTTATACTTTCCACCTTGTGATCTACCTTCACCAGAAGATTTCTGTTACAGTGTTACAGCTCCAAGTCTCTGTTTCAAACATTTACTCAGAGTAGAAGTTACAGCCTACCCATAGTAACTTAATAAAACCCAACACACAGCCCCCATCCCCAAAGTTAACACATTTAGCCACAAACTTGCCATTAATTAGATACAATACCAAAAGTTACACTATTTAATGCAATGGTATAAATACTGTCCACTTGTTATATTAATACAATAACTAAAGGTGTGGGAGAAAGCATTATCCTTTACAATGAAGCTATCTAAAAACATACTAGTGAGAGATAGGCCTGCTCATGAGCCTTCCAAGAAAGGCTATGCACAACGGTGCAGAATTTCCAAGGCATTTCCAAGTGGGAGAAACAGAAGCTACAGGGAGCAGCTGGGGTGATAAAATGCTTTAATCCATGCAAGCTTTTTAAAAAGACTCTATAAATTGAGACAGCACATACCTCACATCCTTATTCTGATTTTTTTTCCCTAAGGATTCTTGTGATAGGACCCTTCAATCAGCTACACGAGGGAAATGATTTTCAGCTGATATAGCAGCTACGGACTAAACCCAAATAAATTCAGTTCTCTGGAGCTGTTTATAGAGGCAGTAGCTCCATAGATGATTTACAGAAGCTGTATTTTTGAAAGCTGGTGGTCTGAATCCTGATTCATCTAACAAAATTGTAAAGCCCAAGCAACTCTACAGTTTGCACTGCACATGAAGAAGAAGAAATCTTACCACTGTCTTTTAGATCATTTTTAATTTCTTCCCTCCAGGTTAACAGTTGTTCGATAATGATTATACTTCAACAGCCACTAAGAGGTATTGTGCAAGTTCAAGAGTAACTAACTGCTTTAAACAGAGAAGCAACAGCAGCACTAGAAAAATCTAATTCAGATTACAGCACGTTTCAGTATTTCTTTATTCTGATGAAAGACGTTTGCCTCCTTTCCACTACAACAGGGTGGCATACAGAAATCACACTGCAGTACTGATATTGCACCGTTTTAACGGTGCTTGTCAAAAGGCATGGGAGGGTAAGAATCTTGAATGAGAAAATCAGTCTTTGAAAACAGAAGTAAATGAAACCAGATTTTTTTTAGACATATTATTTTCCTACAGATTTATCCACAGTATTTCAAAATAATTTATATTTTAGCTTTTTTTTTTTTTTTGTTGCCTAGTACCATGAATATAGTCTCCAGATCTCTGCCACACCCTCAGACATGGTTTCTAAGAAGCAGGGCTTTTTTCCTCTAGTCCAGGTAAACAAAGACCTTAGCATCCACTAAAGTCAATAGATGCTAAATGCAGGCACAGCATCTGTCACTCTTCAAATGTGATCTTTTTATGCCTTCTTCTGCTCTTTTATATACCACAAAATATGTAAATGAACGCTCTTTCAGTACTACAGCTGGTGTTACTATTCTCTCCGGCACATTTTGCAACAGTATTAAGTATTTTACTTCCTATTTCAGTTTCTTTTGTGACATGCTACTTCACTTCCTCATCTTGAATTAGGCATCCATCCCTCTCTTTTCATCTTCACTAAAGTCTGCCGTCTCTTGGCAGCATTTGAAGTGTTTCATGGCTTTTTGCCTGCTCTAGCCTTTCTTTCTGCAAAGAATGCCCAGCACTCTTATCTTAGGCTTGTTACAGACATTAATTGATAGCATACACACTGTTCTGGTTCTTCACACGATTTGAACTGCAAGATCTTTCTCTCAGTGTTGCAGAGAAACAAATTAAAGATTTGAGCACTTTACAGAAGCATGTATCCAAAGACTGCTTGCTTTGTACAGACCATTTCATGCGATTGCCTTGCATTTACTCTACCTTCAGAGTGGCTATAAAGACTGGCTGGATGCCTCACTTCCAAAGACAAGGTGTTTATAACAATGCCTGTACTCTTTAAGAAATGTTTTCAAGTGTTACTCAGAGTATTTGCCACTGTTGTAGGATCATCCAGTCCAGATATTCCTATTTTACAGGGTCATCTCACGGGCCATTAAATTTTAAATTGTTGAAAGTCTGTGCACAGCACAACTCTAATTGACTATCTTTCTGCACTGAAAACAAAAGCTCTCCCTCATATATAATTAATAAGAACAAGAGGAGTAAAACCAGCTAGCAATCTATCTTACAAGCTAACCCAACCAATGCTCTGAGGGACTACTTAATATCAGCCCCCTCCTTGTTCTGTTCAGCTCTGAATCCTCTCTACCCCCACTTGGCCCTATTCCCAAACCAATGACAGCAGTATGTTTCAACACTTTTTAACTAGCCTACCCAAAAATGCATTCCTTGCATTTGACCTCAAAATTTTAAGATCAAGACTAGAACATTATCACAAGTGACAGAAATGTGACAAACTCCTTCTAGCTCTGATGAGTTGTCAAAAAAGAAGTTTAATTTTCACTACCAGTCCACAGCTTTTTCAAAAACGTACAAAGAATCAAGCCAATTGAGAGGAATACACTGAATAATGAAGAGCTTGAGGTAGTTAAAAACTGGATGTGTTCAAGCTCCAAGCAACCATTCATTAAAGTTTATGGTGGCTGGTAAGTCATAAAACTCCTATAGGAAACAGCAACATATTACCAGGAAACACAGAACCAAGCAACCATGAATTAGCATTAGAAGACATGACATAGAAAGACCATTCTTCAGACAAAAATTAAGCTGTCTAGGGTCATCTGATATTTCTCCTGTTCTCCATTTCTCTTTTGAGACTGTACAAGACTTAGGACATCTGCACTAGGAACTGAGCTGGAACATTGCTCTGGCTAAAAATTCATCTTGCAAAAGCGATTACTCTTTCAATATGCTCCCCAACTTCACCATAACTGCAGTTTATGGTGCCAGCACACAGGGAGGAAAAGCTGCACAGGGCAGTTGTGTGCAGCTCTTGCTTCATACATCAACTAACAGAACACACAGCACTCAAGACCATAACCTATGTGCTGGCTGCTCTGAAAGAAAGGGAAAACAATCCTGTGCTGACACATCCTCACAAGTGGGAAGGAACAGTCAGGAAGGATGCACACCTCTGTAGCTGTTACATTGTGCCTCCCCCTCCACAGTATCACTAAAGGGAGATCAAAAGCACTATTTTCTGCAAATACAATGAAATACTAGAGCGCCACTTAACTAACTGCCATAAAATATTTGAGCAAACAGTCTTTTCTGAGGTCAGCCTTTCATTAGCTACTGACAGAAAGCTCTTAAAAGCATTTCAAGTGGTTTTAAAGACAGTAACAATCTCTAGATGTTCCTCATTTTCAAAGCAAGCTGACCAGCTAGTGTTTTACAATTGCTTTGGCAACCTAGATTGACAAAGCAAGTTGCAGAGCCCAATAAAACAGAAAGGAATTTGTTCTACATTTTCAAGAGACAAATCCTATTATTCTTATCACTTGTAAACAATATAAATTGAGTTTCATGTGAAGGAAAAAACACACTAATTAAACCAGAGTGTAAAGCAAATGAAGTGTTTCTAAAAGCAGAGCAATCACATCAACATTGATATAACTGGATCACAGTTATTCACAGAAATTCACATTTCTGCCTTTTAAAAATTTTAAAGAGGTTTTGTCCATAATCAGGCTAGGAGACAGCCAACTGTTTTCTGGGCTGCATCAAGAGAACTGTGGCCAGCAGGGCAAAGGAGGGGATTCTCCCCCTTTACTCTGTTCTCCTGAGACCCTACCTGGAGTACTGTGTGCAGTTCTGGAGCCTCCAACACAAGAAGGACACTGAACTATCGGGGTGAGTCCAGAGGAGGCTACGAAGATGCTCAGAGGGCTGCAGCAGCTCTGCTATGAGGACAGGCTACAAGAGTTGGGGATCTTTGGTCTGGAGAAAAGAAGGCCTCAGGAGACATTATAGTGGCCTTCCAGGGACTATTTACAAGGTCTTGTAATGACAGGATGAGGGGTAATTCATTTAAACTGGAAGAGGGGAGATTCAAACTAGATGTTAGGAAAGGGTTCTTTATAGTGAGGGTGGTGAGACACTGGCACAGGTTGCCCAGGGAGCTTGTGGATGCTCCCTCCCTGGAGGTGTTCAAGGCCAGGCTGGATGAGGCTTTGAGCAACCTGTTCTAGTGGGAGGTGTCCCTGCCTATGGCAGGGGGTTGGAACTGGATGATCCTTGATGTCCCTTCCAGCCTAAACCATTCTATGATTCTATGTACTAATAAAGGTTTAACTACTTTGCAGCTATTCATTGGACAATACAGACAGAATAAATACACAAAGTGAAATCATGTCTTTGAGACTTTAAGATCACAATCTACCAGGAATGAACAAAACTAGTACAGTTTCAGGTGTGCCACTTCAAGAGAGAATTACTTAACATCTACCGGTCAGAACCCAGCCATGACTTCCAAACTGAGGAGACAAATTTGAGAGAATACAGATAGGACAAAGTGCAAGAACAGAAGACACGTTCCCCCTAAAGTGAACCATTGCCTGGTTTTGGCAATGTCCTTCATAAATCAAGATCTATACAATTAAAACAAACATGTATGACATTTCTCGAAGAAATCACAAGCAACTGACTCAGCACTGGAGAGTCAAACACCTGCACAAGTGAAGCACTGCTTCCTCACGGTCATTGTTTAGCTAGTGTCAGAATGATGATTTACTTTACAAGCGTGATACAAAAGCAGTCTAATTGTAATTCCTCCAACAGAGGATCCAAGACACCTCCACCCCGATCTGCAAAAGAATGCCAGCATACTTAAACACTGAGATAAAAGTAAGACTCTTGTTAAGAAAACTTTCAAGAAGTGCTGACGATGGCAATCAACACTGTGGCCTGCCATGTGACTGGGCTTAGATTTTTGCTCCAGAGAAATCTGAGGTTAACCAACTAATAATTAACATCTGCACTCAACTGGAAGATATATAGCTCTAGGGATGTGTATTACAAAACATGCTATTTTCTAAAGTCTCTTTATCCTCGTTAGAAAAAAACAAAAAAAGCCCAACAGTCTAATTTGCAGCTCACTGCTTATAAAAAATCCTGCAGACAAGCCCCTAGTGTACATGCTAAACATGCACAAACAGAGCTGCTTTTTTTTTCTCCTACTGGAAACACATCTAATAAAGGGCTGTCTAACCTCAGATGGAGATAATACAGAACAAGTAACTTAAAAAACTTTCCTAGTCCCCAGGCAATTATTTGAGCAAAAGCAGAATCTTTGCAGAAGTGAGTAGACACAAGCCATGAACCCCCTCCTCCTTCACACAGTTATCACACCATGTATAAATGGCACGATCTGTCTTGTGACCTGCCTGCTGGTTTAGGGCCCATGCACTTTATTTGCAATTCCCTATCTTGGCTCATTTCACTATGTATACTTGAATCCAAAACTTGTATTACATACTTTATGCTACTGTTGCCTCCACAAAGACATTTCCGTACTGTTGTCCCCTGGGAAATAAGGAGGCCATTTATTTTCATGTGTCTAATTGTCAGCAGAACTGCACTGTTTACATGAACTTAACAGTGGAACAAATCTAAAGACTCCTACCATTATGAGGAGAAAGAAGAGAGGTGTTGAAAGAGCCTTGAAAATCATAGAAGCTGCTTACTCAATGCTCTGAGCTACACTGTGTGAGCACTCACAGTACCAACATCTTCTCTTAGGTCACAAGCAGTTAGAAGAATCCAATCCTGCATGTGCCAAATTGTTAATTAGATGCACTTCTAGGGACAAGACCATCTCAAAAATTGGTTCCTTGAGCTAAAGTTTAGTCAAATTGTGCATTCAATAGCTGCTTTTGGAATATAATGCAGGCTTCCCTCCTGTGTGACAGTAACCTCCCTCCTCCACTGTATAATAATAGCAGAGAGCAACTCCGATTACCCAAAGACATTACATAGCAAAGTTACATTAAGCTTCATACTCTGGTTCCACTGTGACAGTGACACCAGGTACAGACATACAACTGACTGCTCAAATGCTTTGAAAGTACAGCATGATGTTTTGCCTGTCATTCCTGGAAGCATGAGCACATGGCACAAGCTAGAGCAGGTTGAACTAGCACATAAATTTACAGCATATCAGCTGCTCCTGCCATGACAGTTTGCAAAGCTGTTACTACAGGGTAACACCATCAGAGTGGTGCTGCAAAGATACTGAGCTCTCTCACGAGCTCTATGGTACAGAAAACACAATCCTACTCACAGATCTTGGGCTCAGCTGTTTACACACAGCTCAGATCACTACAAGCCAGTTGCTCCAAGGTAACACAAGGAGATAAATTGGGAACTGGAACTCAAATCTTTCTACTTCACATGCCTGTGGTTAGTACTCCACACTGCTGAAACACAACTAGAAGCAGCACTTTCCACCCAGATACAACTCTGCACTGATGCATCATGTTGATGCCATGGATCTACAGCTAGTGTTTGGGGTTTTCTTTATGGGAAAAGATTTAACCAATTTATCTTCATTCCAGGATACCACAGACTGGTCATCCAGTAGCTTGTATGACAAAAACAGTCATTCTAGGAAGATTCATGTCTAGCTTTAGGCAAAGAGGAGGCTACCACTTTCCTTTTACAAGCAAAAATCTCTTAAAACTCCCTTCTCTAAAACTCTTCTTTGCATTAAATACCTGTTTGAGCTGTTGTTTGAATTTGACTAGCTTAAATTGCAGGTAATTTGTTTTTCTTTCCATGGTTTTCTTCACTTGCCAGAACTTCCACCACTTCCTTCACACACTCCTGATATAATCTAACAAAAACAAACGGTAATAATCTTGAGGGGAGTAAAACATTTGAGTTCTCTTCTGCACCTTCTCCATCTTTTCAGCATAATTTCAAATCCATGGGTGCAGTAGTAAGAGCCAGTGCTTATCATATGTTCCACAAATTCTACCTTCAACTTTCTCAGCATCCTATTATTAACATAACCAAAAATGACTTTAGCTCTTTCAGCATCACAGTGATACCTCATTCAGCTGCTTGTCTGCAAGGACCCAAAATTCTTTACACTGTCATCGTTTTCTATACTGTGGATGCCGCTTATATTGTTTATTCTTGCATACAACATCCCACTTTAAATACTCAAACTCTGTCAAGTGATTTACAGAACTATGCATGACTGATTCATTATTAAACTTTCTGCAATTCTATCAGCATTATACATTATTGATAGAAATTAATCACACCGTCAAATTGCACTGAAATTCTTTAGTATAAATATTATAACCAGTAGCTTCTCATGTGAAATATTTATACTCCTGAAGGGATGGAAACCCCAAAGTTATTTAACTCTTCTAAAAAACTCAAACTCCAGCTCTTACTCTGCAATCACATACTATAATGCAAATCAAATGAAAGCAGAGTATCAGGTGACATGCTCCAAGTTACCAGAAAACTTCTACCTTGAATTCTGTACTTTGCAGCTCTTCTGTGTCCTCTACTCTCAATAAACTACTTTCATTAGTTTTATTACAGTTTGAATGAATATTGTTGTTCACCAGGCCAGAAGGAGCTACTATGCTTACACTTCATGGCACATGGCTAAAGAACAATAAAGCTGCAATAAAACAAACAGTAAAAGAATAAACCCACAAAAACGCATCAATAACAACACCAAAAACATATGTGCAAAAGCATGCAGGAGTATTTTTATCATCGAGCTCAAACCCAGTCAAAGTGAACACAAGATACACTGCACACTAAAAAAAATAATCTCTAACTACACACATGTTAGCTTATATCTATGTATAGTAGTTAGAAAATGCAGGTGTCTTCATCCCAGTAAGAGACACTTCAGTTTCAGTGTTTGCATTCTAAAACTTACCTGCAGGACTAAAAGAGCACCTTCAAACTCAGATTATTATTTTTATTTGTTCTTTTCCTAGCTTGAAATCCTCTGGTGCCTATTGCATATCACCCAAACTGACAAATGTAAACCTGCTGGAGGGACATTCTGCATGCTAAGGAAGCTGTTAATGCCAACAGTCAAAACTAACTTAATCTGAACCATGCAAATCTTACTAAGTGCTGGCTGCTTGCCTTTGTTCCACGATTGAAGATTTAATCAGTTACTGGTTTAACAGTATATCTCCTCTCAAACTCTGAGAGTTCTTAGAAGTCTGCAGTGCTCGAGTGCAACAGCTGCAGTATGCAAGCACTAGCAGCTAGAGAGCTGCACTGAACTTCTCCATTAAATGTCAGCCAGTTGAGATCATGGTCCTCTACCCAAAGGGTTAACCATCAGCCTCATATTTTCAGAGGGGCACAAACTGTATTTCAGTGCTATTCACTAATCATATTTCTGAAGACTGATTAATGTAAACTAACACACAACCAACCCAGCCCCGAGCCTTATTTCACTGAAATAAGTGGTGGGCAATACCATCTCATTTGCACAAAATGGTTACCAAAACCCCTCAGCAACTAAGTACCACAAAACTATTAACTTTTTTAAACTTTAACTTTTTTTTTTCTTCACAGGGTTGTACTAGGAGACAGCAATAAACTCAAATTGTTTCCACTGAGTAACTTCCATATAAATCCTTTCCTTCTGGGGTCATTCAGCCTGGAGATGAAGTGGCTCCAGGGAGAACTTAGAGCAGCCTTTCAGTACATGAAGGGGACCTACAGGAACAGGAGGTCTCAAACAGGAAGAGGGCAGATTTAAACTACATAGTACAACGAAATTCTTTACTGTGAGGGGGGTGAGGCACTGGAACAGGTTGCTCAGAGAAGCTGTAGATGCCCCCTCCCTGGAAGTGTTCAAAGTCAGGTAGAAGGGGGCTTTCCAAAACCAGGTCCAGTGGGAGATATCATCTGTCAATGTCAATGAGGTGTTTCTGTAGTGTCCTGTTCTAAGATGAGCACTCCAGCAAATTTTGCATTGTTTATTACTAGATAGTGTTAATGTCTTCAGAAAAACACTTTCAGAGGAACAAAAAAGTGCTTCCAACTCTTTCATGGCAAAGGCAGATTTCCAAACAAGAATCATTTCAACCCTGTGCCTGTGGAAAGACTGCTCCTCTGCTCTGACAGTTGCTATTCATAGATGTCCAAGCAGCTACTAGTCCAGACCAGATGACTGTAACAAATTCAAGCACTCCTGGCAGAAGCATGTTTATTATTTTCCAATATGACAGTCTGCCAAGTCTCCCAGTCCATTTTTTTTTCCTGTTTTGTTGTTTGGTTTTTTTTTTAAGAAAGAACTGTATAAGCCAAGCCATGTCAGGGACTATCCCTCAAACAATTGTTTCACAAAGTGGAAGCACACTAGCATGTATGCAGACTTGCACCTGAGCATGGTTCAAACACATTAGATGGCACAGCACAGTCAAATCTTCAGTCTTTGGGAAACAAAAAGTCATGTTGTGAGTCTTTGAAATAATCTACCAGTACAGAATACTCAAAATCTTACTTCAAATGTGAAGAAAAAACCATGAACTTTAAAAAAATCAGCTGAAATTGATGAACACAGACATCTTTAGTACCTCTAAAAATATGACCTTTTAATAACACCTTTTGTTTTATGACTTCTCAACGCATATTCTGCACCGTCTGTTTCTAGTCTATTGCTCATTAGTTTAGCTGTACAAAGCTGCACACAGTATTAGGGTACAAAGGCCTGTATCTGGTGAGGAATTCTTAGAAGCACTGGTGCATATCATTATCTTAAATGAAGGTCTTGTGTTTGAATCACCTAAAGGCAAGAAAAGGAGGATAATTTCGACTTCAAATCCCTCACGACCTTATAGAAGTCATTCAATCCCTCAGTCTTGACTCTATATCTGTAATACCAAATTAAGAATTACTTTATTCAAAGTATAAATTGACTAACTGCATGCATGGCATTCAGACAGCACTATGTATGCAATAAATGATCAAAAATACTTCTTTGCAGGAATAGAATTAACAGACAGAAAAGTCAAATGTCTTTATAAAGACAAAGGTTCTGCACATGATGCTCAGCATTTCATCTGAACATAACCTTGAAAGGCCAACTTGAATAAGTTGTTCTCTTGCAAGAGTTTAATCCAATGTAAAATAACTCCAATTAGTGAAAATACAAAGTAGAGACAAAACAACAGAGATAATGCTTAAAAGGGCAGTGGTTTGATATGGCAGATCTTTTGATTCATTTTGCTATTATCAGGTTTTCAGATCTTGATGTAGAAAATTCTGTTTAGGTTATGAACTGGGGAGTTGCAAGGGAGACAAGTTATGACATCATGAAAAATAGCAATCGCTTTAAAATTACTGTAATGAAGAACTAAAAACTTAACCTCATACAAAAATCACAAATTAGATTGTGGGTTCTGCTTATTCTCTCCTACAAACAAGTAACTACTCCAGACAATTATGCATTAGAAAAATGCAAGACTCCAATTATTGTTTCCAAACAAAAACATCTGTAGCATGCTTCTCTTAAAAAATGACTCTAAGGGCAGCACTCCTGGAGGTAGCCAAAATCAGAGGAAATTCATTTTCTATGAATTGTGAATATTACATACTTTTGTAAAAATCAATTCTTGATAGCATGGAACCAGACTGGCCAAATCATCTACTGACAAACTTCTTTGCACCCAGCTGGAGAATTACCCCTTGAAATTTTAAGAATGTCTCAAACATTAAGAAATTGTCTTAAACCAACATGAAAAACAAAAACATGCATTTTAAGTGCAATTCCTTTCTATATCAGTTTATTTCATGTTTGGAAAGGATCATTCCGTTTTCATCAGGTTAGATGTAGTGAACACAGGATCCTGTGATCCTGTGAACTAACAGTAGAAAATGTCTGATTAAAAAAAAGTATTTTAAACCAGATTTCTTAATGGCTTGGGCAAATTGTAATGCAAAATGACAACAATTTTAACAAATCCTCTTTGGAGTACAGCCTTTTGTCTGTGATTGAGGTACCACTAAGCCTCATAAGAGATCATTTTTAGAAGCCTTTTTAAAGCTAAATAGTTCAACATAGAGCTTGGCAGTGAGGTACGACCACGTCCAGTTGCAACTGAGCTTAAAGTGTGACTGAAGTTCCTGAATGTAAAAAAACAAGCTCTTGACCTCACTGTGAAACTGCAGCAACAGCTGGAGAACAATTTTCACCACAGATGTAGCCTATGCTTCGGGAATTCAGAGATAAACTTGAACTAACCCACAAAAGCAAGAAACTACCTCGGATCAGATTTACTTCTGAGTTAGGGATGAGTGTACACAGAAGCTATCTGCCAGAAAAACAACACTTCATGCAGTTGGCGCCTTATCCTCTTACATGGCTGGCCTCCAATATCAACTTGGACATTTCCTTGTTCTAAATGCTGGCAGCTGCTCAAACATAGGTTGATGAAAAAACACTTTTCTCCTTGTTAAATAGATAATGTATCGTGGTGATGAATTCTGTTGGTCAACTGCAATCTAATAAAAAATAGAAAGAAACCCCAACCCAACAGGTTAAAAACCAGACTGCTTCCATACATGCAAAAAGCTCGTGTTCTTTCCTTTCCATTTCCATCCTTGCAAAGAATAATATCAGAGAATATAAAGTTCCTTTATATTAATAATCACAATACATTGAACACGCAAATTAGAGACTGCTTAGAACACAGTGCTTTGAAATAAACAATCGTTGTACTCAGGTGCTGTAAAGCAGCTGCTGTGCTTTGGAATATGTAATCTGGTTTGCTTTCACACAGTGATTTTTTAAGACGTTATGTAGAACTACATTTAGCCCTCAGATTTCTTTTAAAACTGAGAGAATACAAGCACTGCAAGGAAGAAAGAAAAATTGTACTAAAAAAAAAAAGAGTTGAATAGCATTTTATCAATAGCCCTAACAAGACTTTGATGGTTCACTTCTCAGCTAAAACACTGGGAAGAATTTGTGAAGTTACAATGAAGGTCCAGTTCCCTACCATTACGACAACCACAAAGTACCAGCACTCTGAGCTTCATAGAAAATTCTACCCAAGAAGAAACTAAGTGACAATGAGACATCTGGGCTGGCAAAAGTGACAATCATCTATTTTAAAGAGTATTTTGAAAACAAACACTTAAAAGCACGACCTGGCATCAGTTCTAGAGAAACTTACTAGAAGGCATTCCTCCTGCACAGATGACACTGTTGTCCTTAATTACAAGAGTCATTTTTTAACTGATTTTTAAACAATCGTTTCCAAGATGTTTTTTTTTTACCCTAACAAACCCACACCAACAAAAGAAGCATAGAGTTCAAAGTGGGTATGGGTGGGTATGCATTTAAATACACAGTTTACAGATCCTGAAGACTTGTATGCTGAGCAGCAGGGTGTATCTAACTCCAGCACTACCAGATCGTTCCATATTTGAAGAAATAAAGAAATCATTTCAATAATGTTTAGAGGGAAGAATGTTGACACTGCTTCATGGATTCTGATGGAACAGACTTAATTCCTCAAGGCTGTTTTTCCCCTCTTTTATCATCACTTAGTCTCTTATAAACCTCACACGAATGTACTACTCCAGTGCCAGCAGTATCTTGGTTCTACTCTTTTGATGAATTTAAACAGCAGAATTCTTCTGCAGAGCTTCAGTGCGTGCAGTGTCTCAGATCACACAACTGGTAGAAGAAAATCATCTAACCTTCCTTAGTTGCTTGTTACACTATCAAGCAGCAGCTTACAAAATACTCCGAAACACTAAATTTTCAACTTTAGAACAGTTAAAACTTCAATTGCACAGTACTAATACACTTAAATTCTTTGAGGACAACACAAAGTCTACCTCCACAAAACTAGCAAGCCAACCCAGACCCCAACAAGCTCCCCTTCAAAAATGTCCTCATGTCAGCAGATATATTGGATCAGCCTTTCCCCCTCTTTCCCCTTCCTCACAGCTCTAAGTGAATTCCTAGTGTAAAAGCACAGGTAACTACACACAAACATGAACCAGATACAATCAGATGGCCTCAGAAAGCAACATTTATGCAATGTGACAGTTTCTGCATCGAACTTGCAGTCTAAAAAACTCCTGTTCGATACTTCATACCATAAAACATCCAAAACGATTAACCAAGTATGAAAGAAAAATGCAAGCTACTAGATATGAAAACTCATCAGTGTATCTTACAGGCATGTGCAGAGATTCAACTGTATGATCAGGTTTTAAGTTTCAACTGGTGGCTGCTGCAGAGCAGCTGTAAAAACAGCCAAGCTCTGTACTACTCCGTTTTAAACTTTACTTGTGCTTCTCCTGAGCCTTGTATACCAAACTAAATATCTTCAGATAATAAAAGCACTACACTGCAGTCTCAGTGCTCAGATTTTCTCCTAGGCCAACTTTTTACTGAAGGTTCTCTGGCCATCTCCACAACTGTTATTTTTTTCCACCACCATTTTATCTCCACAACTTCATTGTCAAATGCATAAGTTTCAGCCTCTCACCATCAATGTTCTGCTATCAACATATGAAGTCCCTGATCAACAGGGCATTTTATGTGAGGAAACAGAAAAGAAGCTATCAGTCATTCTTTATAAACCATAGAATTCAAGCTTTCAGTGAAATTAAATAGTTTACTATGAGTCAGATGACTACAGAAGCCAAATTATTAATAAAATTACAACACTTCCTTGCAAATGGTTTCCATAAGAGAATGACATTCTGAAAAAGCCAAAGACTAACAACTTGGAAGGAATAAGACGTTGCTAAGGTTTTCTTTCAACAAATCAAGCTTGCACAAAACCAGTAAGATTTTTATGGAAGCAGCTGAAGAACATGACAAGCAAACAGGCTACAGAAAGCCCATTTACAACTAAAGAAAAGATGAACAGTTGAAGATGTGATCTGTTTCTCATTGTGTTTGAGTTTTGTCCTGTTTTCAGCTCTGCGATATATGCGTCTACATTATGCACCTATCTTTCCCTGTCAGCAAAGATGTATTTTCACGTGCATGCAGCACACTGCGAAGTGAAGTGTATCTGGTTGTGGTTTGTTTCTCCTGATTCACTGTACCAGGCATTTAGAATTAATTTTATCAGTTTTCATGAAAGCAGGTAACACAAAACGTGCTCACAGACAGCATGGTGCTCATGAGAATACTGTAGCTCCCCGCTATGTTCTACGCCTCTCAGTTCTCGGTTGGAGAGACTTTGTTTTCTTTCTCTCTTCTCTCACTGCACAGAGCAATAAACTTCAAATAACACCTCATCTACTTCCAGCCACAAGTCTGCAGATAAGAAATTCCAGGGGATGAATCAGGCCCATGAGTCAAAGCAAGTGAAACCAAAAGGGACCAGTCTTAGATAACTGGTCCCTGTTGTGGCAACTCCCACATCAATATTTTCTGCAGTCCTGGCTCTCAGCACTCTCCATCCTCCAACCCCCCCACCCCCCTCCACAGCTCACCTCACATGCTCTACATATTCCTTTCCATTCCCATTCTTCCTTTCAACACATCCTCCCCATCTCCTGTTTTTCCATTCAGACAATCCCTCCTACAAAATTCCACTTCAAAATAATGACTAACAATACTGCCATGCCATCTGTTTTCATAACATATCACTCTTTCTACACCTTTTAACGCTCCTTTTATACAGAACATTTTTTTTTTTTGGAGTGAGGACTATCCACTGCTATCTGCACATTGCCTAAAACAACTGGTTTCTGTTCTTAAGTCTTTCATCTTTAATACAGCAGTGGTTAAAAACGACTATTTATTTCCTTGATTAGGTTTCCAAGTGCTGGCATAAGAACACAAGCTCATGAAAAGCTGACATGCTGGCACAATCTGTAAGTGCTTAGCAGAACTTTATTCTGTGCTTCCCATCTATCTTAAGGTCCACACCTTAGGGTTTTGTTGGTTGGCTTTTTTTGGTTGGTTAGGGTTTTTTTCATGCATCAGACTCAAAACAGGAATCTAGACTGTAAAGACAATCTCTGCATGGAAATGGCAGGTTTACAAATGTACACATGAAAAACCATCCATTAAAAAAAAACACACTGAGGAATGACCTGAATTACCATGGCAAGTTTAATTACACTACTTTATGCACAACATATGCCAATTTTATTAAGCAAGGAAAACATGGGGCAATTTAACTCTTATTTCTGATACAAAACATCCTTTTAGTCAGATAAGGATTTATATTCAGTTATTTTACATCATTCCTACCTTTTCTGTTCGGGCCAAACAAGCCACCAAACCCCAGAAAACACAGACCCAGAATTTATTACTTTTACACAATCATATAGTACCCAAGATATTTAGACAGAAGCCATATACAAGCTACAAATCCAACCCTGCTGCAATCAGAAATGTAATTAAATGCATATATTTCCACTTCAGAGGATGGTATGTTAAAAAAAAGAGCCAAAACCAAGGCAGACACTGGAAAGTTCTAAAACAGATTTGACTATTATGTAAAAGGGAGAAAAATGAAACTGAAGTGAGGAGAAGCAACCTTACAAGAAGGGAACACAGAAGCCAGTGATCAGAGGTCAGTATTGAGGCTAGTACTGTTTAACATCTTCATTAATGACCTGGTCACTGGACAGGTGCACCCTCAGCGAGTTTGCAGATTATGAAGTCTGGATGAGTGTATAAAGACACAACAGCAAGTTGTGTGCTGGCATTCAGTGGGACCTTGGCAGGATGGAGAAATGGACAGAGAGCAAACTCATGAAGCCCTAGAAGAGGAAGTGCAAAGTTCTCACCTAGGGAAGAACATCCTTCTGTACCTAAGTACTGGGTGGAGGCAGACTGGAAGGTAGCTTTGCAGAAAAGGACCCAGGGGTCCTGGATGAACATGAGTCACCAATGTGCCCTGACTGCAAAGAAGCCCAAAAGCCTCCTGGGCTGCATTAGGAAGCACAACAGCAGCTGTGGTTCTTGATCTGATCTCTACTATGCACTGGCAAGACGCATCTGGAGTGCTGGGTGCAGCTGTGGGTTCTCTAGTACAAGACAGACATGGGCACACTGAAGCCAGGCCATGAGGATGACTAGGGCCTTAGAGCACTGGACATACAAAGGATGCTAGGATTTTGTAGCCTCAAGAAGGGAAGGATTAAGCACAGTGGGAAAGGATCTTCAAGCATCTAGGAATAAACACCTGGTAGGAAACAGTAAGGAAGAGTGAGTCTTAACGCTCTTCAGTGGTACCCAATAAATGGACAACAGGCAAAGGGAACAAACTGAAACACAAACATTTTTTAAAACCTCCTTTTGGGTAACTTTTGTGGTTGGTTGTTGGTGGTGGTCTTCCCCAACCCCTCCCCCATTCCTGTTGTCTGTTTTGTTTTATTGTGAATGTGGTCAAACGCTGGAACTTAGTGAGACAGGTTGTAGCATTTCCACCCCTGGTGACCCCTGCTTTAAGCAGCATGCTTGGACTAAGCAGACAATCTCTAGTGGTCCCTTACAACCTCAACATTAATCTAAGGGTAAAACCACACTTCTGTTGTAGGTAATAGACAAACAATGCAGCAGATCTGTGAGCTTGTTTTTGTTGCTGTTATTTAGGTCTAACAGTAAAGATGATTAAGCCTCAGTTCTACAAAGCTAATTCAGACAGCTCAAAAAATAAAATATTTGATACTAAGGATTTTACAAAAAGAGATTAAGTTTCCCTCAACACAAGAAACTGTCCATAATCTCTTTTAATTTCTTACAGTAAAATAGAGTTCACTGCTTACAAATGTGAATACCACAAAACCATTTGCTTAATGGTCAATGGATAGAAACACACAAGAACATGAAGAGTGAGTCGCCTGCAGTGAAAGTCTTTACCATTTTAGCTAGGTTAAATAGGTAACATTTTAGAAGGAAATATAAAAGGACTCCAGAAAATTACCTCTTCATCTGGATAATAAATATAATAGGGGTGGCAGCAATAAAAAATCGTTCATTACTGATCTGAAGGCAATATCTGCAGAACTGAGGACTGAATCAGTTTCCAATTCCCACTGCTTAATAAGATCTGTGCTATACAGAAACCCACCTAGGTAGTTTCAAACACAAAATGAAAGACTCATTATACATCTCATTATACAAAAGTCAGAAAACTTGTATTGTAAACCTCCCCCCAAGGAGTAATGCCAACTATTATGGATTATGTGCAACATTCCACCAGCCCTTGCAATATTCCCACTGAGTACCACATGTTGGTATTGCACCTAAAATGGGACATAGAGCCTTGCTGCAGAAAACAACTGGTTTAGTCAGCAAACAGTACAAGAGGTACAACTTGAATGTAAATAAGGGGTGGCTGCTTCTGTTTTCTTTGTAATTTTCAGGGAAGGAACTTGTTGCTGAGGGATAAAGCCCAACCTAGCAACAGTCTGTGTAGTGAATGTTATTTAGATTTAGAAAGAAGAAACAAAAGAAGTTTTCACTAACACCACCAAAACCTACCAGTAATTTTCACAGCTGCAGTGTTATCAGCTGAAAGACAGCCACCTGGCAAACTCTCCACACCATTTGGATACAACTATGTTCACCTGGACACATGAAAAGGTTGTGGAGAGCACGTGGATATCCACAGCTGACAAGAATATCAGTAATTAAAGAATGCCTGAGGCTGGGAGGGACCTCAGGGAGTCACCTGGCTCAAGCAGGGCCACCTGTCTAGGACCACGTCAAGAGAGCTTTGGAGTATCTCTAAGGATGATGACTCTGCATCTTGAGAACCTGAGAAGGCATGCACAGGTACACCAAGGTCATAGAATGTGAACTCATCAACACACAGTCACTATGACAGCCTACATGTACAGGAGAGGGGGTAGAAGTTATCTGAAATGGCCATCCACAAGCTGGCCACAGAAAGACTGGAGCATAGACATCAAATGGGTCCCTGATAAGCCCTATGGCCTGGCCCAGCTAGCAAGAGTGATGTTTTATTTAAATGTCCTGCCAAAAGCCCCACTAACTTTTACACACCTTTTAAATGATCTGTAACAAACAGCAGCTCTTGAAAGGAAAGAACCTTAACAAACTGATGAATGAGGCCCATGCAAACACTAACATTTCAGTCAGTTCCTATATCTAGTGCAAACTTTCCTGGTATTTGTTTAGATTACTCTGTACCTTTATCACAGACAAAGAAACACTGTCTGTGTGTAAGCTCATAGACTTGATTATTCCCCTGTATTTCTCAAAGTTATTGTTTCTACCAGAACACATCTAGCTATCATGACTATCAGTGCAGTCACAGCCTAACTATACAGGTATCTCAACAGGCCTTTGCAATCAGTCCCTGCATCTTGCTAATACAAAGCCTAGCTCTTAAGTGCCACTACAACTATGGCTTTGGCCAATATATAAAGGGATATGATTTTATTATTTATATTAATTTATTATTGGATAGTGCAGCAGCACAGAAACCACAGTCCTGCTATTGATTTGATGTTGGACCCTAAGAAAATCCATTCTTTTCTTTACACATGTTCCTGAATGTGAGAGAGCAATTCAATAGACAGTGAAACAATTTTCCCCCATAGAATAAATGTAATATAGAGGAGACATGTACAGGAACTTTAAAAATGCCAACAATTGTAGCACACAGAGACAATACATATGACATGGCTGACACAGAGGAAGAAGCAAGTTCATCAGTTGTCAGCATCTAGTGATGACAGATGAGGAGGAGGAGATGCTGGCTTTTTAGAAGCTGGCTTGGAAATAGCTGGAGAGAGAGAATGCTTAATTAATTAATTAAAAGCCGACTGTTAATTGTCCTGAAATTTTGCTCAGCAGATCTCCTTTAATACAAGACTGAATCTCCAGTGACCCTGTTTAATCATTCTGAAAATTTTCATCTGCTTCACCTATGAGATCAAACATCCACTGTAAATCTTTCAGTGCGAATGTTCACGCTGCCTCTTTCCAAATGGTTACATTTTCATTGCCATTATCATCCTTCTCACGAGGCCCACTGCACACAGAGGTCAATCAAGTCAATCAAGGGTAAAGGACAAAAACAGGGTAATGACAACAGTTAGCAGAACAGGGTATTAAATGATCGAT
Source organism: Pogoniulus pusillus (assembly GCF_015220805.1). Taxonomy (NCBI): domain Eukaryota; kingdom Metazoa; phylum Chordata; class Aves; order Piciformes; family Lybiidae; genus Pogoniulus; species Pogoniulus pusillus. Next base: position 5,180,635 of record NC_087296.1, read on the forward strand.
ACTGGAACTCTGAACGGAGACTGAGAAGAAACGGATAGCGTGGTGCTACTGCACCTGCTTCCTTCTTCCAGAGATTTATCTTGTGTCTACCCAGACTGCAAAAAATACTACACAGGAGCTGTTTCTCACTCAGCGTTTACACATCGTCTAATCCTGCCAACCTCAGTTGTGATATGCATGTGCTATTCTGGTAAAAATAAAGAGAGACAACTATTTTCAGACCAGTGTGTTATTTTGAGGAGGTTCATTTTACACACTGAAAAATAAGAGATTTCAGCAAGCAGCCAAAAAGCACCCTTAAGAAATATGTAACAGAACTAGAAGTAGTAGCTGAGAGAGTTGTCAGTCTACTTCCAGGGGTACTGATGATTAAAAATCAGACCCAAATTATGTATTAGACTCAATATAGAGACACCTACTTTGTGGAACACTTTAAAGCCTTCAGCTGATGGAATTCTAAGCTCACAGTGTCAGTTATGGATATATTTTTTGACTGAACTGCAAAAGCACAAATATATTCAGTGACTTGACCAAGGGGCACTCTGCAGTAGCAAACAGAAGAATGTTTATGAAACCAATATCTGGAGTCTAGTTGCAACATTGATTTTATCACACTATTTTTCAGGCTTATTTAAGAAATAGAATTAAAGCAGGTTGTATATACACAGGTACTAAATTTGCTACTTAATGAGCTTCATGCCAGCAGAGCACAATCTCACAGCTTATTCAGGCAGCTTCTCATTGCTCAAACAACTCAGCAGGCAATCTACACAAAATAGTAACAAATGCCTCGGGAAAAAAAAAAAGGTTCTTAAAAAAACCCCACAGTGCAACCAACAAAAAGTAAACCTCTAAACCCCCACAACACAACAGAAAACATCCTTTTAAGAACCAGGTAAGTTACAGTCTGACAACCTCCAGTCAATCATTGGTAAAATTCAAACACTGAAAACAATCTCACAACAATCCTCATCCTACTCTGGCCCTCTTCACCTCCCATAGAAACTGGAGAAAAGAGAAACAAATGGACAGGAGTCTGTTTTTCAAATAGCTCTTTAGAAGTCCAAGATGTAGAAACGGTATGCTGGGAGTGGAGTGATGCTGTACAGTGCTGAAGATCTTCCAAGCCATGCTGCAGTCCACAGAACAGCTCCCCATCAAAAGCTGTACACTGTATGCAAGGTAAGGCAGCGGCATAAGTCTCACCACAATGGCTGTATCCTCATACCCTAACTATGAAGCCACAGGAGAGATTGGAACCTTAGAGTCATAGAGTCAACCAGAGTGGAAGAGGCCTCCAAGAAGTGCCCACTTCTGAGAAAAGGCATATGGGAAGTAGCAGCAACTGGAACAGCTAGGCTATATCGGATAATGAACAGAGGAGGCTACAGGGAATGACCACTGCAGCACAGTGTCTGAAATGGTAGTGAAAAAGAAGAGAGAACAAAGTTAATCAAGAGCCGAGGGTAGAAAGCAGCAACTTCCTGCAATGAGCTCACTCCTTCTGAAGTGAGCAGCAGTGGAGGAGAAAAAGCCACTGGGATGGGATCAGATATCCAGCCTAGCTAGGTCAATCAAGGGGTAAAGGGGAGGGAAAAACAGAAGAAAGATGATAAGCAGGCCCCTTCACTGAGTCATACCAGAGCTACCGCTGCTGGAAGGGAGCCAGATTTGAGCTGAAGCATTTGACTGCTTTTTTTTCCCCACTCAGAAAAACAAGAAGTGAACCTACCAAACTTAGACATATACCTGGAATGCATTCAGGTTTTCCTGACTGTTAACCCCTACTTTAAATTACCTGGAACCTCAGCAAAACTCCTAATCAAAAGTATCCAAGGCTAACTTCAAAACATCCTGTCTTTAGCTGATTTTTTGTGCTGCCCTGAAATTAAGATTCATTCTTGGATGAGTGACTTCAAAATGTAAAATACAAAACCCTTTAAAAAGAGGAAAATATACAAAGTGGCAGTTGAGGACAGCAGATATAGTCTTCCTCAAATTATGCATTGCTTTTTCTTAGGTAAACTCTTAATCTGTCTTCTCCAAAGGCCCTCCTCTCAATTAAGCACACATTTAGAGCCTAACCCTGCAGTTAAAGTGTGAAGTAAAAAGCAGTTTCAAAACGTGGACCTATTTCTGTAAAATCTATGACACCTATCAGCCTCAAGTTATACCCAAAACAGGATTCTGATTTTTTTAAACGTTTCACCCATTCATTTTACAATTCTCACTACAAGACACCAACAAGTTATCTTTTAAGTGGTCTGTGTTTAGTGTCCTCAGCTATTTGCACTCAGCAACAATTTAGCATGCTCAGCTTGTCTGTTAATGTCTTTTCTCTGATTTCTTCATGAGTGGATTTGCAGATTGGTTCTCTCTTCCTGCAGGTAACAAGCACCCAACAGAAAGACCCACCTGAGCATTCACATACTGATATTGAAGTGGTCACTGAAATCTTGAGGAAAGCCTTCAACAGCTTCAAACGGCCAAAAGCTGCTAGAAAACATCTCGAAACTTTGATATCTTTGCACACAACAACTTAGCAACATGAATGACAATTCAAGAATCACCAATTAAAGGAGAGACTGTATGTAAACAGAACATTTCATTTTCAGTATGTTTTCATTTTAACAGACAGGCCTTGCAATTTATTGATTTTTTTTAATTTATTGAAAGCATCTACAGAATGTCAGAAAGAAATAACTGCATGAGAAGATAATGAAATTGAGTTTCATCGTTGTACATTACCCAGTGAATGAAAACCTATTGTTTTAAACATAAACAGCAACAGTGCACATCTCCTCACAGCTACAAAGACTGCTGTATGAAATAATGTATACGACTTTACATGACAAAGTATGAATTAAACACTGCCTTCATTGTATTACCACCATGGCAGTGCTTCAGTGTTTCTGACATTGTACTTTCGTTCAAGTCACTATGTCAACAGACATGTCAGTTTGCTTCAAGCACCAAACAGCTAAAATGGAATCAAGTGGCTCAACCAGCTAAGATGCATTCACACATAAATTCCAGTAGTGCTTCACTTCAACTTTTGCTATTGCAGTCAGAATTTTATTCTTTGTATTTCACAGAACAGCAGAAAATTGTAGGTGGATTTTGACCATAATAAAAATTTTGATTCCTTCCCTTTCAAGCTTTTATTATGCAAAGATGTAGGAAGATAGCTTGCGTGGTCTTGCCAAATACAATGAGATTTCTTCTTCACAAGACCTAAAGAAGTTATCAAATGTTACTGCAAACAGTTCATTTTAGTAGTTCATCCTTCCATTGTTTTAAATCAAAAGCCTGGGTTTTACCTCTCCCAACCACCATATGATAAACCACTTTAATTTTACAGATCCTATCAGCAAACCTTTACAAATCTCTTGCTGAGTATATGATTACACAAACGCCCTCAAAGATAAGAACACTGCCAATCCTTGTCCTTCATATAGCTCACCAAGCAGAAGAGGCGCCTTCAGAGCCACAGTCCACAGTCAACACTAGACACAAGATACAGTGCTGCTTCTGAACATCTGCAGAAGCCACTTCCACATACCAATCAATCCCCCTTCACTCAGCAGGTGGAATTTGGAGTCTGTTCTGAACCTGACTCCCAATTAGCTGCACAGCATGGACACACAGCTTTAAACACGCTAAGATTCATGCAGACTTAATCACGCCGGAGGTGAGGCAGCCTATGCAGACATAGGGGTTTGCTGTCATGTTTTCAGCATGGTAACCAGGCACCTTTCCCTCAGGCATGACAGACACGTTAAACCCCATGAGAAAGGGTCACTATTATCCAGATGAACTCAAGTGAATACAAGCATCAAACAGCCTGTAGGCCAAACAGTAAGTACACCTCATTGTCTTATGGACTATGCTGGAAGTTGGATTTACTTAAACAAAATGTCAGTGTAGATGGGACTGTATCTAATTTCATTTAATATTTCATCTCTCAAGGCAATAATTGGATAACCCTCTCTCTGAAGTCATATATGTCACTTCTGACAGGAAAGGAAAAAAAAACCAAATATGCATTAAGATATTCTTGAAGCTTAATAACAAACATTACTAAAGGAATAGAAAGTGGGGGGGGGGGGGAAAGCCATAAAAAAGTTTATTGAGAAAATAAACAAAAGAGAGTCAAGTCACATTTCCTTTGCAGAAGTGTCTAACCAAGACAAATTAGAAACACTTCTATTATGCAAACTAATAGTAAAGTTTATGGTTTGGGAAGCCAGGGATTTCCTACTGTGTTCCTAATAGCCGGACAACTAGACTACTGCACTGTTTACTTTATGATGCCACATTCATGATATGGCATAGCCCTAAACATTTGCTTAAGAGAAAATAAGCCTTAATGAGTTAACCACATGCACGCACAGAAAGCCTGCTACCTGCCAGACGACCTCAGGCTCTACATTTTTCAATAATGAAATAGTTACTCATGCCATTACATAAATATTATTACATAATATCTCCCTTTGTGTGCAAAATTAGAACTACAATAAAATAGGTGCCTCGATTTCAATATTTTACCTATTAATCCCACTCATCCACTCAATAAATCGGAGCTGTACATGCATCAGATCACAATAGCTGTAAAGTCTTACATTCCTCTGTGCCTAATCAGAGAATAAATAGACAGCAAAGTCTAAATTAAAAAAACAAAAAACAATGCCACAATAAAAAAAAAAAACCATAAGCAGAAGCCAAAAAAATCTGCTCTAGTGGGCGAAGGGAAAGCTTCCATTTTTTATTATGTGTTTTCTGTCGTGCCTAACATTTAATATACATACCAATATCTCATTTTCAACATGTAAGACAATAAAACATGCAGAAATGCCTTAATTCCCCGAGGGCAGCATTACACAACATAAGCATAAAGGGATCACGAGCAGTCGTGCTTAACATGTCCAACACCTCAAGGAACAGGGCTTTTTTCCAAAGTAATATTCGGTGTATGGGTAAACTACAATAAATATTAATTTTCCTACATATCAAACGATCGGAATTTGTTCTGGTGGTCAGAAACATAGTTGGGATGCAGGAAGGATATATAACCGCGAGTCCACAGAGATCAGGCAGTGAAGAAGTGGGATGTGACATTAGCAAGTCCCAAGGGGCAACATGTGGCCAGCGGTTAGGACGTTCCCTTCTGCAGTGCAGCACCAGTGCCTACCGTTGTACGCGATATGTACCACGCTAGCGTAGGATCAACATAAACCCTCACTTTACAAGTACTGCAGAAGTCTCGCTTGTGACTACGTTCAAAGGCTTCCCCTCGCACGCCCGCCCTGTGGCTATGTGCCCCGCAGAAGCACACCTCCCGGTGTGTCGCCTTCATCCCCTGCCCACAGGCCGTTATCCTGCCCGTTATGGTGTGGGGGCGCGGGGCTGTCCCCGCTGTTTGCACAGCTGCCGCCGCTGGCTGGAAACAGCCCCAACACCGGCCGCGACTCGCACAAAGCCCCGGCAGCTGCGGGCCCTCCGCCCCGGCCCGCACCTGCGGCCCGGCCCCGGGGCCCCCTCTCCACCACGGGCCAGGAGAAGGGGTGGGGTGCGTGGCGGGACAAGACATCTCCACCCGCGGCAGCAGCTACTGCTGGGCTTCCCCGCAGGGTCACCCGGGGCAGGTATCCTCTCCTCCGGCCGCCACCGCCCCGCGGCGCCGGGGGTCGGCCGGGCCCGCGCGCTGCCTCGCAGCCGCCGCTGGCAGGTGAGCCGCGCCGCTGCGGCGGGTGTGCGGGGGGGCGCGACCCAGCCACAAAGAGCAGGAGCTGCCGCTGCCTCCCGCCCGGCTGAGGAAAGCCCGGCGACGGGCCCAGCGCCACAGCACCCGCGCTGTACCGGGGCTGTCCCCACCCGGCCGTCGGCGACGCGGGGAGCTGGTGGGGGCGGCGGCGACGGGGGTCCCTTACCTGCAGGGGTGGCGCCGAAGACTCTCACGACTGGCACCCGCCTGGTCGGGGCCTCTCGGAAGTGGGACTGGCAGGGGTCCAGGCCAGGCAGCGGGCTGCCCATGTAGTAGTCGGCAGTCACGATCCGCACTGAGAACATGTTGTTGGCCGCCGCCGAGGCACACACTGAGGGAGCGAGCGAGCGCGGAGCCCGCACGGCTCCCACCCCCCCGCTCCCTCCCCCGCCGCAGCGAGCGAGCGAGCGAGCGCGCGCGCGCAGCCCCCCGCCTGCCGCTCCTCGCCCGCCCGCCCGCCCGGCGCGCGCGCACCGAGGCGCGCGCCCCCGCTCTCCCGCCGCCGCCGCCTGCTGCTGCTGCTGCTGCTGCCGCTGCGGCGGCTCCCTCGGGCGCGTGCGCGACGGCAGCGCGGGCGCGCGCTCGCGCGGGGCTTCCCGCGGGCCTCTAGAGCCGCGCCGGCCGCGAGCGCCTCACGGGCAGCGCGAGCGCGGGCCCGTCGCCCCCCCGCGGCACCACGGCCACCTCGGCGGCGGCAGCTCCCCGGCGCCGGGCTGCAGCTGCTGTTGCCATGATGATGATGTCACGGACGCAACCACTAGGGGAGCAGGGAGGTGGACAGGCCGTGTGTTGGGGGCGGACAGCGAGCCGGGCAACTGCCGCTCCCCAGCGCGCACTCCTGCCCCCTCGCCGCCTTCCGCGTCAGACAGTCCGCGAGTGTACGTGGGAACGGGAGAAAACTCTCCAGTGCTTGACGTCCTCCCCGTGGCGGCGGGAGCGGGGCGGGGGTGTTCGGTGATTCGGCGATCGGCCGCGCGGGCTGGGGTGAGGCTGCGGAACCCCGAGCCGCGGATGGGACGGGGCTGGGGCGGGAAGGGAGCGCTGCTGGGACACGATGGGGTTAAGCTGGGTTGGCAGCCATTTTGCATGCCGAGCCGCCTCGGTACGGAAGGTGAGGCTCCGCACGCTGAGATTAAGAATGCTGGGGGCGGCAGGAAAGGGAGAGAGTTGTGAGACAGGGAAACCTGCCGCCGGTCCTGCCGGGGCCGCGGGGGCGCAGCGGCACCATTCCGGCGGCGCTCCTGCCGCAGCCTGCGCCCCCAGCGGCGGTAGCGGTGCCTGCACACGGCGGGCGGGCGGGGCCTGCAGAAGGGCGGTGCCGGTTGGTGCCGGTGTCGGGCGCGCTGCGGTGGAGGGCAAGGAGCGCGGCCCGCTCGCAGACTGGGTGCTGCCGCTCTGCGCGGTGCTGCCTGGCGTCAGCGCCTTCCTCCTGCTCAGCGTGCTGCCCTCCCTCCGCCGCGGCCGTGTTTCTTCTCCCGCCCCTCTCCGCAGCTGCCCGTTGCCTTCCTGCGACCTGGGAATAGAGGTCGGGCTGGAGGCTGCCCTGTGCCCCCTTACCCGGCGGGGATGAGGGAGCGGCTTCCTGTCGGACCGCGGCAGTGAGACCGCAACCCTGGGCCCTCTGCGGCTGGGGACAAGCTCCCTGCTTCTTGAACCCCCGTAGAAGTAGGCGACACAGTCCCTCGGGGACCTGCCTGAATCGGAACGAGGTGCTCCCCGCGCCCCGCCACCAATTCCTGCGAAACTGTCGAGGTGAACTTCAGTGTTCTCTGACATGGTCCTCTGGGAGAGCCTAGTTTACCTTTTCCATCGCTGTCATGTAGGTTTTCATACCAATTTTAACGAAAACCTTGGGTTGGGAGACCTGTTGCAGTCTCTTTCTCTCAAATGATTTAGGGGCAAAAAAAAAACCCACAAACCCAAGCACATAAAATACTGGGAAGAGTTGGCAGTGTGGAAGATCAGCCTATAAAAAGGCCAACTATTCTTACATGTACGATATCGTTACATATGCGTGCAAGGCTGGATGAGATGAGACAAATGTACAGATGTCTAAAATCTGACAAAAGCCCAATATGTAAAACATATGTTTCACATTTTGCTTACATGTGTTTTGGTTTTAGATCCGAACAAAAGACAGGTCAGGCAGTTGCTACCCTTCATTTTTTCATTGTAATGAACAGGAAGCTTGCCTGTCTACTCAAGGGTAACTGGTTTCCTACTCTTTCTTTGTAAAGCTGTTTATTTTCTCTAGCTCACATCTGTTTTCCTCTTTAAACTCATTTTTATGCAGGAGAAAAAAAAAAGGGAAAAGGTAGTAAACCCCACCTAGTCCTCCAGAAATCTTGTGTCACAAGAAGTAAGCATTTGAAACAGGGCTGAATAAAAAGAGTAAGTGAGCAACGAGTTTAAATCGTTTGACAGTTATTTACATTTGCAAGGCTCGTGTTTGGAAAACCTTTGGAACTACAAGAATGCTCTTATGAATTTCACAAAGGCTAATAAATCATTGGGAGGTTACTGGTGAGGCACGTTAGCAAATAACATCTCTGAGTACATTTTGTGCTGTTGCTTAACTGACAAGTTTCCCTCATTTCCATAGGATGTTGGTAGGGACACTTCTCTCTTCTTTTCTTGCTCCAGTCCCTGCTCTGTTGTCTTTCTGTTCACGCAGTCAGCTTCCTGAGCGTGGTATCTTGCCACCACTGTTTGTTTCACTGATGGCTTCACGTCTTTCAGCGCTGACAGATGTGCTCTGGTGCCCCTTCCTGCAGGAGTTAAAGATACTACATTTGCAGTGCACTTCTGTGCTAGGGGATACCAATCCACTACAATGCTCTATTGTCATATGCATAGGCAGCAGAACATGAAGAGTCTGCAGCCCAGCTGGGCTGGTATATAATCCAAGACATTTAAGCAACTGGAGACTTCTGGCTTCTAAATGAGTGTGAGGTGTGGATGCAAGTTTGCATCTAGCACTACTGCTGCAGAGAAAGCAACTCCCTGCACCAGAAGAGCAGGCAGCAGGACTGAGACTGGATGCCTAAACCTAGAGCCACTTTGCTGTTCATTTGAGGTATTGATTTCTGAAAGTGTTGAATGTTACCTTCTGGGAGAAAGAGAGAAGGGACTTTCCTTGTTGACGTAAGTGGCTTGCTCCGAGCGGTAGTCCTATAGCTGTGCAGGCACTGCTAGGGAACTCACATGCTCTCTGAGCTGTACCCAGTTTCCCTTCATTCACTAGAGCACACTTCTGCTTTCATATTCTTCTTGTACTCAGTAAGTTAGCCTGCAAGGGTCAAACCAAGGTGAGGTTATATTTTCAGGGAAGATTTGAGTCAGCACTGTCACAGGAGGTCCCTTGCACTCTTCCTTGTCAGTGCAAGCAGTTTTGAATAGCTGCACTACAAACTGTATTTGGAAAACTGATCCAGGTTAAAACTGATCCAACTAAAAAATACGGGTGAGTTTTGACTCAAATAGGTCCCTGGCTTGCCTCATTTATGTAGATGTGTGAGAGCCTGTGCTTACACAATGGAGCAGGCAGTGCAAGGGCTGAGTCTAAGTAGCAGGAAGGAAAAAGAACAGTTCTTGCAGCAGTCTTGGCTCTGCTAGCTTAAGCTGATCGCTGTTGCTGAAGTCTGAGTCGGTTTAACCCTTAAAGCAGATGACAGACACAAAACCTGCTTCTGGATTTCTTACATTTCAACTTATGTGTCAGGATTTGATTGTAACACTTGTTTTCCTTCATGCACACATGCATGCACCTACTGTATGGACATTTTCTTGTAGATTATCCTCTCTTCGCTGAAGATGCTGCCATTCTAGGATGTCCATAACTGCAAAAGGAAACACCATGGTTAGAGAGCACTGCCACACATTTTCCCTGGCACCTCCAAAGGGAACATTCTCTCACTAAGGTTTCATCCAGTGTGTTATAAAGGAAGTCACTCTCTCCCTGCTCCTCCAGTTGCTAAGCAGCAGCTGTTCTCCATTAGCCAGCCATCTATTTGCATGAAAATAATCAAGCTTGAATATTGTGTTGGTTTTGACTGGGGTAGAGGTAATTTTCTTCACAGTAGCTGGTATGGGGCTATGTTTTGGATTTGTGCTGTAAATAGTGTTGATAATTCAGGGATGTTTTGGTTATTGCTGAGCAGTGCTCACACAGAGTCAAGGCCTCTGCTGCTCTCACTCCACCCACCCCACCAGTGAGCAGGCTGGAGGTGCACAAGAAGTTTGGAGGGCACACAGCTGGGACAGCTGACCCCAGCTGACCAGAGGGATTTTCCATGACTTTGATGTCATGCTCAGCATCTCAAGCTGTGGAAAGAAAGAAGAGGGAGGACGTTCAGAGTGATGCCATTTGTCTTCCAGGTCACTGTTACACCTAACGGAGTCCTGCCTTCCTGGAGATGGCTGAGCACCTGCCTGCTGATGGGAAGTGGAGAAGGAATTCCTTCTTTTGCCTTGCTTGGGCATGCAGATGTTGCTTTACCTGTTAAACTATTTTTACTTCAACTCAGGAGTTTTCTCACTTTCTCCCCCATTCCACTGTGGGAGGGAAGTAAGAGAGTTGCCATGTAGGGCTTAGGTGCTGTCTGGGGTTAAACTAGGACACCTCTTCTTGGTATTTGTTCCTTCAAAATAATTTTCCAGAACAAACAATGCTAAGACAAAAGCATTTTGAACTTCTTCCTTGCTTAGCTTGAGCAAGTGAGGTAACACTTGCTTAGGTTTGTAACATTTCAAGTCCCTCCAGCTCCCAAAGAATCTCTGTTATTTTTATGTGAATTCCATCCAATTTGCAGAGATTTTATGCCTCAAAGTCATTGGCAAACTTCTTCTTTCCCCCTCTTTTTCCCTTCCCCCCTCCTTCCATTTTCCCCCTCCTCCCTTTCTTCTATTAATTAAGCAATGTGTTCACATTAGGACCATGGGTTTTGTCCAAGAAGATTACTGCTGAGTGAAAATACTAATAAAGCAGAGGGAAATAGGAAATCAGTATGCTGTAAAATAAAACTTTGAAAGAGTCTCCAATTGTTCAGAGAGAGAAGAGAGCCTTCCAAGAAGTGATCACATTCTCACACTCAGCCTTAAACACATTCTTTATCTTTAAAAGGAAAGAGAAGAGAATCAGTCAGTAAATCAAATGTAGTTGTGGGCTTGTGTGCACAGCCATAGCATTCTGAAACAAAGCATTAGGGTTGGACATTTGAAACAAGAACTGTCAGTGCTGTGACCTTGTGCTTTGAGAAAGACCTGCATGTCTTTGATTAAACAACACCTTCCCTGCCCCCCATGATTGCTTTTCTTCATCCTTATGTAAAGAGAGCAGCTTTGGTGGCTCTTCTGGGTGCGTCTTTAGGTACACATTAAAAATCAGACTCTGTTTTTTTCATCCTGTAATGAATAAATTTTTAAATCACTGTAACTTGGTGGTTTGTTCCTTTGTTTTTAATTTCTATTTATTTGATAAGAAAATGTCCTTTCTTTTTAAAAAATCCCCACCTCTTCTTAGTTGTTATTGGAGAGAAAAAAGAATATATGTTTGAAGCCCACATGTTCTAGTGGCAACTTTTTAAAGCAGTTCTGTGATAAAGATTTTGCTGCCAGGAGCCTGAGTTTCTCTCTGTTGCTCCAGCAGATTACTAATCAGTTCCTTAGCTTCCTCTTTTCCTGACTGGCACAGAATTGCTTTTTTGCCTGGAGTGTATCAGAAGTGGTGTCTTTTAAACAAAAGAAATCAACACCGTCCATATTTTTCATGCTTATCTGGAGCAGCTTTATCTTTTACCACACTTTGAAAGGATTAGCTTTTTTTTTTTTAATTAAATATTCCTGTTCAGAAGTAAAAATTCACTGAGATAAAGAGTAAATAAAACAGCAGTTGCTGAAAAGGATAAAGTGCACTACCTGGAAACATCCTTTACTGCTGATGGTCTGACAGAAGAGGAGATGAAGGGACGTGTTAGTGGCACAATGTTTCTGTAAGAAGTGTACTGTTGTCAGCATAATTCATTTCTCTATTTCTAATAAACCCCAAAGTTTTTAAGCTTATTTTAATTTAGTCATGTATAAAATGATGAAACTTTTGAAAGGTTTAAAAATCCAGCATTATTTGGCATGAACTGTACTGTGACAGTGGAATTCATGATTTCCTCATTGCTTCTTTGTCACGTTCCTTACTATGCTACCTCTAACCATGTGAAATAAAAAAAGAGCTAGAAAAATCACTGTCTCTTTGCCTTCAAATGCTGTCCCCTGAGCAGGGTGGGAGCACTGTTTCAGATGGTACCCATTGTGATGGGCCTCGACTGTGGCACAGTGTGCCAGCAGCCTAGCAGCGAGGGTGCTGAGCAGCCCTGTGCTCAGCTTGTTCCTTGCCATCACTTTACCAAGCAGAATGGGCAGAGCAGCAGATAAGGTTTTTAAATGTGCCAGTTTGCCAACATCAGAACAAGACTGTTAGGGGTACTCAGTGCCACTGGTTTCTTATCTAAGCCCTTCAAATGCATTAATTACTTTCCATAGCATCCAAAGAAGGGAATAAGAAGAGGCTCTGCTTTAAGGGCCCTTAGTCCAGGCACTCAGTGCTGTGTATATAAGCTACCTCATTCCTGTTTAAAGAAAAAATGAAGGCAGGCCTGGGAGACTAAAGCTTTCTCAGTCTTTCTGGCCTCTAAGTCTTCCTATTCCTCAGCACTGAGTGGCAAAATCCCAAGCTGGGTGTAAGAGATACTTCACATGCAACCACTTGAGGATGTCCCTGCTTACTGCAGGGGTGTTGGACTAAGGGACCTTTAAATATCCCTTCCAATGCAGTGCAGTCTAAGATTCTGTGTCCTGCTGACAGAGCCACTCTCCTAAGAGTCAGGAGAGGCTTGTTTGGAATGCCTGGAATCCAATCTACTGTTGAATCTTCAGCTGCTACTGAACAATGCAACATCCTAACTGCTCTGCTGCTATGTAAGAGTACAGAACAAAGGTTGGTGTCCCAAAGAGGGAGAGATATCCTTAACCTCTGCCCAGACTTACTTCTAGAAAAGCTCTTAAGCAGAAAGATGTAAATTTGTACCTGATGCCTGACCTAAACTTCACCAAGGAGAGAGACCAAATGAAGAGCACTACGTGGCCTTCTGTAACCTGCTCTCTGAGCTATCAGGAGTGTGCCTCTGCTTCAAAGTACAAAGAATGCAGGAGTTCTGGTGCGTTGCTGTTGCTAGGTGCTGCTGTTGGAGGGCTAAACTCTCTAGCTGCATACGTTCATCCATCTTCATCAGCTGGGTGGCACGGTACTTAGTGAGAACAGCAGTGCTCCGTACACTGCACGGGCACAAATGGCTTCACAAAGTTCCAAAGACAGTGCAGTAGGGCTTGTATCTAGTTAGAACTCCAGTACTACAACCACTGTGGTTTGCATTATTACATGTTTGTTGTGTCATAAATGGAACTACTCATCTGAGTGAAGTTATGGCTGTATTGCACACAGAATCAGATCTTGGCAGTCGCATTTCAGCTTGTTATTCATCCTGTAGCACTGTTCCAAACTGGCTATCTCTGTTGTTACCCCTTGCCCAGTCAGGGTGAAGGGGTATCTGAAGCTGGGGATGTTTCTACGTAATAGCTTGCACTCCATTTCCAGGCCTGTTCAAACCAAGCTCTTAGACAGAGGCACATCATAGAGAGTAGTTTAACTATTGAGTTAAGAGAGTCATAAGGCATAGATTTTCAATGCAGAAGGTCATGAGGCTGCAGTTTCACTGGGTTATGTGCTGCATTTGCATAGGCAGATATTCAGACAGTTAATGGTAGTGCAGAATGCTTTAATGATTTTCATTTGCATCAAGCTGTTCTCACCTCTTAGGAACATAATGGATAAATAAAAGAGGCCTTTTATTTGCTCTTCACAAAAGTTACCAGTGATTAAGTGATGCTGAGGGAACAGCTTCATGCTCTCATGTAAAAAAGCCAAAACAAACCCCCACAAAACCCAACAACAAAACTGCCCATCAAAGCTGACTTCAAAGTGACCTACTTCATTTTGATTTAAAATGGGTGCTTGGATAATCTATTTTAATGTTAAGCACATTTCCTAACTGAAAACACAGAACTGGTCACCCCGAAGTGAAAATGCAGAAATAGCTATTGCATCATACACCAAATAATAATTTATTATGGCACTCTTTGTAGTGCTGAGTTACAAACAAAGCTGTATACACTTGGATCACTATTTCATCCAAATGGATTCAGCAGTCACTTTTATGATGAAAAATTATGTCCAGAGTGTAGTTGTGGTCAAATTGAGTTTGCGTTTTTCTTTGTACTATATTATGGTGTTTCACAAGAAAGTCCATGCCATGGGCTTGCTAGAGATTCCTTAATGTGTTTCCTCTAAGTTTTGTTCTTAGAGGAAGATTTCTCCAAACCTTCCAGGAGCATGGGCTCGTCTCTTATAGAATCTTCCAAGTTTTGGACTCTTGCAGCTCAGCATCAGCTTTTTCTGCTGTGTATCAGCTCAGAAGCCCCCTCCTTGACAATGGCTCAAAGCAAGTCAGCATAGCCTCTGACTATTAGGAGATATTTTCTGTAGTTTGGTCTCTTTTACTGTAACCATGAAAACAATTCTGAGTGGCCTTCATAGCTCTTTGAGAACGGAGCTCTGTTGTTAAATCCCTTTGTGCCAGAACCGTCACGCTTAAATCTTTGCTGCTGATTTACAGGCCCATGTGTTGTGACTCCATTGCCCTACTTTGAGTACTGGCACCTCTGTGCCACTGTGTTTTTAAATGAAGTTTCCTAAATACGTTAGCATTTCAGCTTTAGAAGCACAGCCAAGACACTCCACCTCCCCAATACCCAAATTTCAGTACTCTGTTTAGGATCCTAAAGTACAATGCTCCTGATAGGGTGAATAGGTTTTCCAGTACTTGGGTCTTTTGTTTTCAGTTAATTGCTTCCAGACCTTTCAGTTTCTAACCTCCTGCCTTTGAGATAGTGATCTTGAGTACTTCTTGAGGCATTCAAATTCTGTCTCTCAAGCCTATGTCATTTCAATCAAGATAGAGAACCTGACTTCATGCATTTGGAATACCTTCCATTTTCACAGAGTTAATAGGATATTTGGGGAACACAGAATATGCAAATTCAGACCTGCTGAATGCATAATTTTAATGGCCCTTCTGTTTTATATTGGCTTTGTAATTTGTCCAGTGTTTGACTGAGAGCTAATTAAATTACTGAATTTACAATGAGAATGTATTAGTCCATCCTTCCCTTCACTGATTTTAATTCTTTACTCCTCCAGTTAATTTTCTTTTAAATCTGCCTTTGTGTTCCCAGTGTGGCAGAAAAGGACTAGTCAATGGCCTGCACACAGGGGCTGTCGAGAGAAATGTCTGTCTGCAATCAATCTGCCCACTGCAGGAGAAGTGCTGGGTATCCTTGCACATACAGCGAGGATGGCTGGATTCAGCAATCACTGCCTGACCAGCATAACAATTCCTCAGTGATTTATGGCGGGCTGGGAGAGCAAAGCTTTACATTACATCTGAGAAGAGAGCTGTGAGTGAGAGGGGATGACTCTGCTGTGTTAGGAATAAAGGACCCAATTGGAGGTATGTGTCATTTCATTGTGCAGCACCATGCAAAACCTCCTCGCACACGAACAACCTATTTCCTTCGCACGTGGTGTTGTCCAAGGAGATTTTGTTGTATGTTGTGTGTTTACAGCCTCACAATGGCCTCCATCATCTTCATCTTGGGGTTTGCTCATGCACTACAGTGCATTGCATGGGAATATAATTTAGTAAGTATATATGACTAAGGAGAGGTTCCAGAAACACAATCTAGAAGGGAAGGTGCAGCGTTGTAGTTGCTCTGACAGAATTACAGCAACTCCTTGCTGTTGTGGGAAAACTGTATTCAAACCCAAAAATGTTCTTATGGTTTTAATTGAGTGGTGGAAAATGACTTCTGTGTGGTCATCCCTGCTAAGAGATTCTTTAAAACCAACATTTTCCATTTTTTCCCCCATGCTTATTCTTTTTTTTTTTCTTTGGCTAATAGTTGCCTCCATGAATTGGATTTCTAAACTATGAATCTGAGGAGGCTAAAATGTTTGCTGGAGAATCTGATCCAGATGTATATTACCATTTCAATAAGTATCTTTTAAGTATTTAGGGTGAGGAAGGGTTTTTGAGGGATTTGTGGATTCTTTTTTGGGGGGGGTTGGTTTTTTTTCTTCTTCTTAAATATCCTGGTTAACTTAGAAGCAGCCAAATCCTAGCTGTGTAGAACTCCAAGAAAATCAATAGTATTTCAGCAGGGATTCATGTGGCCTTTGGGTTTTGGATGGTATCGTATTGCAGGCTCCTAAAATAAGAGTGTTTGGAAAGCTCCAAGGCTTCCCATCTTTTTTGTCTGGAAAAGTTATAAAACAGAACAGGCAGGCTTTTCACTGAGCTGCTGAGAATGCAGTTCTGGCTGTGTAATCAGGACTAAATAAGGAGCAAGAGCTGCACTAAAAATAGAAATCAGGGCTGATCCAACTGCAGTGTGAGTTATAATCCTCTTGCAGCAAAGGGCTGGTAGGTTCAGCTGAGGACACTCAGTTACAGGGAGTCAAATAAACTTTATCCTGCTCCTAAAACATCATCATAGCCTCGCTGCCCTAAGCAGAATTATTAACCATTCCTGCAAATTATTTAACATGGCATTTCAGATCCAGATTATTTGTTGTTGTTATTATTATTAAGAGGATTATATTTGCCACATAGTAAGAGGAAAATGTGGGTTGGATTTATATAACTGTGTTTGAAGAACATGGGAGAAGATGAGAGAGATTTACTGCACTTTCCTCTGGGCTGGATAACACATTCTGACCGCTGCTGCGGGTGCTGAGCTCCCTGCCTGCTGGCATTACGTGACTCCAGTGGGTACACTGGCACACTGGGAACCTGCTACCTTGTCACAGGCTGTACTGTTCACCCTGTGTGCTTTCAGGGAAGTTACTCTGCTTATTTCAAGAACAAAGTACAGAACAGGGTAGGTCATCCCTGCCCCCAGCCCTCCCCACTGTTGGTAAAATAATTCAGGACATGTTTATCTTTCATTTGTGTCTTTCCTTCCAACTACCACATGCCTCGTAAGCTCAAGCCAAAACTTGCCCAGGGAGTTCAAATACATCCTTTGATAGAGAATAGATTATTATTGCTTATTTATTGTTCGGAACGTTTAGCTATTAAAGATTTGGATTACATGAGCAGAGCCAGCCACAGCTATGTTCTGCTTGCTTTGTGCCTGTCCTTGTATGTCTTCAGGCAGTGCTACAGCAAGCATGAGCAAATGTTCTGTTACTCCAGTCTGAAAACTGAGAGATTCTGTAACAGACCTCAGTGATTAATCATACAATTTCATTTTCTTTATTACAGAATCATGATGGGAAGGGACCTTTCATAGAATCATGGGTGGGAAGGGACCCTTAAAGCTCATTTAGTCCAACCCTGCCTGCAGCAAGTAGGGACATTGCCAACTAGGTGAGGTTTGTATATGATTGCATATGAAAATGGAAACCAAAATCAGTAGACATCAAATCAAACTCTTCTACTACCTAAGTGTTAAAAATATTTTAATTACTTTTTTGTTTTCCATGAGCTGCAGAATTTGTTACTGGAAGTGCACTCTGCTCATGTACTGCTTGCCTGCTGACCACAGGAGTAGCTCCGTCACACTGGAAAACAGTCAGTGGAGGAGAAACATCTGGGTCATTTGACACATGGGAAAGCTTTAGACAGCAGTGGGAGTATGTGGAAGAAGACCAAAAGACAGAGATCATCAAACTTGCATGGGCCAAGAACAAGGCAAGTAAAATACACAGCAACAGCGAGTCACGAATCAGTTCTCTGGTTGCATTTTCTTTCCTCCCCTCCCTCCTCACCATAATATGAACCACAATATTCCTATTTCCAGACTGCTATCCCTGCACCCACATCTCTCTTCCACCTCCTATGCTGAGTGCACAGCTTAGCAGAAGCTGTGAGCAGCTGCCTCACAGAAGGGCAAATTGAGCCACACCGTCTTGTTAATGGAGAGGCAGCAGCCTTCTTCTCCAGCTGAGTTCAGAGGCCTGTTTCTGGTTGTATCCTCATTATTTGTGCTTTAAGAGCAGAGCTCTGTTCTCAAAGAGCCACAAAGGCCACTCAGATTTTTTTCATGATTACACTAAAAGAGACTGAAGTCCTTCAGAAAACACCAGAAATACATCACATAGACAGAGACTATGCTGACTTTCTTTGAGCCCCTGTCAAGAAGGGGACTTTCACTGATCTGAAGCCAAAGAAACTGATGCTGAATTGCAAGAGTCCAGGACATACTGTGGAAAACTCTACAGCTTCAAGAGAACATGCCATGTACCAGGAAGGTTTGGAGAAATCTTCCACAGGAATGTTCTGTACCCAAGAACAAAACCCCTCCACTCTGCTCTGGTGAGGCCACACCTGGAATACTGTGTCCAGTTTGGGGCTCCCCAGTTCAAGAGAGACAGGGACCTGCTGGAGAAAGTCCAGCAGAGAGCCACAAGGATGACTGGGGAACTTGAGCATCTCCCCTATGACGAGAGACTGAGAGCCCTAGGGCTGTTTACTCTGGAGAAGAGAAGGCTGAGAGGAGATCTGATCAATGTCCATAAATACCTGAGGGGTGGGTGTCAGTAGATGAGGCCAATCTCTTTTTGGTGGTCAGCAGCATTAAGACAAGGAGCAACAGCTACCAACTGGAACAGAGAAGGTTTCACCTCAACATGAGGAGAAACTTCCTTACAGTGAGGGTGACAGAGCCCTGGAACAGGCTGCCCAGAGAGGTTGTGGAGTCTCCTTCTCTGGAGACTTTCAAAACCCACCGGGATACATTCCTGTGCCAACTACCCTAGGGGATCCTACTTGGCAGGAGGGTTGGACTGGATTATTTCTGGAGGTCCCTTCCAACCTCTAAAGATCTATGGTTCTGTGAAAACTTAGAGGAAGCAAAAAGGGTGCATGCAGTCCAGGAGGCATGGAGAAACGATGGCAAACAGTAATTGCTGTGAGTGCTGAACACTGAGATCTGTGTCTCCTTGGGTTTTGGTCACTTTCAAAATGTAAAGTGATGAATTAGCTCATTTACCAACTTCAGCTAGATTTTGCAAGACTATATAGGGCTTTGCATTCGTTTAACTATAGGCTATGCACACCCAAGTTTTGTGTATTTGGAACAAATCATTTGGTGTAATAGAAGCAACATAAAAATAAAGAAGTAAAAGCCTGCAGTGCAGATACACTCATTTTAGTGAGTCCTATTTAAATAAGCTAAAAGCTTTTAACAGTTTGATGATTATGCTTAAGAAATCACACCCAATCCAACAAAGACTTGTTAAAATTACAGATGGAAAGGGAAAAATTGTTTTAATAGCGTATTTTAGGCACCTGAAAGCTGTACAGAGGGGAAATGGCACTGCTTGAACTCCCAATTTCAGCCCAGGTAGAGGCTTAGATGAGCCTGATTTTGGATTAGAAAAAGTGGGGGTGAACTGGGCAGCATAACTGAAATGTTAAGGCAGAACTCCAAACCCGAGTATGAACAGATGTGGATTCTACTTTAGCTGCCTTTTCACAATTAATTTTGAATGTAATGAAAATGTGGAATAATTCTGTGGCTCCTTACACATGCAGAATGAATTCATTTAAATTAAGGAGTTTTTTGGTCTCTTAAAGAGGATTTGCCTTTTTTTCTTGTTGGTTTTTTTTTTTTGTCAGAGCCCTTTCAAAGTCCAAGGGGAGGTCACAGCTGTTCTTTTCATTCACATGTAGCCTAATAAAACAAACAACATATGTATGAGGCTACAAGTTCAGCACTCAGAACGCAGGGATTTGTATATGACTCTGGCAACTGTAAACAACAGATTCTGCTTAACCTTTATCCTACCACCCATCAACCTGATTTGCTAATAAAAGGTTGTGTTGGAGCTGAGGCTTTTCCGTGTCACATAAAACTCCTCTCACCAAATGCAAGATAGCAAGGTCCACATTGGCATTCTCAGTCACAACTCCAATTGTCTTAAGTCTTCTAGATGTGCAAAATTAGCACATTTACATAATCACTTAAGACCTTTCTCTGCACTGCAATGAAAGCTGACCTGAAACCTTGCTGAAAACCACACTTACCCCATTTGATACTGCAGGCATATAGGACTCACCTCAGATATGGGCACACCACCTTTTCCTCAGAGCACTTTGCCATCTGGGTACCTGGGTGAGCTTGGTGGGCATTGCTAGCATGCTGATTCTCACAAGCAGTCTGCTGGTGGTCCTTGCTGTCCTCATGTATCTGGAGTAGATAGAGCCTGGGGAGAGAGGGCAGAGAATATGCCACACTTAGCGCTGGGTGCAAAGGACTTTCTGTTCCACCATGGCGTAGGCATAGCTGTGGTGGTCTCATTTACCCTGGAAGATGGAACTTCCAAATACTGAGGATTAAAAAACAAACCCAAACCACATGACTCAGTTTCTTATAAGTCAAGCAGGAAGATCAGCTGAATCTTTCATTAGAAGTGTATTTCAAAAGTAGAAATCAATTCATCCCTCAGTGTAGGGAGATGTTGAGCTACAGAACCCCAGCAGCCTGCACCTTGTCAAAAGGTCTGCTTTTGCATCAGACACTGAACTTCCCATTGACTGCCTCCAACCACAGAACAGTTACCTCTCATTTTACTCTAGAAATACCTCAAACCCATGGACAGTAAGCTTGCTAGACTGAAACACTAGCAAGCAAATATTTCAGTGCAGAATAGGTGGTGGCTGTTCCGTTCTGTGATAGTAGCAAGGTTGGATTTCCTGTAGGAAATGGGCAACTTACAGTTTACAGATCAGATCTTGACACAGCACAAGTCATGACAGAAAGTGATTGTCACTTGATAGTTTTTGGCTGGCCTCTTTAGAGTCAAACCCTCAAACCAAGTGGACAAATACCTAAACCAGAAAAACTATTGTGATTGTTAGTGCTTTGCCACGGCTCCATGTCACTGCTGTGAGAATGTGGCATTGCTCTCTGTGCCAGGAAGAAATTAAATTACAGCACTTGCATAAAATCTTCTTTTTGTGTGTGTGTGCCATGCTTAGTCTGCAGAATAGTTGGGTGAAAGATTTCAGCAGCCACTCCTCTTCAAAACACAGACAGGAAATCAGAAACATTTGAAGGCGTCTTCTCAAAACAGCTTTCTGAATGGACATATTCACAGCAGAGGTCATCAGGATAGTGATTTCTGTGTTCCAGGGATAGCTATTTCCTTTTGTACTTACCTGCCAGTCCTTCTAATTCCCAGATTACTTGGTAAAACCAAGTAAAGCTCAGGAAAATTAATCTTTTTAATCTCCATTTGTCAAAAGAGTCCTGGTTTCCAAATATCCTGAATAGAAGATCTGCAGAACTTAGGACTTCCTGCATTTGGAGCCACTGAACAAAGGAATGGTTTGGTATCTGTACTTAAAATTGGTCCCTCTCTTAGCCTGCATGCTGGATGGCTGTTTTCCCACCTCAGACTGCCATCTGTGTCTGGCTCATCAGCTCCCAGGAGTCCCTATCCTTGACAAAAAATTTATGCCCTTGGTGACTTTGGTCAGCTAGGATGACCTCCTGCAGGCCATCTCTTCAGTGACAAGAGTGAGGGAAAAGTAGAGCTGAGCACTTCACTCAGCCATCCTGTTTCTACCAGTGATGGTGAAAGAGCTCCATGAGAACTACAAAATTCATCTTTCTGTGTTCTTCCCTCAAACCATGTGTTCCTGAAGACAGGCTTCTCTCCACACTGGGGATGTAACAGGTACCCTGTGAACTACAAAAGCTGATGTATTTTAGGCTATTCCCTTGACTCCTTCTGCCTAGTTGCATGCTGTACTGCAGGTCTGTTTGGAGGCTGTCACTGCAGTTCCAGGTAAGCCCTTAGACCATGTGCTGCCAGAGCAGCATCTGTACTGCCTATTCCAGCAAAGAAATTATTTGTCTTAGACATCGACAGAGCCTCGACCCGAAGCTCTCTCTTCCCAATTTAGCAGATGTTACACAGACTGTATTAACAACCCTTGATGAGATACAACATAAAGCACTGCTCCAGCTGCAGCCTCCCAAGGATCTGAGTCAGCCATGGAAGCAACTGATTGTACTGAGTAGTACAGGGTGGAAATACAGATCTATGTATACTGCATACAGATACCTGCTAGGAGGAGAGCAGAAAATGTGTTACCTGTCAGTAACTGATCAGTGCTAGACGCATACATATCCCACACAGCTCACATTTGCTTTCACTGTGCTCCTGCACACTTGGGTTTCTCATCCACACGAGGTGTGCTGAGTGTGCTGGTGCCCCAAATAAAATCTCAAGGAACCTCTGCTATGTAAGGGTACACCAGGCCTCACAGCCTGGAGCAGTTTAAGACCTAACACTCTATTCTGGTTTTAAATTATAAATAAGAGAGAGGAACTTTCTCTGGACCTTCTATTGAATATAGAACGAATGAGCAGGGCATTGGTTGTCTAAAGAAAATAAAGCCTCTATCATCCATTGGTTTGCCAAGAGGGATAAAACAGCAGTGTATAAACAATCTCTCACTCTTTGTTCCCTTTGCCTTCTGCCTTCCACCTCCTCCACTGCTCCTCTGTGCATGACTGAATACTAACCTCCACTGATGAGATAACAGGCGAGATCTTGTTGGTTTTCTGTCTAGGGGGAGAGAAGAAGGTGGTGTTGGCACCTTCTGGGCTTTCTTTGCCCAGAGGAGAGGATTGGTTTTCTGTATTATTGCTAAATGGTATATAATTGGAAATACATCTAAATGTATTTTGTATATATGCTTGTCAATTTACCTTGCTGTAAAACAGCTTTTTCTTACTGCCAAGCTGTCTGAGCTGGTCTGGTAAATTTTATTTGGGGGGCAATTTCTCAACCCCTTCACACAGCCCCACAGGCAAATGCCCAGCTCTAGCAGACACACACATATTCCTCTCATTGAGCTACTGCTGCTATACTGGAAGTCTCATTTCATTTGATCAGAGGCAGGAAAAAACTGTCTCACAGGTTCTTCGTGCAGTGAAAGCAGCAGTACCTGACAGCACAGGCACATTCAATCTGACAAAGGATAAAGCTATTTAAAACCCACCCACAAGCCCACAGTAAGAATACCTGACCAAACCATATTTGCAATAGTCTAAGCTATTACTTTTCAGCCGTTGAAGTCCAAATTTTAAAACATTCTAATGACATTAATGAATGGCTTGCTCTAAAGCTCTGCCTGCACATCAGTGTGCAGTTCTGCTGTCATGTGCAACAGCTAAGAACCCAAACAGAATTACCAACAAACATCAAACAGTTCTAAGACAACAGTAAACCTTCGTCTCTAAAAGCAAAAATAAGGCCCAACCCTCATTGAAATAAAGATTGGCAAGACCACATCACACTTGCTCTTGAAGAATTCTGTGCATTTCCAAACCACAGCCAACCAAAACACAGGTAGCACCTGTCTGCAATCTGTGTCATTGCAGGAGGTGTCTGCTGCCAATTCAGCCTTTAAATGATGAGCACTTCAGAGCAATCATCTTGTTGTCAGGCTTCATAGATCAGAGGCTTGAACTTTTCACTGTCTCATAAATAACAACAGTGAGCAAAACTGGGGACTGGGTAGTGCAAAACTGGGGGCTAGAGAGTGTAAAACTAGAGATAGACAGTGCAGAACTGGAGACTGGATAGTGCAAAACTGAGGACTGGATAGGGCAGAACTGGGGACTGGGTAGTGTAAAGCCTTACAGAAAACCAAGGATTCAGGAGACTATACCTGAAAGTAGAAAAGACTGGGAAAATGAGAGCAGAGCAGAAGGAGAGCAAAAGAATAAGTTCTGATGGAAGAGTCAATGCCAGCAAATGTCATATCCTGGTCTCAAGAAAGAAAAGCACAGTAGAGCACAGATGGAAATGGGAGGGTGTGTCCATCCAAAGCCATTATAGGGCATAAGGCAAATGTTTCTGTCCCATTCTCCACCCTGTTTAATGCTACTTCTGTACAAAGCTGTGCACTGTGATGACCGAGGGAAAGGCATACCCAGCATTTAGGCTCTTGTAGCACATGCTACAAAGAGTCCTGAGCCACAGAGGCAGGAAAGAAATGATAGTGCTAATTTCCAGAGAATTCACAGGCCTCCTGCAAGCCAGGGATCAAATTCAGCCTTGATCTCCCAGTTTAGTTAAATAAGCTACAACTGCTCCCAGCAGGTTTGTTTTCTTGTAAGTCAAACTCCAGCCTTACCTCTGCCCTTTTGTTTCAGTGGAAGGCCAGCACGTGCAGATGAACAGAGAATTCCTGTATTTGCTGTAATGATCAAACCCAAATGTTATTTTACCTTTGCCAGCTCTGTGTAGGGTGATGTGCCATCTTGCATATTTATTTTCCTGGAGTGATTCCCAGAAGAAGGCTATGCTTTTTTTTCTTGCTCATGTCTCACCAGCTTTATTTATGAGTTGTGTACACCAGGTTTTCCATCCCTGGGGACAGGCTTACACAGGAAATCTGTGGACAATATTTAATGCATACAAGTATGAGACAAATAAAAAAGCAACTACAGAATCGTAGTACTAAAAAGTTGACCCAGGTCAAAATTTCAGGCTAGGTTGTGGATAGGTTAGCATCCTATAGGGCAATGAAGC
Organism: Pogoniulus pusillus; assembly: GCF_015220805.1. NCBI lineage: Eukaryota > Metazoa > Chordata > Aves > Piciformes > Lybiidae > Pogoniulus > Pogoniulus pusillus. Next base: position 5,205,123 of record NC_087296.1, read on the forward strand.
TGGTGAGGGGCCTGCAGCACAGCCCTGTGAGGAGAGGCTGAGGGAGCTGGGGGTGTGCAGCCTGCAGAAGAGGAGGCTCAGGGCAGAGCTCATTGCTGCCTACAACTACCCGAAGGGAGGCTGCAGCCAGGTGGGGTTGGGCTCTTCTGCCAGGCAACCAGCAACAGAACAAGGGGACACAGTCTCAAGCTGTGCTGGGAGAGGTCTAGGCTGGATGTTAGGAGGAAGTTCTTCACAGAGAGAGTGACTGGCATTGGAATGGGCTGCCCAGGGAGGTGGTGGAGTTGCCAGCCCTGGAGGTGTTCAAGACTGGATGAGGCAGTTAGAGCCATGGCCTAGTTAATTGGCTAGGGCTGGGTGCTAGGTTGGCCTGGATGATCTTGGAGGTCTCTTCCAACCTGTTTCATTCTGTGATTCTGATTCCATGACTGGACAAGGAGGAATGGTTTTAAGCTGAGAGAGAGTAGGTTTAGATTGCATTTTAGGAAGAAGTTCTTTAGTATGAGAGAGGTAAGCCTACGGAATAGGCTGTCCATGGAGTTTGGGGATGCCCCCTTCCTGAAGGAGGTATTTGAGGCCAGGTAGAATGAGGCCTTGAGTAACTAAGTCTAATTGAGAGGTGACCATGCCCATAGCAGGGAAGGTGAAGCAGATGATCTTTAAGGTCCCTTCTAACCTAAGCCACTCTGTGATCCGTGGTTTAAAGCACAAACACCTTTTACCTGCTTTGTCATATAGGAGGAGACACAGCAAAGATCAGTAAGTTGCAAAGAAATGGCTCCTTGTCAGTCAGTGAAGCAATTCAGCTGCTGAAGAGTTAATTATCTGTCTCATAACAGAGTTTTGCAATAGGATTATATGGTCCTAGATGAGTAAGAAACGAAGTACTGTAACTTGTTTTTCTACTTGGGATACTTAGCTTCAGTACACCTCACATTTTCAGAACTCTCCTTTGATTCTTGGGGAATTGGAGGGTTCAGTTTCTCAAAATCAGCCAGACAGAGGCTGAGACTCACAGGTTTAACACTAAAATTGCACTGTTTTTCCCCCTTTTCAGCTGCTTTCCAGAACAAGATGATTTTTTTACCTGAATTGTTTTAAGTGTGAAGTGGGGGAGAAAAATCCTTTCATGTCCCACATCCATCCTTAATCTGGCATACCAAACTTGCAAGCAGAATTGAAGGCAATACTTTGGAGGAGGATGTTCGGTTCCAAGGCCAAAAGGTGATTAAGCAAAATGAGCATTTCCAGGAGTCTTCTTGTCAAATGGAAACAAAATAATGTGAAAAGCAAAATTTCAGCTGGTTTACAGAATTACAATTCCATTGTTCCCTGATGGCTGAGTCTAATAGCAGTATTGTTATCGATTCTTACTGACTGTATAGAAAGGGTGATTTAAAGATACTTTCCCCCCCTTCACTATTAGATACTTTAATTCCTTTTGGCAGTAAAATAAATCAGAACAAGGCTCTTTTTCACATGCTATCACGACTGATGAGAGCTGATTGCTATCCTATTATCTATTACATTACACTTGTGTCATCCCATTGATTAAAAAATAACTTGACCTGGAGAAACTTAATGGCTAGTTATGGTGCGGAGGAAAGCTGGCAGACAAAGCCTGGTGTCCCTTTTAAACTGCACTTCTATGTACAGCCCTGTCTGGATGTGTTCCTGTGTGATCTGAGCTAGATTGTATGGTCCTGCTCTGGCAGGGGGGTTGGACTCAGTGATCTCTTTGGATCCCTTTCAACTCCTGACATCCTGTGATCTTGTGATCTCTGCCCATGTAGTGGTTTAACAGGTGGGTAGCCAGTGAGGGGGCTTACCATGCTGCTCAGCAGGGAAAGCAGGCAGTGTGTGAGAGCAGCACAGCAAGCTGCTGGCCATAACCAAGAGCACCCTCCAAAGTGCTGTGCAAGAGCAGCCTTGTGGCTACACGGACTTCCTGGTGGTGGTGCACAAGTGATTGCACGTCTGGGCACTCTCGCCCCGTGCAGCATGTCCACAGGGCAGGAGGGAAGTGCAAGGGCTGTAGGTGATGGAGGAAGTAGCACTGCCAGTTTGGTTCCACCAGGTGTCATTGACAGTTGTCAGACCTACTGGTGATGTGCAGGACAGAGCTGCTGAGGTGACACTTTTACCCTTTTGTTCCTCCTGACACACAAACTCCCAGAACTCTGTTTAAGCTGCTTCACCCAGTGACCCTAAAGAGCTGATTACTCATTAGGACGACGTGCAGTGAGGCAGTCTGAGGACAGGCACACCAGATCTGGCTTTGCAGCTCCTGCCACCCCAGCCACAGCTTGGTAAGGGCTGGAACCTAGGCTCATGTGCCAGTAAACTGCTAACAGGAAAGGCATTACCCTCACTCCCACAACCTACTGCCTGAATTAAGGGTCCCAAGAAAAAACAGTCACACTGCTTAAGCCTAGCACCTGTGCGTCTCTCCACATGCTCACTGACAGCAGGTCCATACCCAGCTGAAACAGCTGCCTCTTCTCCCCTGACACCTGAGTGCTGGCAGAGCTCCTGGCCCTTTTCCCTGTAGCAGAGCCTTTGCAGATATTTCAGTCTGCTTTTGGAGCACAGCAGATACTGGCACAGCAGATACTGGCATCCTACCCTGGTCACTGGTGCTATGGGTATTGGTGAAACCACAAAGGCTTGAACACAGGCTGCTGTTTGACCTTTCACTGTACTAATGAAGTGTGCTTTACGCTCTGGTGGCTCAGGTTGGCTTAGATATTTTCTTTTTAAAACAAATCATCTTTTACTCCTGCCTTCATGCTCAGTTTTTGTTTGCTTGAGGTTTTGTTTGTTTGTCTTATTTTGCTTCCTTTAGTAAGAAAGGAACGGCTCAGAAGCAGGACCAGACTTGCTCACAAGTGGTTACATGTAGCTGCAATCTGCCTGGTGAGTTACAGGAGGAGAGCTGCACTGGTTGGAACTGGATTTAGTAGCAAGGATATTTTGATGTGGGGCAGCAGGAGGAACATTGTATAACACTGCTGTGCTGTCCTGAGTCGAGGCAGCCAGTGAATTGCATGATTTTTTCCGTCTTTGTAATCAGTTTGTTATGCAGAGAGGCAATGTCGTGGGATTCAGCATTTTATCTGCTGGATTTCCCCTGGCAGCAGCTGAAGAAGTTCATTATAAGTGTTTATCACATGATCCACTTAATCAAACCACTGAAACTGGGAGAATAAAGTCGTTCTAACAAGACCCTTCAGAGCTGCCTTATAAGCTACTCACTGATACCCTCTTCCTCGGTGAGTGTACAATGAGCTTCCTTGTACCCTGCTCTATGATACAGGAAGTTCATTATTCCCAGCCCAAATTCAGACGTAAAGAAAGGAAGCAGGGCTTACAAAGAAGCAACAGATAATTCAGTTAGCCACCCAGATGCCAGATAGAGGCAGACTGTGAGCTCTCCAGAAGAACAGCTTTCTGGCTTTCAGCAATCACAGGCAGCTGACGTTAATGTAAGATACAGAAACAGGTGAGAAATTGTTTGCTTCTGTTGATTTGGGGTTTGCTTTTGCAAGCACGTGAGAAAAAGGAGAAACCAGAACTGAAACCATGCTTTTAGCTGGGCAGTAACACACATGCTGCAAAATTGCAGCAGAGCCAGTACCTGGTGATATGAAATGCCTTAAAAGCCTGCTAAATCCCAGTGTGTGCTGAGATGCTGAGGCTTGTCTGACAAGCTAAGAGCTCACAGACATAGAGTCATAGAATGGTTTAGGTTGGAAGGGACCTCAAAGCTCATCCAGTTCCAACCCCCTGCCATAGGCAGGGACACCTCCCACTAGAACAGGTCGCTCAAGACCTCATCCAACTTGGCCTTGAACACCTCCAGGGAAGGAGCAGCCACAACCTCCCTGTGCAACCTGTGCCTGTGTCTCACCACCCTCACTGTAAAGAACTCTTTCATAACATCTAGTTTGAATCTCCCCTCTGCCAGTTTAAACTCACTACTCCTCATCCTGTCATTACAAGACCTTGTAAACAGTCCCTCCCTAGCCTTCCTGTAGGCCCCCTTCAGAAACTGGAAGGCCACTATAAGGTCTCCTCAAAGCCTTCTGTATACATGCTACTATACAGCAACTCTGTCTGGTAGGATAAAATGCACTTCCCTGTGACATATCTAGGAACTGTTCTGGTCATAGAGAGCAGGCCAAGGGCTGCTCTGCCTCCTTGAAGGCATTTTACTGAGCTCTGTCAGCAGCAGGGTGACACCAGATCTTCTGTCACTCACTAGATTTTCTCACTGATGCTATTTCATGGAGTCTTGTGGAGGCTTAGCTTCTTGCTATCTGCTGCACACCAGTTTGGGCACCATCACAGATGCAGACTCAGACCAGCCTCAGTGTAAACATGCCTTGGATAATCCTCCCAAGCACCACTCTGTCTCCATGAAACAGAGTGTGAAGCTTGTGTGAAGGCAGTATAGGGTCGCATCAGGCTGAATGTTGACTTTATGTAGGGATGCACAGGCTGAGCCTGGTGTGGAGCTCCAGATAAACCTTTTGTGTGCTGGGAACTGCCGCTGGGACAGGGAGCATCAGGCACTTCAAGACAAGCTACTCTGCCAGACATCAAGAACAGGGAAGTTTTCAGGACTGAGAATTATGAGGCAACAGAAACAAAAACTCCCAAGCTGGTTTGATGGGGATGATGCTTTCCCCTTAGTGTAGCTCCAGTGAAACAGGTCACAAAATCCATGCCATTGTCCAGACACCGCTTGAGGCGGGCGGTGTAACCTGTCTCTCCAGTGCCAAACTCCCTCCAGCCTAGAGCTTTAAAATTCATCCTGTTAATTACTCCTGGGAGTAATTAATTCCAGCATGGAGTGAGCAAGGAGTCTGGACTGCATCACTCAGCAGATGTGAGGATTTGAGACGTGGAGTTTTCATTTGTTGTGCTACAGGAAACGTCTTTGTTTTCCATGTACTTGGTACCTGGCTGTCTCCTTGTGATGCAGCCACCAGCCTCTTAATTGCTGATGCACCAATGGACCAAAGAGGTGTGGCTCAGGAGGGACTGTGCTGCTTTAGTAGGCTGGCTTCCAACCAGTGGTTTAAAACAGGGCACAAAACCCTGGAGGAACATACTGGTTGGCTGTATTCTCCCTCTTCATTCTTTTTCAAAAAGGTAAATACTAAATTATTTTCTCTCTTTTAAAATACAGCATGAAGCCAAGAAAGATGAATCTACACCAGCTTCATCCAGTTTTATTACAGCACAGGTCCCTTCCCCTTTCTCACTTTTTGATCATAGTCCTTTTCTGTCTTCTCTGTTTCTATTGTGCCTATTTAAAGAGCCCTCCTCCAGCTCTCCTTTGGGACAGTCTTACTGCTGACTTTCTGCTGTTTCAGCTTCGACAGACATTGCTTAGAGAAAACAAAAAGTGCTTCTCTTGTAAGGCTGGGAGGAGAATAGACCCATACAAATCAATATTGTTTGTATGCACCTAGTACTTTCATCAATAAGTCTCCAAAAACTTCACCAAAGTGGTCAGTTTGCTATCACCCAGCTGCTTAGCTAGAGGGGGTGGAGCAGAGGGAATTGGTAACTTTCTGCTCTCTGCAGCAATGCAGTAGTACTAGACTTCAACTAGATGTTAGGAAGAAGTTCTTTCCAGTGAGGGTGGTGAGACACTGGCACAGCTTGCTCTGGGAGGTTGTGGTTGCTCCTTCCCTGGAGGTGTTCAAGGCCAGATGAGGCCTTGAGCAACCTGCTCTAGTGGGAGGTGTCCCTACCTATGGCAGGGGGTTGGAACTGGATGAGCTTTGAGGTCCCTCCCAATCTAAAGCATTCTATGATTCTATGATCACAGAATCTCAGCAATGTGGGTGTTGGAATGGACCTCTGAAGATCATCCATTCCAAGCCCTCCACTAGAGTGGAACCAGCCAGAGTAAAATCACACAAAACACACCCAGCAGTGTTGTGAATGCCTCCAGAGAGAGACACTCCACAACCTCTCTGGGCAGCCAGCAAAACCTTCTGTTTTACATATGACTTGTCAGTGCAGATGGGTGTTGTGTGCACCTGGCTGCAGGCATTCACACGAGTGAGACACAGATGATGCCCACAATGCCCACTGAGAACTTAAGTGATGCTACAGAGTACTAACTGGGTTTGGTCAGTGCCATGCCAGGATGAATTCTCTCTCACAGCCTAGGGATAAAAGACTCTTGAATGCACTTGCTGCTCCTGGGCTAGTCAATAAAATCCCCAGCAGTGTTACCTGTCCAGAAGTCTTTCTCATCAAATTGCTTCCTTTGAAGATTTCAGGCTTTTTGACAGTGGGCTGCACTACCTGCTGCTTGCTGGAAGTCCTGAGGCTGGCACAGGAGAGCTTTGCAGTGCTGAATGTGCCACTCACAAAGCATCTCATCCAGCAGGTTTCCACTGGAGGCAGCTGGTGAAAAACAGAACAGACATAGTGTAGGGGATTGTCAGCCCAAGTCAAGGAAGGTAGCTTTGAAGAAAGCCTCCAAGATAACATTTCCAGAACACAACCCTTTAGGAAAACAAGGAAAAATCCAAAGAGTGAAATTCTGCCAGGATGAGTTCACTGCAGGTGGTGCTGGTCATGATTTAAAAAAATAACTACTAACTCTTAACTGTTTTTCGCACTGGGGTTTTGTGTCCAGTGTCTGCCATTACAGTACCTTTTCCTGCAGCCCCAGCAAACCCACACCTCTGGGGCTCTCTGGGCCTTTCCCAGTCTGTCTTCTCCCTCCCACCCCCCCACCCCAGAGACTAGCACAATACAAACAGAGAGGACTTCATCTGCCTAGCCTGCAAACTGGGTGCTAAGTCACCTACTCCTTAGCAGGATCTGGGCCACTCCTTTTCTCACAACAGCTTGTCTTGCAGGGATTTACACCTGCTGAGGGCACCTGTGTTTCCCCTGAGACTGCCTGGATCCATCCATCAGCCCCATGGGCTGGGCAGCTGCAGAAATTGCTGTGAAACTCCTCTGGCCTGAGGGTTAGGTGGGCAAGCAGCCACTTGTCCTTTGGTAACTGGAGAAGTCCCTGACACCTTTCAGTGAGGAAGAGCTGTCTACAGACTCCCCTGCCCTTGCTTCTGCTGGCATTTCTCCTGGCTTGCTCAGACCTGCCCAGCAGTGTGTGGTGCCCAGAACCAGGACGGAGGAGATGTGTGGTTTCATTTGTGTGGTCCCATCTACAGCAGCGAGCCCTTGACATGGAGCCCAGCTGGCAGGTCTGGCCAGGCTGGGACACTTTGGTTTAGATGTTTTTTTGTTTGTTTACAAGTGAGCTTGGCCACAGACAGGGACACACAGCTGGTGGTCTGTGCACAGCTCCGTGACCAGGCTGAGGTGAAGGCTGGAATGGGACTGAGCTTTTCCAGCATAGTCCTGGCTCAATTTGGAGCTGGCACTGGAGAGGCTGCTGCTCTGCTGCCTCCTCCTCCAGGCTGGCATCTTGGACCGTTGTTTGGCTTTGCTGCACAGGCAGCAGCATCCAGTGTCCATGAGCTGTGTCTCAGAGCAAGGGTGTGATGGATGCCTCTGCTTGCTCCAGATGTGCTTCTGCCACGGGCCAGAGAAGCCCTCTCACTGTCAGCAGTAATTGGTTTAACACAAATACTGCACACATACAGACGTTCTTCCTCCTCTAATTACAATGACATTAGCTAAGCAGAGAGGAGAGGTGCCTGTCTGAAGGTCTAGTGCCTCAGGGAGGGCTTCTTCAGGTAGCTTCTGTGGACATTCACGTGCAAGTGAGGTGCATGCTGGCTGCAGGGACCTGCGTGAGCAGGTACTGGCACAGCTCAAGGAGGAACACCGCAGTGATTTCCAGGGATGCTGATGTGCTGCATGCTGGCCTTAAACTTCAGGAGAGCTGTGCTGGGGACTGGGGAGAAGGAGCAGCAACCCATCAGTACTGCAAACAAACTGTTAAGGGAATGCTTTCCTGCAGCAGTGTTGTGCCAGAGGGTCGTAGAGGGAGAAACTGCTGAAGGCCATGACCTTCCAGGCAGGATCTGTTTCCCAAACATATGTTGAACAGCAGCAGACTGAACAGCAGGTGTGGGCGTGGGCAACCTGTTAAATTAAAGCCACGGTGTGACGAGATGTTTGCTGTGGAAGATAACATGCACCTGCTCAGCACACTCAAGGTGTGTGGATCTTCTGCACTGTGAGGCCACAGAGCTCCCTATTCTCCCCCTGCATTACCTTTTAAGTCCAGGCATCTCCTTCAGCTTTACCAGCACCTCCAGTCCGACAACCCAGCAACATGACAGGTGGTGGCAATTGCTGCTTCTCCTCCATTAGCGCATCTTGTCGTGGAGCTCCCCCGATCATGCTGCTGAAGTTTGCTGCCTGGACTGATACTGTCGTGAAGATGCTCAGATGTCCAGTACCTGCAGCCCAGCTTCAGGCTGGAGACAATGGAGAGCCATGCTCCTAGCAAGGTGCCCTTTGATGGGGCTGCTCCAATGAGCCAGCTGCCTTATCTGTCTTGCTGCTGCCCCCAGAGAGGCTGCAGGGACGTCCGCTGCTTTATTTTCTTAAATGGCAGCAAATTATGGCAGTTAAAAGCCTACCAGGAGAAAATGAGCTCTTAGGGCAGCAGTTCATGTCTTGTGTGCAAGGCTTTATTGGATTAACTTTGCAGTAGAGCTGCTGTACACTTCCCTTGCTGGAGCTTAACTGTGATAAAAACTTTACAACACAGATGACTTGCATAAAAAGAAATAAAAATCTTCAGATGTATTAATGTCATCTGAGCTTTGGCAGGCCTGCAAAGCAGATTCTCCACGATCTCTGTCTTTATCTCAATGCTGCTCTCATCCCAGTGTTAAGTATGTGACTCTCTTGCTTGGCTTCTTATTTTCCACGTCAAGAACAGTGCTCTTCCTCTCCCACGCACCGCTTGCACATGTACAGGTGCTGTAAGAGACACCTCTGGTGCCACCTTAACTGTTCAAGTGAAACCTTTTGCCTCTCTGGGTACCTGCCAGCCTGTGGGAGGGAGACTTGCATACTTCCCCATTATTTACACATTAAGTTAATAACTGACTCAAAAGTTCACCTAGAAATGTATTTTAGGACTGCTCTTGGTAATTTTTTCCCTCTTGGCCATAAAGCTCTTGTTGTCTGCAACCTCCTTCCTGTATTTTCCCTTAACTCTAATCCATTTGAGCACTAACACATCAGGCTTGAAACCCTCAGTCTCTCCTGCTCTACCTCCTGATTATTTCAATTTTTTACACTGTCCTCTATCCCTACTTTTGTTGTTTGCAAGAAAAAAAGGCTTTTCCCCTCCCTCTCCCTCTTCACAGCTCCCACCATCTGTCTCTCTGCAAATACAAAGCTTTAGGGGAAATGATTCACTAGGCTGCTAGCTCATTACTCACACTCTTCCCATCATGGTTTCTGTCCTTGTAGGATGCTCTGACTAATGTAAAGATCAATGAATCCTGGGAATTGTTTTTCAATTAAAAAAAAAGGAAAGAAAAATAATGAAATAATGTCCCAGCAGTTAACTAGATTGAGCCCTTTGTATTTCCTCAATACCAATGCTTAGTTTTCCTTCCTTGCTCTGCTAGCATTGTTTTTCAGACGAGGACCATTGAAACAGAAGAATAGAAATGATCACTGGACCATTTAATGCAACCTTGTGTATCACATGATGCAGGAGTTACTTAATGAAATTCCCTGGCCCAAACCAAGCAAATCTGTGGTAAATCTAGAGCACATATTTTAGGATGACAGCCAAAACCATGAAAGGAATTTACTACCCAGCCTTGCTAATCATTCTGAATGCTTAACTGCACTCCCTAATATGCTACTTTGCAAGCAGCAAAACTCACACAGCCTCATTCTCTACAGATTTCTCTCCTCCATCTTTAACTAGACTGTGCACCCCAAAAGCCCTCCCAGCCCCCTGACAGTCCCATCTAGGAGTAGAGTGGCCAGCCATGCCTCCTGCTAGTGCTGGCTGGCCAGCTGCCTTCCTCTGGGAAGAGAGCTCCACAGGTCTGACCCCTGCTGCCTCTTCCTCCACAGCACACAGTTTGGAGCTCCTTGCTCAGGTGATTATTTCCATGGAACACATTGGCACTTAGTATCTTGGAGCTTCTCCCCTTTAAACGCTGTAGCAATTGGCTAAGAAGCTCAGAAGCCATTTGAGACAGACCAGTTCACAGTGTTAAACCACTTCTGACATCTTAAAATACCAGAGCGAGCCATACTGACTGGGCAGATACACCACAGCATTTCAGGAGTCTTGCCCAACCTGAAGACTGAGCAAAAATACCACACAGCACTCTGAGTGACCCTAAATCACAGACTCACAGAATCCAGCTGCTTGGAAGAGACTTCAAAGCTCATCCAGTCCAACTCTCGACCCAGCACTGAAGGGTCAAAACTAAACCATGTCCCTCAGGGCCAGGTCCACAGGCTACTTAAACACCTCCAGGGATGGCAACTCCACCACTGCCCTGGGGCTGCCATTGCAGTGTTTGAGAACCCTTTCAATGCAGAAGTATTTCCTAATATCCAGCCTGAACCTGCCCTGTTGCAGCTTGAAACCATTTCCTCTGGTTCTGTCGCTTGTTACCGAGGAGCAGAGCCTGCCCCCTGCTCACTCCAACCTCCCTTCAGGTAGTTGTAGAGTTATGAGGTCTCCACTCAGTCTCCTCTTCTCCAGTTTGAACACCCCCAGTTCCCCGAGACACTCCTTGTGGCCCAGGTGCTTCAGGCCCTTAATCAGCCTCCTTGCCATTCTCTGGACACACTCCAGCCCCTCAGTGTCCTTCCTGCAGTGAGGGGTCCAGAACTGAACACAACACTCGAGGTGTGGCCTCACCAGTGCTGAGCACAGGGAGATGATCACCTCCCTGTGCCCGCTGGCCACTGTTTCTAATCCAAGCCAGAATGCCACTGGCTATCTTGGCCACATGGCCAGAGTGCTGACTCATATTCAGTTCACTACTAACCAATATCCCCAGGTCTCTCTCTGAGTTGCAGCTCTCCAAGTCTGTAGCTTGCCATGGGATTATTGTGACCCAGGTGGAGGACCTGGCACTTGGCCTTGTTGAACTTCATACAATTAACCTTAGCCCATTGGTCTAACCTGTCCAAATCCCATTGGAAAGCTTCCCTAGCCTCTAACAGATTGACACAGGTGCCCATACTCCACTCTCTTTGTCCTCACTTTGCTGACCTTTTAAGAAGGATCTCTCTCATGATGTTAGGCTTGTCACTATATATTAGAAAGTTATCTTCTTAATTGGAAGCTGAATTTTTCATTTTGCCACATGGAAAATGGGCATCCTCTCCCCACAGGCAAATAGGTAGCAAAACCCAGCACTGCCTAACACGGTCTGATTGTGCCTTGCTGCTGGCATGGCAGAAGTTTAAGCCATAGGGTCCACTGTTACCTCAGTAAGGTTAAGGCAGTTTTACAAAAAAGAATCCTCACCAAAGCTGTACTTCAATGCTCTGTCAAAACAAAGTTCAAATTGTAGCACTGGTGATGTCCTTGAGCCTTCCTGGTTGCCAACACTCTGTGGCTCTCCAACGTCTTCGATGATTTCATTATTCCACGCTGCATACAAGTTGTAGGAGTCAATGTTACTCCTCTTAACAGCTGCTGGCCTTCCAAATGCCAATGGTCCCTGTTTAAAGAAAGGCTGGGGAGCAGTGATGAAGCTAGAGGCCTGCTACGGAATGTCTTGTAGTGTTCCGTGGTGCTGCCAGCACACCTACAGCCGTGAGGTCAGTTCTGCAGACCACTGCTGCAACATGCTGAAGGTGTAATGAGATGGAACTCCAGAGATTTCAGACCTGAGAGCACTCTAATTGAATCATAGAGTTGTCAGGGCTGGAAAGGACCTCAAGGATCATCCAGCTCCAATTCCTCTGTCATGGGCAGGGACACCTCACACTAGATCAGGTTGCTCAGAGCCCCATCCAGCCTGGCCTGAAAAACTTCCAGGGATGGGGCTGCTCCTACCTCCCCCCTGGGCAACCTGTTCCAGTGTTTCACCACTCTCATGGTGAAGACCTTCTTCCTAACATCCAATCTGAATCTACCCACTTCTAGTTTTGCTCTATAATGGAATCTTTATGCAAGACAGGCCAAGGAAAAATTGCATTACCCAACAGTCACCATTTCTCCAGTGTTCCAAACAAAACTCAAAGCTGATGCAGTATTTAAGATTGCCTTACAAAAGGCAAATGCATTTACTGGTGTATAAACAAATGGGCTGTTTGCTAATGCTGTCCAAGGCAGGAATATCTCTATAAAGAAACCCTGAGCAAAAAAGAGGATGCAATTTTTATTTTACACTTATTGCAACATTATTCCTGGTATGTTTGCTGTGTGGACTGATAAAGGAGCATTTTAAAACCAGATGTCAAAAGGCAACTGGGCAGTCTTGTCATTTGCAGCTTATTTAAGTCTAGAGAAGAGTGTTCTGTTCCCCATCAGCTTCAGAAATAGATGTTTAACATGGTAGAGGTTATAAGCCGAGCCTGAGTTACCCAAGACAACCAATTGCTTTAGCAGAAAGAGCGTCTTCTGTCATCAAAAAGAGCCATCTGGAGGAGTGCTGTCTCCCTGCCAAGAACAACCCTTTAACAACTGCTCGTGGTGCACTTTAAGTAATAGCCTTCACAACGGCACAACCTGGAGTGTCGGTAAAGGTCCGACTGGAGGGGCGATGTACTCCTCCTCCCTCAGCAGCCTCAGCAGGATGTTCTTCTTATTCTTTGGCCAGTTATAAATGTGAGTGTTCTGCAGCCAGGTGGGCACATGTTCCTGAAAAACAAGGGAAAAGACAGCAAAATCCTGTAAATCCTCCTGAATCTGTCCTAGAACCTTGCAGATTCCATCAGACCCTACCAAGCAGCATTTTGTTTCGCCTGTTCTAGGCATGTCCTGTAAGAACAAGACATCTGAATTTGGCTTTGGAATTGTATTTGGTTTCCTAAATAAATGAACTTTGTGTGGTCTCACTGCTTGCCTGTCTCTCTTTCCTGCCATCAGGTTGGCTAATTTCACCATGTTTCAAAGGCAGTCTGATCTCACTGACAGGCATCTAAAGGCTTCTGAAAATAAACACTGTTAAGAGAAGGGAGACACTGCAGTGCCCCTGCCAGGGGACACAAAACACCAGAGGTACCATCCATTCCAAGGGGCCTCACACTTTTTACAAACCCAGGGACATCCTTCCCAACTTCTGAGCTTACATTAAGTGAGTGTCTTTTGTGACACTCCAGTCCACAAGTGCATTGGGATATCACAGCCCTACAGTCATTGATAACATTTGAATTCTGAGTCATGTTCCAAAAATTGAGCATCCAAAGAATTAAAAAGGATGTTTCCATAACCCTCCAAAATGCAGCTGTACCTGGAGCTAAAATGACAGCTTCCCACCAGTGCATACAGCATGGAGCCACGAAGAACAAACACAAATGCAGTGCACCCATTCCACATTTGGGCAAGAGTGCAAATCTCAACTATTACTGAAGCATTTTGCTTTATTTGCCTTGGATAAATCCAAGAGATTCTCTCAGAGTGAGGAAGAAAAGAGAGGAATCTGCTGCATTGCTTATTCTCAAATGAATCTTCAAAACCAATACGGAGGGCAGATGAAATTGCAAGTCCTAAAAACCCCCTTAGTTTGCCTTTGATGGGCTCATCAAAGTTCAAGCAACAGCCCAGTACTTTAATATTTATTATCCTCTTTATTTCTATATTCTCAACCCACCCTCTTCCAGATCCTCACTTCACATCAGTCATAAATCTCTCCCATCTCACTCATCAGCATCACATCTGGACAAAATTAGAAAAGGGTTAATACAAAAAGCATGCTGGCTGGAATGGTTGTTCCTCTCCATTTAAATTCCTCCAATGCTCAAGACAATTTCAGTTTTAGTTGTACATTCATCAGCAGCAACAGACTTAAGCACTGATTTATATTGTGGATGAAATGGTTTTTATCTGGATGTACATAAACCCATAAAACTTTCCATGTAAAGTGCAGCTTTGGAATATCACTACTGGGATACTAAGAAGCAAGGAACAGAGGGTTTGGGGTTTGAGATGTCACCTGGAGCACTGTGATCACAGTAATTTGTGCTTACTGATGCAACAAGAAGATATGCATGCATGTACCTTACCTTTCTAGCATTTGGGAAGAGCACAGGGATGAATCTGAAGTTCATGCTTCCTTGTTGTATAAACTCGATCTGCATCTAGAGTAGAACAGATTGCCTGGTTTATTGTCAAGACACAGGCATTTGTATCTGTGTGCATCTGAATCCTATGCACAAAACCGTTTGCTGCTTACTTAAACTGCTCTTAAGTGTTTTGATCTGCTGCTGGTGGACTCAGTATTGTTGTGTTTGGCCACTTAACCTGATTCTTCAGTGCTAAAGAAAGGGTACAGGAAAGATCTGTCAACGTTTCTTGAGCGTTCAGTTCTGTGGTGTGAAATAATTGTGGGTTTAGCTGCAGCTGCAGTCCCATGCAATCTGACTAGAACTGATGAAGCTTGACTTGACTAAGGCCCCTCTTCAGTCTCCAAGAGGGTGAAAGATTTCAGCTGGAGGCCAGCACTGTGCCCCAGTGAGGAGCCAGTCTGTGACCCATGCCCCAGTACCATGTCTGAGCTGGGACCTGTGCCCCATGTCCCTGAACGTAGACTCCCCAGAGGTGGTAAGGGCAGTAAACTACTGCTGAGATCCCAGCTACTGGTGACAGCTTCTGAGAAGTCTGACTGCAGGATCAAATGGATTATAGACTGAGAAACACAACAAACTGCCAACTGAGGGAGAAGGGAAGAATTTCATGGCTTTGTGGGCCCTTCTGGGCTAAATATCCATCCCGTGGTAGACTGCAGAGATGGGCATCTGTGACCCCTGGTAGTCCCCTGCCACCCTGCACTCCATAGGAGCTCCCCTTTGCAGCTCTGGCCGTCAATTTGCAATTCCCACCTTTCAGTCAGCCTTACTGCTGCCCTGAAAACGACCTCAGTTACAGGACGGCTCAAGCCAGAGGGGCTGCCTCACAGGGGGAGAATGTTAGGCAGTGCTAGATAAGATTGTGGGACAGGGCAACAAAGGCTGAAGAAGGCGAAGGAGGGAAAAAACCCCCATTGAACAATAAAGAATATGGAGAAATAAGATGAGCCACGTGTAATAGGATTTTTCTTCCTTGAACCTCTTAGCAGATGTTAATGAGCATACGGAGCTGATGAGAGGGAGGATTAATGAATTCCAAAGCGGGGTGTTTAACTATGGGGATTAGGGAACACAAAGCAAAGAACCTGCCATTTGGAGACAGATTTGCCTTGTGAGAAAAAGAGACAGAGTCTTTGTCAAACAGCAAACGCATGTCCTTGCTTACCATCCTGTGGATGTATTTAGTATGTAAGCCATGTTCATCCTTGTCCAGCTGGGATTCAGCCCCTTCCACATCCTGTTTGTATTTTGGACTGATTGCTATGATTATCATCACAGTCTTCTGTTAGGGAGAAAAGCACTTCTATGAAACTGAGTGTTTAGCAGAGGCAGATCGGAAATCTGCCAGTTTGTGTTTTAAGTGATCTTTCTGTTCTTGGCAAACACGAGAGGATCTCATTCACTCTGGCAGGAAATACAGGGGAACTCATACACTCGTCCTCCTCATTATTTCTCAAGATCTCAGAATATAGAAAACCTAAATGTCAAGAGATATATTAGAAGCTACCAGTTTACAGTTGGAAGCCCTGTAATAAAAAGCTACTTTTTCTCAGCGCGTCTATGTACACAGAGAGAAAACTTTCAGCTTCAAATGCAGACCTAAATGTTTCCCAACAGCTTCTGTGAAAGTGCATCCACTTATCCAGCTATGGCTCTTATACATAAAGCCACCAAAGGCAGGGGTCTGTGGAAGCTACATCTGGGGCATGGTTTTTCTTGCTGATCCTAGTGGCAAAGTCTGCAGAGAGGGGGACTGTGCAGAGAAGGGGGGATGCTGCAAATGGCCTGGGCAGGTTTAAGGGTACCTAGCATCTTGCTGCAGTGGGCAGAAGGCAATGCTCCCTGCCTTGCTGGGACAGCCTGGATTCTGCCTGTGACATTTAATCCCAGGCCCACAGTGAGCTCAGGTTTCCACGGAGGGGCCATCCTTCTTATCTGGGAAATGTCTCTGCTCCTTAATAGCGGGGCAGTGAAGAGGCTCAGCAGATGAAAGCCTCCTACTTGTGTTTACCTAGGGCCTGTCTTTCATCCCTGCTACATCAGACTATGTAAGGCTTCCAAGTCTGCGGCTCATAATCAGCCTGGCACCTAATTAACTCTTTCCTTCTGTGCAGTATCAAGGAAGAACTTGCCCCACCAAAGGGTCAAATATGGTAAGGAGCCATTTGCCTGTGTCTGACATGCATGTAAAGCACTTACAGATGTGGAGGGTTTGCAGACATGGCCAGTTGCACACATCCCCTGCTTGTGTCCAGGCAGTCCCTTCTTCCTCACATGTGTAAAGGTTTTGAAGTCAGAAACTGCCTCTACAGTTAGTGAAGGAAACCAAAGATTTCTGGGGCAGGTAATCAGAGGATCCTCACATGGTGGCAGAGAGTTGCCCTTTGCATATATTGGTCTCTCCTAACGGCTGTGCACTCAAAGCTGATCTGCTAGTCTGTATTTTAAGTGATGACAATGTTCTTGGCAAAAGCAAATTCACCTGGCTTCTATTTTCAGTACTTCCATTATGCATGGTAAGCCCAAGCCTAACTAGTCCTGGTGGAAGCCCCAAGACGACACACCAGGAGTGCTGCAGCAGAGGCCCCAGACTGGCTCTACATGCAGCAGTACCATGGATGTGTGGTGGTGCACTTGAGCTAAGGTGTCTGTAGCACACCTTTAGGAAATCTGTGCAGTGCTGTCTCAGAAAGTTGAGAGTCTTTGCTCAGGTAGGGCAAAACCCACCACCTTACCATCCTGCTGCTGAACCACGGAGATCCCACAGGAAGGCAGAGGCCTGGGAGCTATCCAGCAAGGCACAAATCAAAGGAAGCCACCCCAAGATGGTACGTGCTGAGCAACAGAACCTGCAGTTTGTGTTCAGCTGAGCTGCTACGCTCAGCTGAACTTCAGCATAAGCTGTGGCTGCCAGGGACTGCACTGGCAGCAACATAAATCTCTGTTGAACTGCTTAGATAGATACAAGGTGATGAGAGCAAACCCATTATTTGACTAACAGAACACCAATTGCCAGTTTGCATAGGGTGGTTTATCCAGAAGAACCCTTCAGAATTTTAGGCAGTAACATAAAAGCTACAGGTGAGAAGCAGAATGAACATGAGCCACTACTATGTAGCCAGGGATGAAATACAGAAAAAGCCACCCTCTAAAAATCAGATAGAGGAACAACTTGTCCAATGGCAGCTTAAGGATGCATTTAACAGCCAACACTGGAATTTGTCAGGAATGCCAGGATTAACACCTCATTTCTTAAAGAAAGAGCTTTGGGACCATAAGATAGAGAGGTGAGTGAGATTTCCCTACGTTCTGATAGGTCTCTGCCATTTCTACAGGGGCATGGAAGACAATAGTAGGGTCTTGAATTCTGCTTCTGCTCCTGTTGCTATTATTCAACCCTTTTCCTCAGGTCACCTCTGCCATGAGCAAGTTGAGTTGCTTTTACATACATCACCTAGGTAGCGCTCCATCCACTTAATGATGTCAATACCCCGTACTGCATCCTCAAATATGTCAATCTGCAAAAGAGAGAGTCTGTGGTGAGCCTCATTTCATCTTTCCTCCCATCTGGTAGCACTGCAAAGGCACCTGTGCTGTTCCTCAGCTCCAAATGTGCAATGACTAATTCCCTTAGGAAAGAGTCGACTGCCTGCACAATTTTCCCTGCAGCCCAGTCCAGGCAGTCAGGCACAGCAGGCAGGTGGAGTGGGGGTGCTGCAGGCACGCTGCTGGGCTCCTGCTCAGCTGGCCACCTGGCCTGCCAGCTCCCAGCTCCCAAAGCATTCTTTCCTCAATGGAACCAGAAACAACCTAGGCTAGTGAAAGGTTTGCTGAGTGTGCAAAGTGGCTGCCAATGTCCACTCTTGTCTGGATGCAAAAGTAGATACCGACTGTCCAGTTTTAGCTTCATCTTGAGCTCAGCTGTCAGCTTGTGTGGTTGGAAGTCAGCCAGGTCACTGATACTGGACGCAGCAACCCAGACTCTGCAGTAATAGAGAGGTGGATGGAGGACTTCATAGTGCTGAATACAACCAACACCACTCAATTCCCTGCGCACGGAGTAAGCCCAGCAACTGGCAATCAATGGAGTAAATATTAACTTCCCCAAGCTTTTGACAGAAGAATCGTGCTTTGCTCTCAAACCCTTTGGAAGCAGAGAGCATATTTGTTCCCTCACTCTGGGGCCATTTTGCTGTATTCATTATTCTGCATCAGTCTCCAAGAACTGCCTGTCCAGTGAAGGTGCTGTCAATGAGCCTACTAATGCACACCTCTGTGGTGCCCAAAGCTTGCACATGAATCGGGCACAGTACACAACTGCTGCAGAGAAGTACAATTACAGTATCTGGAAAAAATCTTTGATTCATGGAAATAAATAAGCATGTGCAAAGCCCCCCACTGAGTCTCATTTGCTTTAATGATAGCCACTTGCTTAAATGCTTTCCTGAACTGAAGCCAAAGAGTGAAGGCTGAGGGGTCAGATAGCATATGCACTTGAAACGAGAAAAATGTGAATCAAGATTTTGATGAACACTGACTCCTAGAGCCTCTGGGGATGGTTCCCTATGATGAAGCAAACTCAGGAGAAGTTAAATGAAAGTCTGGATGGTTTATGGGATTAGACAGTAGGACACAGACCTTTTCAGGCCAGCGACTTCAAAATCCCATTTAGCAGCGCAACAAAGCCAGTGAAAGTATGAGATGTGCTGTTTCATTAAACTGTGTGAAATACACTGACTTTAGATCAGTTTTTAGCAGAAGGTTATTCACATGTGAGGAGCCAACAATGTGATGGCATTGCAGAAAAAAAGCTGGCATGGGGTGAAAATGAAATTTGACCTTTTTTAAGTATTGGCATTACAGATCAAATGAGAGACACTGTTAATGGAATAGCTCACGGAACCTCATACTATTGCCCATCTGATATCTGGTGCCACAAAATGAAGCTTTCCAGGGTCATTACTAAAACACATTTCAAAGCATAAAATTGAGCTGAAGTATGAGAAACAAAAAGGCAGATCATTTAAGTCACAACTTCTAAAGGCAAGACTAGTTCATTTTAGTTGGATCTTCTTTAACCTACAAAATGTGATGATAAGCAGAAGAATACTTAAATGGACAGTGTGTGGCCTCTGCTCTTTAGAAAAACATCACTTTTCTCCCCTGGTTAAAGCAATTTTGCTCCAGCAGGAATACTTACAGCAGTTTGAAATCCATTTACAAGCAGGAAGTTCACAAATTTCATAACCTCCACTGCTGCATCCACCGAGTAAGTTATAAAGACCTTGCCTAGGAGAGTCCACATGAAGATGTGATGCATTCAAATGCAACATTCAGAAGGTGAGACTTCTCACAACCCTCCTTTCCCATCAGTGGGTTCTGCTCACCTATGTCTCTTTGGATTACTTCCAAAAGTGATGTGGATGGTACTGTGGCTTGGTGCTAAACTCAGCCCCCTGTACAGAAACCTTGTTCTAGATCTAAGCCTCCACTCCCTTGCGGCTGGCAAGTATTGCTGTGGAAGCTGTAGAGGGCAACTTCCGCTTCTGCTTATCCTGCCCTGCTGCTTCTTCTCCAACTCACTGACACACATGAGGCTGGGCCCTCACCCAGAGCTCGTGCCATCTGCCTTGGCTGCAACCAGCACACCTCACTGATCTGACTGAGGGCAGGAGAAGGCCTTACTGGCACTGCACTGCCTCACCTTACAGCAGCATTAACCCCTTGTGGAGGCAGGATGGGTGGTTGATGACATCAGAATCTTCAGCTCTCCTTGCCATCATGGGAGGAGTTTCCTTACTAACTAAAGAAACTGACTAAAAGGATTCTTTAGGTAGTAAGGAAAGGGAAATCCAGCTGGTTAATGTAATCCAGCTGTGCACATGTCACAAGCGATACAATTTATATAGCAATTCCTGTATCTAGGACACACTGATTGATAAAGTAGAGTCTATCCAAGAGTCTGTCCCCAGGCCAGAGATTGCAGCTGTCTGGATTTGAAAAGTGATTCACAAAATTAAGAACAAAGGAAAAATGAAAACCTTAGGAGAGGTGTGGAGTGTTCTTAGCTATGGTGTGCCACACCAGCTAGGAGGAAGGCAGCTTGCCAAAACTGAATTTCAGGGTCTGGTGGCAGGAGAAGCACCTCAGTCAGCACCTCTGCTACTCTCAGCCCTCAGTGTGGGCTCCCAGCCTAAAGTCCTCTTCACTCAGCAGGTCAAGGAGAAACTGAGGTCAAGACTCGACATCTTTGTCTGGTTTGAGACAGGCAGAAATGTTTTACCCCTACGGCTTTGTTTGTTATTAATCTTTTACTGTAAGCTTCAGTGCCTCCTGCCTCAAAGGGACATCCTGTTTAGCAAGAAGTCATGAAAACACTCCAAATGGTATTTATTCTTTGTAAACAAAGCAACAAGCAATTAATGACAATTATATTTTCAGGATTCAAGGGGATAATTCCATCCCACCAAACACAACACTCATACCCTACAGATGTGGCAATACTCAGTATTTTATTTTCTTGTTTTCTTTGTGTCTTAATGTCTTTCCCCTAGCCTTCCCATTCCCACCCCCAGAGCCTTCCCACCTAAAGCTGTCAGGCTGTGCTGTAAAATCTTGCACAGAATAAATCTGCTAACCACTTACGCAACTCCTCCGGCAAATTGCTTGTTCTCAGAGTTCCCTTGGCTGCAAGGTTACTGAGAGGTCTTGGGACAGCAGCTGGGGAAGGAAAATTGTCAGGACAACAGCATGCTTCATCTGGGCCACAGGCCTTGGGGGGCAGCTGACCATCAGGTAGCTGGTTGTAGAGCTGGTTTCTACAAAGAGAAGCAAGGCAAGATGTCAAAAACATTCCTTCTCGGGTAAAATTCAGATTGGTTTTGTCTTTTAATAACTGACTGAGAACTTTCTCTGCATATTAACTAGGTACAGCTCTTGTAGAAACGCTTGGCTTGACATTCCTACTCAGCTATTAGAGCATCTTTTCAGCAGATACCTTGGTGACCATCTACCACAAGAAGCAGTTTATTGCAGAAGCAACATTAGTTGCAGGAAGTAAATAACAGCTCATAGCTGAAAGCTGTTCAGCTTGCAATTAGCAAAGGCTGTTTCTGGCAGAGAACTAATGCTGTGTTGAGGATGCTGTTAGGCACGTATGAGAACAGGGAGGCACTTGGGTAACATCTTCCTGTTATCTAAAGGGTGCTTTGTGGCACCATAGATGCTGTCAGAATGTTTCCATTCAGCTTTGGAGGCACAGCACGAGGTGGGGATTGGGAAAAATGAGTGTACAAGGCCACTACGGCTTCAGCTTTAGCACAGTTCAAAATGTGGACAAAACTCACAGCTTGGCTAAAGGCAACAAAGTCAATTTCTTGACCAGCAAGAGCAGACCCAAGGAGGGTTTCTCCTGTCAGGGATCTGTGCTCTGGATCTACAATAACTTTGCCTAATATCTTCTCCATTTTAACAAAGAGAAAGTGATGATTTTAGCAAGGTTAGCTGTTCTTGTCCTACTCCACTTTGGCTCCTACTCCACTTTGGTTTCACAATTTTAGTCAATAGAAGTGGAATCTGTAGAGATTTTTTAATGTGAGGTGTGCTTTGAATCTGCTGGGTTGGATCTGTTGATTAGGTGTTAGGTTTCTGCAAGAGCTTTACCTCATAGAACTGGGATGTTCAGTCAATCAAGCCCACTGTCTTTTTTTCCCTTTGCCTTCCTTAAATGAATGCTGACAGGCTGGTCACAGCATGTTTTCTGTTGTCACATTAAGATTGGGTTTATTCATTTTGGTACAGATGTTTTCTGTTACAAAATACTCTATAGGCAAATACTACCAACATGTAAGTGCTGTTCCTGGAATCAGCATGCAAACACCAGCCACACAGCCGCAGGACAGACCTCACATAGTCTGCATTTCTTTTAGCAGAAGAAAGTATCAAGAAAAGCAACAAATATCTCAGCAGCAGCCAAAAGAAAAGAAAAAGAAATGACCCTGGGGCCAATTTACAGATCTTCCCAAAACTTCACCTTATCTCACAAAAACACTAACTATTAGGCATCTGGTTTCAGATGTTACTGCTGCAAAGGCCAATCACTATGCCTCAGTACTTCCACTTTTTCACACAAGCTCTTTGAGTGCAATTGTCTCTGATGAAGGCACTGCCTAATCTCACTGTCACTTTCCTCTCCCAGTCCCTAACTTCTCACAGGCCACAGCACTGTGGCATTTTGCTTACCCACCCTTTTTTGTCACACCTATTTTCTCAGTTTTCTGCCAAGAGCGTGTCATGGAAGTGGGTATTTCCAAACACAGGTGCCTTTAAGGTTACCACCTTAAAAGCATTTTGGCATTTGAATAAGAATGGCCTGATTGCAGATGTCCTCAGTATCTGAAGCTTTGATTTGTCTTCAGGTTGTTGAGCCTGGAGAAAGCCCTGAACAGACAGAATTTCCCATCTGTCAATAATATACTTATAAGGAAGCAGATCTAATGCCTAGTAAATTAAGATTGGAAAACTAGTCAAAAAGCCTGGGCTGAGAAGTGCTAGACATGGTTTCCTACCAGATAAAGCAGAGAAAAGGCCACAAACGGCAATGTAGGCACAGATAGAAGCAACAGACCAGATTTTTTCCCTTTTCCTCTGCACTAGGGAAGAGATAAGAAGGAAATCACTGGAAGCCAATGATTGAGGCATCCCAGTAAAGCTGAAGACTGCAGTGAGCTGCCAAATTGACCTTTGCTCTTGAGAAAAGCTCTAAGGTTTCAACTGAGATATTTTTCGAGCCCTCATCCCTTTAGCCTTCAAGTGTTTAAGTTGCCTAAGGCGTGCGTTTCAGGGTGTGCAGCAACAACATATCAAGTACCTGGCTTTGAAGTCCTCTAGGGTAAGGTCAGGTCCCTGCTGAGTGTGAAACAGCAAACGAAGAAAACTGCCCAGCACCTTGCATGCACCCCTGCAGCCTGGGCACACTCACATCGCACAGCATCACAACTGCTGGTTGCAAGCCCACAAGAGCAGATCAGAGGAGCTCCCAGCATGCGCAACAGCGCAACCCACCCCTTGAGGCATACTCACGGAAAGCGAGGTGGAGCGGGGGAGGAGCAGGTCCTCTGGGCTAGTCGCTCTCCAGTGCCCTTGGGAGGATGAAAGTTTGAGTAGTTTGGGATGACTTGCTGGGCCGGGCGGATAACTCTGATGCAAGGTCCAGGAATAGGAGGAAGTGCAAAATGTTGGTGAGGAGCTCTGCCATCTGGGTGGGTGAGAAAATAAAGACAGCAACTAACATTTCAGCCAAGGCTTTTTTGCCTCAGTTTGTGTTCATTCCTTTCCAGGCACGTCCTCCCTTCATGTCTTGGGAAACCGAGCAGTTTGGAGGCACTTGCAGGTATCTCAGTTTGAGAGAAGCCAGACTAAGAAATGTTCTGTGATCTGAAGGTTCCTATTTCCCATTCACATATGGCAAGGTTCAGGATCCCACTCTGGGCTGGGCTGTTAGCATGACAGTTAAACATTCAGGGCTGCTTTGTCCCTACCTTTACCACACCTTAGTGGTTTGGGTTGGTTTAAAAATCTTTTTTGGCAGTCACTTGTGATAAAAAGTCATGTCAATGCTCTCAGGAAAGCAGATACAAAATCCTGGAACAAATCAGTTTGCAATACTAAGGCTAAACAGACTGCGATTACTGTAAATGAAAAGAGATAAAAGAATCTCCTGCTTTGTTGCTTCACCCTGTATGATTTTTCTGCCTAAGTGACCTTTTAAGGCCTTGCTGCTGCTCCTGTTGCTATCCAGGAGGCTGCAGGGGAAGCCCAAAGCAATAATTTTGCTCAAGCAGTTCCGCAAAGCCACGCACACAGAATGCTGCTTAGTAACTAACGTGCAGTGGAACCATTGGTGTAAATGGAAAGAGAAAGCAATGTAAGCTCTTTGCTTCCCAAATGGGGAAAAGGAATTCCCCCCCCCCTTTTTTTTTTCAGTCTTTCTGCCTGCAGTTTTCATTAGGCAGCAGCTCTGCACACTTTCAAGCTGCTGTGTGCAGATCAAAGTCCAGCCTGGCAGGGCTTATTAGCGCTGCATGATTATGGTGTTATGAGCAGGCTCTGAAAGCTGCAGTACTCAAACATTCTTCCTCCTCCATCCCTAGATTTTTTTCAATCCTTTTAGCTATTCTGGGGTCATGCTTTCCTTTTCCCAGCAGCCATGCGGATTCAATTTACTATATTTTTTTTTTAAAGAGAGGGGAAAAAAAAAAGGAAAGAAAACAAAGGACTGATGAAAAAGTCCAATTACAGGAGCTGATACTTACATAAAACCCAACCAACCTCACAACTGCAAAGAGGTTCCTGATGAAATTGTGACTGGGCAACATCAAAGAATCACAGAATCATTTTGGTTGGAAGAGGTCTTTAAGACCATTAAGTCCTATCATTAACCTAGCATTACCAAACCAGGTACCTCAGCATCACATCTATACACCTTGAAAATATCTCCAGGAATGATGCCTCCATCACTTCCCTGGGCAGCCTGTTCCAATATCTCATGACCTTTCCAGTGAATAAATTTTTCTTAATATCCAGTCTAAACCTCCCCTGGTGAACCTTGAGGCAACTTCCCCATGTCCTATCACTTGTTACTTGGGAGAAAAGACTGACGCACTCCTGCCTAAAATCTCCTTTCAGGTAGCTGTAGAGCATGATAAGGTCTCCCCTCAAATTCCATTTTTTTCAGATTAAACAACCTCAGTTCTCTCCCTCTTCTCACAGTGCCTGTTCTCCAGATCCTTCACCAGCTTCATTGCCCTTCTTTGGACATGATCCAGCACTTACCTGTGCTTCCTGAAGGGCCCAAAACTGAAGCTGGTATTTGAAGTGTGGCCTCATCAGTGCTGAGTGGGACAGTCACTTCCCTCCTTCTGCTGGCACACTATGGCTGACAGAGGCCAGGATGCTGTTGGCCTTCTTGGCCCCCTGAGAACACTGCTGGCTCATATTCACCTGGCTTTCAACCAGCACTCCCTGACTCTTTTCTGCTGGGCAGCTTTCCAGCCACTGTGTCCCAAGCCTACAGCATTGCATAGGGTTGCTGTGGGACCTGGCATTTGGCTCTGTTGAACCTCATATAACTGGACTCCAGTCATCAATCCAGCTTGCCCAGGTCACTCTGTAGAGTGTCAAGCAGATCAACACTCTCACACAACTTGGTGTTGTCTGCAAACATGATGAGCTCTAGGGAAGCTGGCAGGGCTGTGGGAGATTCAGTTTGGTTCACAGGTTTTTAGGCCAGTGTTTTAACAGCTTCCTTTGGATCTGACCAATGCTACAGTATTTTGGTGGGTGTACAGAAGCACGGCATGCCTGCACACCCCAACAGCCCCGTGGTCCCTGGGCACGCAGCACTGCTGTGAGGACTTTTCTCACTTCAGAAGCAGTTTTGTTATTTTATCTTAAATAGCAGGTGTCCAGAGCCAGCTCAGAGCCTGCAGGCACAGTTGCTATTCCCTGGGTGAGGCGTGTTGCAACACACAAACTGCAGAGCTTTGTTGTGGGTTGCCACTGCCCAACAATTATCTGAAGCACAAGATGCTGTCGGGAGGTGATTTACGCTGTACTGGCCATGTGAGAAACAGAAGTGCAGTTGCCAGCCTCT
Source organism: Pogoniulus pusillus (assembly GCF_015220805.1). Lineage (NCBI taxonomy): Eukaryota > Metazoa > Chordata > Aves > Piciformes > Lybiidae > Pogoniulus > Pogoniulus pusillus. The sequence continues at coordinate 5,231,017 of NC_087296.1, forward strand.
TGGTCCTGCCCAAATCTGCTCCAGCCATCTGACTTTATTTTATTCCTTTTGCCCTCTGGATATGGTTGAAATGGTAGTGATTTTTCTAAAGAAAGCCTTTCAGAGCTCCTGCTTTAAAACAAAATGGCTTCATTCAGTACAAGTCCTAATTCTCACAATGCCTGCACGTGGAGAAGGTAAATGGAGGTAAATGCTGAGGGGTGTTGTGCAACCAGGCCTTTGTTTGCTTCAAGCTGAACTGAAAGGAGAAGGTACGGAAAGAAAACCAAAGGAAGTTTTGCAAGAGTTCAGCTGTGGACACTGATGAAAGTTCATCTGTAGCCCCTTCCCCTTTACAAAGTCCCAAGATCAGAGGTACAAATTGAGGCTTGGGTACTCTCTCTCTCATACCTACCTAACTAGAGCACATTGTTGGAATGACAAAACTCCTTAAACAGATGTAACATAAATACAGTGGAGTCAAGGGAAGGTTAAAAAAACGACTAAAAGGCTTATCAGAACAGGCTTTCTATTACAAAGCCAGCCCAAAATCCATGTCAGGGTCTCATGAGCCTAATGTAATATAAATTACATTAAAACAATGATATTGCTGTTGAATGTTCAAAGCTCACTTCCCAACAGATAAAAATCTCAGAGATTGCAGAGGAATACTAATTAGCAGCAGGCTGTAAACTGCCTGTAGTCTCCAAGAGCCAAAACACCCATATTGACAGAGTCACACCGGTGCTCAGTGGCACAATCACCAGCAGCTGAGAGGGCTCCATTTTAAGTAATGAGCTTTCATTTAGAGCTGACAACAGAGAAAACCCAGCGAGGATGACGGATGTTGTGGCTCTTTTCACACAATAATAAAACACGTGGGTCAGTTTGGTCGCAGTGCTGAGAGATGGGAAAACTCCCATCCTGATTCAGCAGGAAATTCTCCGCTTTGGGGATCAAGGAGAGCTATGAGAACAACAGGAATTAAGGTGGTATAGGAGGCTGCTGAATGACTGATGCAAGAAGGAAGGAAATGACTAGAATATGAAATAACAGCAGTGAGAAGGCTGTGGATGCTTAGAGTGACTGACAAAGGCTAGTTTCTAGGCAAAATCATTACCCTCCAATTGATGAGGAACTCTGAGCTCTTTAACATCTTATCTGGCTCAGTGATTCTGTATCAGAGTCTGGCTACAGAGCTCAAACATACAGAAATAAAGAATAGGCTGCAAATACAAAGGCTAATAATTGCATGCAGTGCATTGCCATGAAGCACAGTAAGAAAACGTGAGCTTAGTGAGTGATGGCTGTGGCACACCTGTGTGTTGAGCAGTGCTACTCACATGGACCCTGGAGGGGCTGCTCTGCTGGGGAGTGGTGCCCGAAGCAGCCGTGGGTGTGTGAGGAGGCGTTGGGATGGGGCAAGTGCTGGCACATAGGACACTGCTGATGCTTGGGTCCAAAAAACTCCCTGGAGATCAGTGGTCCTGGAAGGTCCTGGGAATTCAGCATAGATATCAGAGGTAAAGGAGGCTCCAGGTGCCTGATGCCCATGACATCTTGTGACTGGGAGATGCACTCTGTGTCCACCTTCCCCAAGTCTGCCAGGTGTCTGTTTCCCAAGGGTTGCTGTGACTGTGACTTTTGGCTGCTCTCCTCCAGTGAGACCGCAGCAGCATCAGATAAGCTCTGCTCTGATTTACTGGAGTTGTGATCGGTGTCAGCTGAAAGCTGTAATCTTGGCTGCATGCCTGGTTTGTTCACAGCTACAGGATGCACCTCGGAGGGAACTGCTCCAGCTATTGATTCACCAGGAGGACAGAAGCATCCATCTCCATCAGGATTGGTATATCTTGACCACAAGCTGCTGTCTGGTTCCACTGATGGTGTTGCCTGATGACGTGCTGGTGCTCTGCAGAGGCATGATGGATCAGCCACAGGCTGAGGCATTCGAGTAACACCTGGTCTCTGGGACTCATCATTCTCCAGATCATCTCCAGAAGGCTGCAAATCCTCTTCCAAGATGTGCTCAGGAAATGGGGACCACGGCATGGATTCATCCACTTCTACTGGTATGCTTCGACCCACAGAAGTGCCTGAAAAAGCAAGAGAAGAAATACTGGAGATGGATAGCAATACAGAGAAACGCCTGTGTCAGCCATCCCTCAATGACTGTGAGCTGGAAGACTGAAGAACAAGAAATATTCCTGATAATTCCATGCTTTTGTAAAAAAGAGAGGCAGAAAACAGCAAGAAAGCCTGCCTGAACTTTGGTGAGGCAAGGAAGCAGAGGGTTAGATGAGTGTGACTAGCACAGAGTTACAGTTTGGACCAACCTGACACAGAGGCCATTTCCAAGTTTTGAGGTCACACTGGAAACAAGAGTCAGCTGCTTTACTGCAAGGCCAGGCTTTTCCAGCAACCTGGAAAACAACAGAAAGGACTCTCATGAACATGATACAGTTCCACACAGGCAATAACCCTAAAATAACTCTATCTGTGAGACTGGAAAAGAATACTGGTTAGAGTTCTGGAAACTGCATTGTGCAAACCAGAGGCTTTGATGGGATTTCTGGAACTTAACTGTTCCTGCTGAGGCTGGAGCAGGGAAAAGCACATGAACTGTCTCTCAGGGAGGTAAAAGCACAAGAACTGTCCTTCAGAGGTAATTTATGCATCTGTCAAAAGTGCAGACTGCTTCAGTCTGGAGGTTTGGCTCAGGTATATTCCAAGGAACACAACCATTTGCATTTATTTCACTCCGGACCTTTCAATAACGATAGCTTCATACTGATGCACTGGATCTAAACCTCACCACAGACCTAGCTGAGTAACTTCAACTCAAAAGCTTGCCTCCAAGTTGTGCTGCTGCTTTTACCAAACCACCTCAGCCAGCCCATCACCACACAGCTGTTGTTGTTTCAAATTACTGAGAATTAAAAGCCAGTTTAGAGATGTTAGTTACTGTTTGGATATTTTCCCCTTCCATCAGAAATGGCTTGGGCCCAAACATCAAAATGATCACTTTATTTTGGGTGTGCTGTCAGTGCATTTGGTCCAGCCAAGTGAACCCTGATGATGGCTGCCTCTGCTCCACCTTCACTCAGAATGACAGCAGCAGTGGTGGGTGAATGCTGAGTGGGTTACAGAAAGCGCATCCATCTTCATCCTCATACAGGGTGCAGATTAGCTTTGTTTCCAGCACATTCTTATCTGTTACTGTGGAGTACAGAGAAACAAGCCCATTGCTCCATTTCCCCAGCTATTTTCCTTCTATCACATGGGGGAAGCTAAAATCCCAAGTAGGAGAGCTATTAGAGAAGAATGCACTCAAGTGATAGGAATGATGTTTGGCAACAGAATTGGAGTTGAAAGCTTGGTAAGGAAAAGTCAAAATCACAACATGTTTGGGGAGATTTTAGCAATCCAAGTTAAGTCACAGCAGCTTGAACAGAAAGTTCAAATGAAGAACATATTCAAATGCCCACAGTAATTAAAACCACTTGAATAGGATCACATAGAAGTGTAAGGCAGTGCCACAGTGCCACAACCTTTACCCTGGCTCCCACAGTGATTCTGTAAAAACAAACGGTGTGCCCTGGGCAAGAGTCAGGCTTTACATTCATGCTGATCAGAATAAATGACATGTATGTGCCCCAAAAAGTACCTCTGGCATAGAAAATTCTGGGTGTAACCCAGAATTATTTGCTGAGGAGCAGGATAAAAACTATGCTTTGCTGCTGAACTGCAACATAAATCTCTTCCATGTAACTTAAAAACTCATTCATGCAGACGATTTACCAAACATTTGCATGTATCCTGTGTTTAATGAGCATGTCCTCAGGGAGAGTTATCCAGGGATAACTACAGTGGGATAACAGTGGGTAAAGCTCCCCACGTAGGCAAGTCCCCAGCATAGCCATTAGATGCACCCACACAGTGAACACACTGCTGCTCTGACAGCTGCAGCCTTCTGCGTGAGAACTCTGGGGCTGATGCCAAACCAGCTCCTTCCCATACAAGCTCCCGGGGTTGAAACGCTGACAGTCAGCTCAGCTCACCACCGTCACACATCTCTCCCTGTGGTTTGCATCCCTCTTCCTCTACGCCACGTCACTGGGGCCAGCTCTGCTCGCTGAGTCACGGTGCTCCGACAGCCATACACTGGGGTGATGGGAAAGGGAAAAGCTTGAGCTCTGTCAGCGCAGGGCCATGACAGGGACTTCTGTCATGCTGTCCTGTGTGGCGGTGGCAAAATGCCTTTTATCCGGGACCTTTGGTCAGAGGGCAGTTTAAACAATGGCTGCCTCATGATGGTGACTCACTGGCACTGTATAGTGCAAAGTCAGAGTCAGAGAATAGGGGTGCAAAGCTGTCAGCCTCAGGGAAGTGTCAGTGAGGGTTAGGTGTCAAATTTCCTGCATGGCATCTGCTTTTTGCTCATCTCAACAGTTTCATAAACCTGACCCTTGGATCATCTGGCCTTGAACTGACTGCTCAGGCATGCTTCAACTTGTGGATATCTCCATCCATTTGCTTGCAAGATGAATCAACACATGAGCTGCACAAATCATACTGCAAACTCTTATTCCCCCTACAGAGCATCTCCAGAGAACTACTTCCTTTTGCTAAAGTCACCCTGGTGTTCACAAAGCACAAGTTCAGCTGTGGGGCACCGAGGTACAGCTCCACCTCATTACCCATACATAGTGCTAAACATCCCTCTGATGAGATATAATCTTACCAAACATCCAACATGGCTTTTCAGAAACAAATTTGCAATGCCTCATACACTAAGACCCTTCTTTGACAGTCTCTGAAGTAGTCAGGTCAAAGAAGCTGGAAAGCACTTTTATCGCGGTTTAACCCCAATCCGGAATGAAGCACCATGCTGCTGGCTCACTCCCCATGCCTAGGAGAATGGGGACAGCCCAAAATCAGAGTATAACTCATGAGTGGAGACAAGAACAGTTCAACAACTAAACTATAACAATAATTTAAAAAAATATAATAATTGCAATGGAGAGGAAAATCATGAAAAGAGAGATAAAAGCCAAGAAAAGGACAAGTGATGCATGATGCAGCTGCTCACCACTCGCTGACCCATGCCTGAACAGTGATCCACCCATCCTGGCCAATTTCCCCCAGTTTATGTTCTGAGCATGATGTCCTATGGCATGGAATATCCCTTTGGCTAGTTTGGGTCAGCTATCCTGGCAGTGCTTCCTTCCAGCTTCTTGGCCACCTGCTTGTTGGCAGAGCATGGGAAACTGGAAAATACTTAGGATAAATGCTACTTAGCAACAACTAAAACAGCAGTGTGTTATCAACATTACTCTCCCACTAAATCCAAAACACAGCACTGTACCAGCTACTAGGAATAAAATTAACCCTATCCCAACCAAACCTGGACAACTTTGAGTTCAGACCCTCTGTATTCAACAGCCTTTAGTTTAACACCATACTAAGAAGAGATTTCTGTGGAGGAAACAAGAATGCAGTCTAGAGTTCAGCAAAGTAGATGGGAATCTCTCTGTTGACTTCAGGAGGGTTTGGACTGGGTGTCAGATGGGATTAAAAAAAATCATTAAACCCCTTTGGAGTCTACAACCTTTGAAGTTTTTGTTCTTGTTTTGTTGTTTGGTTGTTTTTTTTTCCAGTTCCATTGCTAACATCTGGCTCTCTGGAACGTGCCCTGTGAAGGGCCACAAGGATGATCAGAAAGCTGAAGCACCTCTCCTTTGAAGACAGGTTGACAGAGTTGGGGCTGGTCAGTTTGGAGAGGAGAAGGCTCTGAGGAGACCTTATTGTGGTCTTCCCGTATCTGATGGGGGTCTACAGGAAAGCTGGGGAGGGACTTTTTACGGTGTCAGGTGGTGATAGGACTGGAGGGAATGGATCCAAGCTAAAGAAGGGGAGATTTGGATTAGACCTTAGGAGGAAGTTCTTCACCATAAGGGTGGTGAGACACTGGCACAGGTTGCCCAGGGAGGTGGTGGAAGCCCATGCCTGGAAGCTTTTAAGGCCAGGCTGGATGAGGCTCTGGACAACCTGATCCAGTGTGAAGTGTCCCTGCCCATGGCAGGGAGGTTGGAACTAGATGATTCTTGAGGTCCCTTCCAACCCTGACAACTCTGTGACTGTGAAAAGGATCATGCACAGACTGTGTGAAGCCAATGAAAGGCATAACATGGGTAGGAAAAAAATATCAGACTTGTTTCCTTCAAGTTTGTTGTTTAGTGTATTTACTCTGCCTTTTGGAGGAGAGATTCCTATTAGTTTAGCCCTCTGTGAGTATTAATGCCTCTTTATCTTTCATATCAACTTAATATTTAAATGGCAGCCTTGTTTCCTTCCTGTGCAACATGAGCTAAACATTACTCCAAAAATCACTCCAAATATCTCAGTGAAAGAGAGATCTGATTCCATCAGTGGTGTTTTACCTGCACAACTTCCAGGTTTTTATAATACGGTTTTGCTTAGACTCTGATACAGGATAGCTGAGCAGGAAGAGCTGAGCTTTGACATCCACTGTACAATCCCTGCTCCTGTGGAGCCAAGGCAAGAGATACAGAGGGGCTGAGGGCTTCAGTGTTAAAACAGACATATGTTTAAAAAGGAGGAGAAGTGACCTTCTCCTCCCTCAATAGCTCTAGTTGGGAGATAGAAGCTGTTAAAACAGCAGACCTCTGTCTGTAGAGAAGGCCCTGAGGATAAATTAACCCCAGGACATGCTGAACACTTTTTGAGCAATGTTGGCAATGCTGTGTGGATGGGAATTCCCAAGAGAAATCCCCACGGTGTTGGAAATTTTGCAGACAATTCAGAAACAATTTCCTCCAACAGCACTGCTTCAGGATTGCTTCTGCTCTGCTGAAGATCCTCAGCACTTGGAAAAGGACCCAACACTGAGTCCATTATCCTGCTATTTCATGGTGTCTCGTGCTGCAAAGTATCATTAGGTTTCCTTTGACTTTTGTAGTTAGCTTATCCTGCAAGTATAGTTATGTGTGGGACAGAAAGTCACTCACTTAGGTCTCCCACATTGAAGCATTACGGTAAAGGAATGCTTCAGCATATCAAAATCTCCAAAACCTGTAGCCTGATCCCCTTCCTGGCACAGAGACTGCTGAAGAGCATAGACTGTGCCCAATGTAATTTCCACAGGCACTGCAGCTCCAAGCCAGATCATGATACTGCCAGAAAGCTTCACAAAGTTAATATCCCCCCTGCACCTATGACTGTGCAGGAGATTACTGATAAGCAGCTGGAGCCCTTGCATGTATTCCTGCTTGTAATAAAGTGAAGAGGCCCTTCCTAAAGGGACAGAGTAGCCAGGCCTGGACTGCTCTCAGAATTGTTGAGGCAGCTCCTTAAACACCTTTTCTCCTTCTCTTCCTTCCTCTGCTCATACATCCAGTTCTGCAATGTGCATTCATTCAGCAAATAACCTTCCCATGTGGGTTCTCAGTGACCCAGGCTTCTGGGAAAATCTCTATCCTTGCACCCTTGTGAGGCTTCCCAGACCTGGAGAGGTTCTTCCAGGACTCCTGAGAGGGAGCTGGGAGGGAGGCTGCACAGCCTTCCTGCTTACAGTTGGCAGCTGCTGGTGATGGCTGCTCCTGGGAAGCTTCAGGGAGAGCATAAATGAAGAACAAATTCTTCTGCAGATGAGTAGAGATGGACCACAGTGCTCAAGTTTGAGGCATGGGCTAAAGTTCCTTAAACATCGCCCAAGAGAGGCCAGTGGCTGGCCAAGGAGAGGAAGTGTGTTGGACTCAAGGTCACATGTGCAGTCTTCTGGTGGCTGATTGCAAAATACATCAGGTATTTCATTTGTTTCCTAGCACAAAGACTTGTCAGGATGCACTGTTCCAAAACACCCTCCATGTATCTGTTTTTGATTAGGAAACTTCTGTTGTGAAGAAACAGAAGGGAGACTGCAATGCAGGCACAGCTGTGCTCCTGGTCACTTCCAGAAAGTGGGAACATGTCTTTGCCCTTCTTATTGAAGTTATATTTGTCTACAGTGTCAAATAAGAAACTCACTCTCCTTGGTGCACAACACACAAGGGAAGAGTTTTTTATTTGCTGGTCATGGCAATTCTGAAACAGCACAGGGTATAGACCAAGGTAAAGCTGAGAGCACAAAGGTGAGGATAGAAGGGAATTGCTTGATTCCTGTGTGCTTTGGTTGAGTCCTTTTAAGGTCTCTGGTACTGCTGATATCCATCTGCGAGATGGGAGTAAGCAGATGCAGAATTTGCAGTCTGCCAGGAGGATATTGTGGTTCTGCTGAGAGAGAATCACAGAATCAAAATTCTGAGGAGGAAATGTGTGTTCTTTGATAAGACTGCAGTACCTGAGATTTGGTAAGAACTAAGTTAATAAGACACCTTGGTTTTGTTCACGGGCAGCCGTAGTATGCAGGTCTCCATAGTGATCCAGGTCTTCAGCAGTTTTGAGTTAGGCAGGTGCTAAACCCAGGGCAGCTGACTAGCCAGCAGCACTATTTCATACCATAAACACCACACTCACTACAAATTAGAACACTTACTGGGCATGGCCTCTTCTCCTCAATGGTCACTACCCCTGGAAGGTCTCATCCCTTATCCCGCTCCCGAGGCCTGCTCTCCTGTTTGCTGTCACTGCCTTGCTTTTGCTAGGGTTGTGCTTGACATGCAGCACCCACTGCTGGGAGCGCACAGCTCGGCATCACCGGCTGCATGTAACTTTGTGTGCTTTACACCAGTACTGATATTAGGGGGTTGGTACTACTTCATCAAAGCTGTTTCCATTTCAACCCACAGGTTACCTTCCCTTTTCTCAACTCCCCTCTCAGGGGGGCACTGGATGACAGAACAACTGACTAAATGGAGGCAGATGTACAGGTTGAGCTTGCAACAAATGCTGTTGCCACGAGGTCAGATGAAAGTAAGTGTATAAAAACACTTGCCTTGTGTATAAATACACTTGCCTTAAATGCAGCTTTCTCTACACAAACACCAGACACAACTTGCCTCAAAAAATGCCATTTGCAAGTGCAAATGTGGGAACTGAGTCTATAACTAAATAAACACTGCCACAGAAATTCAAACTCCAGAGTTGTACACTTCACCATGGAGAACTGTGGCTGCTATCAATACGGGCACTTAGCCTCTCCCTTGGAGACCCTCCAAAGTGGAGACTAAGGCAACGTGCCACCTTCCTAGGTCAGATCTTAAGCCCTCTAGTGCAGGTAATGTTTATTTTTACATCTCTAGGAAAAAGAAGTAAAAGAATATGAAAGCAATGCTCCTCTTCCACACTAACCATATGGTTGCTCTTAGATTTTTTTCTGCAGCCACGACACGAAAGACTGCATGCACCAAGAGAACGTCCTTCCAGGCCCACCTGCATGGCAAACTTCATGTTCCCCTTGGCAGCATTAATGCTGCTTCAATGGGCAACCCATGCTGCAAAGGCTGATGTAGACCTGATGTTTTTTGCCTCTTTAGTGTAGCCTTCAGTATTCCTGTAATTGGAATGTTAGGCAAGTAGCAAGCAAGAGTAGTATGAAACTGGAAGAGCAACACCTTCAAGTAAGATCCAAACAAGCATCTCATATACAGGCAGCGTTCCCTGTCACTTTTCTAATATTTGTGGAGTATGAAAATGTCTGCAATGATCTCAAAAAGCATGTTTGCTTTCCAGGGACCCTTTCCCACCCATTTTTTGATGCCAACATAACTCTCACAGGTAGTGAATAACCCCCAAACTGCAATATCCTACAGCCCCAGGACAACTAAAAGTCCTGGTGCAAAATCTGGGTTAGCTGAGTGTGACTAGATGGGGGAACAGCCCTGAAAGGTGTGAACCTCCCTGCCTGCTTTCCCATGGCTTCCTGCCTTATGCTGAAGCCTTCAGTTCCTAGTAAGGGCTGAAGTATCCCTTGTCCATAACTGCTCTCCCAGCTCTGCAGCATGTGGGTGGTGAAAGCACACAGGGAAGCCTGGGGGCACCTGATGCATCTTCCTCAGCTGGCGTGATAAGAGCTTTGCTCACTTGCTTTAACAGACATGCAGGGATGTGTTTATCTTTCAGATGTGTACCCTCTGCCACACTTTAAAAGCCACAGTGGAGGGTACTGGCAGACACGAACACCAGATTTGCATATGCCATGTTTCCTGCCTTAGAAAGACAAAAAGAGAACCCAACCTCACAAAAAAAGCCCAAACCACATGCTTCAAGACATTGTTGGTGCTCAGAAAAAGCAAGCCCAACCTCAGAGGCTGATGGTAACACAGGCAGCAGCACAACCAGCAGATGCTTGCCAGCAACTGGTGGTACTGGCCAGCGCTCGCTGGGACACCAGCCTTGGCGCCTGTGCCCCTTGCACTCCTGTCTTCCCTGTCACTCAGGGGCTCACAGCCCTGTCTGGCGGTGGTTGGGCGCCACTGCCTGCCTGAGGTGGTATAGACACAGCCAGGCCAGACTCTGAACCCACCTGGGCCTGCAGCAAATACACATCTGGGGCCTGGTGGGCGCTGGTGGTAGCCAAGGAGCAGTAAGGCTAGATCTGCCATTCTAGTTGCCCAGCCAATGCTAATCCCACAACACCTGTGCCTTGAAACAATCAGGGAAACGAGAGTGGGGTTTATATATGTCTGATTTCACCCTGAAGAAATACTACTGGCTTGCCCCCACTCTTTCCATACCAATGCCATGGAGGATGGTGCAAAAGGGGTCTGTGGTCCTGCTTTTCAACCACGTCTCCCTGTTCCTGGGGCAGCTGAAGAGAAAGCGGAGAAAAGAGAGGAGAGAGGAAAGAGAAGAGAGGAGAGAGGAAAGCGAAGAGAGTCGCGGGCCACCAAACCACCCTGCGCTGGCCCAGCAGCGGCGGGCAGGGGCAGGGGCAGGGGCGGGCCTGGCTGCCAGGCACTGCTACGCAAACAAGCAGGCCCACATTTCGACACCAGGCGTGTCCGCTCCCTCTGCTCACCCCCAGACCCGCCCGATCCTGAGCGAAAAAAACACACAACAAAACTGCAGTGAAACGGCTAAAACATGTTGTAACCATCTGCGAAACTCAGGCTCTCATTACAAGAAGGAGGAGGAGAAAGGGAGCAAGACGGCAATCTGAAGGTAAAAAACCCACCAAGCCACTGAGAGACAGAAATGGGTCAACAGCTAATTACAGCCAGAGAGGCGAACGGCAGCGTCTCTGCCACCGCTTACCTTGCGGGCGGGTCTGGTGTGCCGGCGGCCTGCCCCGGCGCTGCCCGGGGTCTCCTTCCTCGCCGCCCTTTTCCTGCTTTTACGACAGCCTCCCGGCCTCTCCCAGGTAAGCGGCAGAACTGGCTCGGCAGCAGGAAGTGCAGGAGGCTCGGCAGGGCTTGGCGGGAGAGCCTCGGCGGGGGAGTGACACTTGGACGCCTAAAAGCCTCTCCGGGCGCCTCGCGAGCGGCTGGCTCCGGCTCCCGCTCCCGCTCCCGCTCCCTCAGGGCGCAGGGCGGCCCCGGGGCGAGGGCTGGCTGCGAGGGATCCCCACTGCGATGCCCCACCGGGAAACCTGCCCGCGCTGCCAGTCCCCGCTCACTCCGTGCCAAGTGTTAAAGCAGCTGAGATTCAGGCTACCGAAGCCAATCACATGGTGGTTGTAAGGACTATATAAAGAACAAAAAAAGGATTTCCTGTCAGTGTGGCTTTTGGGGTTTTTTTCTCTTTCTTTTTAGGGTAGACCTCCAGACAGCTCCGAGTTTCCCTCTGCGCCGTCAAGGAGCAGAAGCTGGCTGCTTCCAGACGTGGAACCCTTGCGTGGCTGCACAGCTCCTGGCAGCTGAGTAGCTGCTGGGGGCACGGTGGGGTTTGAAGAGCCCCTGTAAGCCACACCAGCTGGCACAGGGACACAGTGCCAGGCTCCACAGCCTGCTGACAGGCTGTGCCCCTTGGACAGAGCTCTGCTCCCAGCCTGCGCCGCTCCCCTGACCTCCCACTCGGTGCATCTCCCTGCCGAGAAGCTCTGCCTGATCTTAACCTACATTTTCTCGGTTCAACCCTGGGAGGAGTCTGACTTGGCTGCAGCTTGTGCACCGCTCTCCACGTTACAGGTAGCCATGGGCTGCAGCCACATGCTGCCTCAGCATCTGATCGGCCAGCCTGTGCATGCGGGGACACCTAAACCACTCCCGAGCCCCTTGCTTGGGCAGTGCCACCGCTGCTTCTTCCTGTGGCACTGGGGCAGAGAAGGGAGCCACCTGCCTGGCGTTCCTCCCCTGGCACAGGGCCTTCTCAGGGTGCCTGCTGCTCAGCCAGCCCCTTTTTATGGCTGTCAGGTGAAGCTGTGAGCCAGGCACTTCTTTCCTCTTGTCAGGGAGTGATTGCTCTCACCTCTGGATGGAGAGGCTGGCAGCAGCCTGTGCCCTCAAGCCCAGCAGTAAATGCAGTTGTATCAGTGGCAGTGTAGTGATGCCCTGCATCCTGAGCTTACCTGCCTCCCAGGGAAACCCCTTGATGGTCTGACCCATCCAAGTTTATTTCAGCATTGCAAAGCTGAGGCCGTTCTAATTGTTTTGTTTTGCTGACTTTCCTGAAAGCTATATCAAACTGAACTCTTCAGGAGTTGCTATCTCATCGGCACATTATTTACAAGCAGAGTGTGACACACCCTGTTGGGCCCATGATAGAAAATACAGATAAATATCCAAGTGCAGGATGAGTGTTTTCACTGGCAAGGCAACTAGCATGGACCTTTTCTTACAATAAGTTGCTCTTAAACCTTGAGGAGTTGTAGTATTTCTTTTTTTTTTTGTTAGGAAGCTCATGTGAGTGTTGAGTATCACTTCTTGTATTTCCTACTGCATCTGTCTATTCAGAAAACTAAATCAGAAGTGGTTTTGCTTCCAGATGGTTTACTGTTCAAATAAAGAGCTGTCATGTTACTCTGCTTTCAACAGTGCTGTGAATTAACCTGCAGACATGGTAAGGAGTATTTCATCCCATCTCTACCTTGGCACAACACACATGATGCTCTCACTCCACTTGTCAGCATTTGGGTTGCCCCTTGCTGCTTTTGTGCTGTGATGGAAACTGAGGCTTTCTTCCATGTCTTGCTATTTAGATTGCTAGACACATATCTACAACAAATATTTTCCACTTACTCTTTTTTTTTTTTGAAAGGCTCTTGCTTTGGCATTTTTTCAGTCACACCCTGGAGAGGCACCTGGAAGGAAAGAAAACAGTACCTGGATGTTAGCTTGTGCAATGCTTCTAATTAAAGCTTGCATAAAGACAAAATCCCTCCTGCCATTTGTTAAGATTTCCCCCACAGCATTATGCATCCTCTTAATTAAAAGCAGAAGCTAAGTAATACCTATTTTATTCCCTCTTGCTTCCAATTAGTCATCCATTGATAATTACCCACTCAACATTTGACAATTAACAGAGCCCCCCACTCTCCACAGAACTGGGGTGTGTAGTCCTTCTGAAATGACATGTCTAGAATAGCATGAGGGGAACTGTGTGGGTGAGTAATGGGGCGAGAGGAAGGGGGAAGGAGGGAAGAAGGCCACCCAAGTGGAACAAAAGCTGTGTAACATATGCAAATGTTCAGTATATGCTGTGTGTTTTATACACTGGATGTATATGAGGTCATATACAAAGTTCAGCTGGCAGCTGTGCTTCTTCAGGGAGGCATGGGAATCTGAGGGAACACTTGAGCTCTTGTATGGTCAAATGTACCTCTCTGCTGTCTTCAGGATGCAAAGCCGTTCCTGAGTTGGCTCTTTAGCTCTGCCTCTTTAGAAGAGCAGTAGTTAGCATCTGCTTCTCCATGATCATCAGTACTACAGGCTTCATCACAGCCCACACTAAGTCACCCCAAGACTCAGCTGCAGCTATGTGCAGTCATGCAATGCTGGTTCTGGGAGCCAGAGAGACATCCAGGGAAGCTACAAGTCCCTTCTGCATCCTTCTCCCCTCTGGGATCCTGGCTCAGTGGCAGGGAGTGGCCCTGTGCAGTGACAGGAGGGATGTGCTGGGACCATCACACCCCTTTCCTAGCACCAAGACCCCTTCCTGTAGGACTAGCATTTTCTAGCTGGGGAAACCCAGCAGTGCAGTGCGGCTGGAAGGCAGCCCAGAGCCTGAACAGCAGCAGTGAATAAAGCATTGAGGATGGCAGGGATTTTGGACAGGCCTCTGGCATGAGGCTGAGCCTGAGGGTCAGTGACTGAAGCTACAGCATGGTAAGACAGCTTCCCTGCACCGCTTTTTCTGTTTCCAGGTGAAAACCCCATCCATTACAGTGCTGGGGGATTTTGTGTGAAGCTGTGACAAGGAGTAGCTGAGCGAATTTCACAGGGCTGTGGGTGTGGGGACTCAGCAACAAATGCTGATGCATCTCTGAGAAGCAAACCGGGGCCCTCGGCAAGCTCTAGCCTGGCTACAGAACAAGGAGGATAATCTCACTTCTCTGCTCTTTGCCCTTTTAGCTGTTCACAGAGCTCAATGCTGACTTATTCCCAACAATGAGCCAAACAATCAAACTTAGATCTGGCCTGGTCAGGCAAATTCAACACTTGCCCTCCACTCACAGGCACACCAGTCCCACGGTTTTTTTTCCCATCTTGAACATACACTCTTACCCCTCCCCTGTGACACAGAAGGTATTTTCACTTGGTAACAGAAAGCTCATGCTCATGCTCACCAGCCTGCTCTAATCTGATCACCTAAATCCCTGGGCACAGCCAAACACAGACGCTGCCAGCACAGCTGCTGCTGCAGCCTTTGGGTCTCCCTCTCCATGACATGGTGCACAGCTTGCCCCAGCTAATGACCAGTCTTTCCTGGGAGTGCCCTCTTCTCTGACCAGTCTTTCCTGGGAGTGTCCTCTTCTCCCCTTTTAGCCCCACTGCATACTCACATTGCAGCTCTCAGACTGCAGCCATAGCCTTGGGAGAAATGCTCTCTCTTCCCGACTTGGAAATCAGCTGCAGGTTACACTTCGCTGTAGTCAGAACTCCAGCAGGACTGGGCGGTGGCAGCAGAGCTTGCTGCTATCATCTCTCTCCTGGCCTGGGAACAAGGATTATAACAGATCACCTAAGGGGGGGGAAAAAGAGAAAGTGAAAAAAGAAAGGTAACCCCCAAGAAGCTCTTTTGTGGGGAACACCGTTCTGTCCTCTAAGCTACTCCTGTCCCAGTCTCACATTTTTGTTAAGCATTCAGCTGCAGGGGAGGCATACAAAGAGATGGATTGACACATCTGTAGGTGTAGATGTTTTTGTGTGTGAATTGAGCTGTGGATTCATGCAGACACCAATATAATAACACTGGCTGCAGGAAAAGCCAACGGAAAATGTCTGGCAGGCCCTAGCAAAGCTAGCATTTTCCCTCTAACATGCAAAATCAACCTCAGGAACCTGGTTTTAGCTGTCAGAAGCTCTCCTGACAAATTCAGAAGCATTGAGACAGGGAGGCTAACACCCTCTGCCCGTGGCAGCCTGGCAAGGGCCCTCTTCTCCTTTTCTGCTGAAAGGACATGGGTTCTGGTATGGTCTGTGCAGAAAAACCTGAAACTGAAGTGCTCTGTTCTTCAGTGAAGATGGCAGGGAACGCTGCCCCGATTCACAGAAGCCCCTTCAGTGATAGAATTTCCCTGTGCATGAGTCACAGGAAATTACAATCACTGCTTACCGAGACTGCAGAGCACAATGAGATTTCTGAGCTACACACAGACTTCAATTATTCTTGAAAGACAGACAGACCCTCAGACTTGACACAATTGGAGAAAATAAATATCCTTTGTCTGCACTGCTGGTGGTAATTTCCCATTAGACAGGAAAAGACTTCTTTGATGAATGAATATTGTCTACACATTAGAAGAGGAGCTACTGTATATCTCCTAATAGCTCTTGCATGCTTGGGCTCAGCCTCCTGCGAGGCCCTTTGGCCCCCTGGGCACAGTGTGGTAGCATTCATTAACACACTGCATTTTTTACTGCAGCATGTGAGGAAAGGAGAGTGCATATTCAGATAAATGTGAACAACTTCCCACTCAGCTCCTAAGTTACATGGCAAGGGCAGATACATTTAGCAATCTACCTTCTCAGTCTGCAGGTAGTCCAATCCAGGCTGGAAGATTCAGGAGGGACACTTGCACTGGAGACAGTGGTTTTTCTTGTCATTTTAGCAGTTAATCACTTTCCTAGTCTGTATTTACATTCCATTGCTACAGTGGTAATGAAACCAAAAGCAGAGCATTACACAGAACTAAATCCAGCACTGTTCAGAGAAGCCAAAGACTACATTAGTGCACACTTTAGGACAAACTCTGGACCTTTGTGAGGATCCCCCAGATCTTACACCTTTCCACAGAAACATGTAACAGGCATTAATGGCACTTACTGCCTCTTGGCAGTGTTGTGTTTGTCACTTTTCCTGGTACTGCTACTAGGTTAATATCTTTCAGTCTAGAGATGCCAGGGTTACTCCACGGAGACCTTTCAGCTGCTGCTAGGTCATCTTTTTTGGGAACTTCTCTGCCACACAAATGAATTTGGAGTGGAGTGCACTGGTGCAGGAAGTGTTTGAGCAGTTGCTTTTAATCTGGATGAGATTTATTTAGCCTCACCTTAAAACAAACAAACAAACAAACACACAAACAAAAGATTGGAGGGAACAAGAGATACTTCATCTCATAATTCTACTTCCACAATCACCACACAGCTATCAGTGGTGCAAACACAGTGCTTCAGAAAAGGGCTTTTTATTAATCTATAGCAAAAATGCTTACAACCTTGTTTAAATTTTTGCTAATGTTTTTATTTGAGAGATTAAAAAACCCAAACAACAAAACTCCCAACATTAAGAAAAAGAAGCAGAAGAGCTACCGATGAGAAATGGTCTGGATTTGCCACTCCACAGTGGCACCAGTCTGCACACAAGCCAGTTGCAGGCAGAGATGTGGCAGAGACCAACATGGTACTCGTAGACTGAATGCGATACAAGAAACAGCAAATCCAAGAGTCAGAATAAAGGCCATAAAACCCCAACAACGCCCCAGTCTGAGTCTCACTTCCAATGAGAAACAGGCAAAAGTAATGTCTTAGGCTCATCCCATGTTACAGATGGAATTGTGGCATAGCAAAGGCTGCTGAGAAATGTAGCAGAATGGCCATGCTTTGCCACCGAGTGCTGGGCTGAGTATGTGAACGTTTTGGCTTCACCAGCCCGCTGAGTTACTACAGAGTCCTCAATTCAGTGGATGACATTTTAAGGCAGGGGGGTAGCTGTGGGAAAAAAGAAGACCACAACTTGCTTTGTAAGTACTAAGAGGAAACTAAAAGTCCAACAAGAATCATGGTCTCTTTAGTACTCCACAGCTACAGGTACAGCAACATTGAATATATCATGTACATAACATTACTTCGAGACTCTACATGTAAAACATTAACCAATGTATCATGGAAGTCTGGTAACAAGCAACATTGCCATATAAATTCACACTTGAAGGAAGGCTGAGTGTGGAGGCCTCCTTTCCAAGAGGATTTTCAGTCAATGTTTTCTATAGAAAATATTCAAACACTGATGACACTTTGTTCTCTGAATCTCAATTCATTATTGGGTTAGTTTTCACCAACGGAGGGGGGGGGGGAAGGTTCTCCTTAGAAAAGGTGTGAATGTTTGGAATGTGGATTCACAATCTGACTATTAAATAATTAAAAAAACCCAAACAAAGACAAAAAATATGCTTTCAGGTCTCAGGAAGTCTTACTTGGCCACAGTATTTTAAAGCAGTAACAGCAATACAAGGCGTAGAAAATCTTTTCCTGGAACACTTGTAAAAGTATTCACGTTAAATGCAACAGAACTAGAAAAGAACAGGCTGCTGGTAGAATGGAGAAATGAAAGGCCAGCTCTGCATCCAACCTTCCTTTCAGTTGAACTCCAGCTGTTCCAAAACATACTGACTTCATAATTTGGAAAATGATGTCCCATAGGCAACTGGTCTGCATACTCCTATGAAATACAACATCCCAAACGGATGTTCACACACCTTCTTGCTAACTTTTAATCTCATCTCCACCATTATCTTCACAGTTGAAACAAAAGAACAACTATCCAAATGTAAAATGCTCTTTCCTTTTTTCTTTTTTTTCCTTTGTTTTAATTACTAAATTAAAAAAGTTAAACAGTTTTAAAACGCAAACTTGCAAATAAACCATAACAAAACGTAATTAAGACTTTAAAATCTGCAATTCAGTATTAAAAACTCAATAGAAAGGAACAATTTTTTTTGTCTTTTTTTTCCTAGGTTTTTTTTTTTTTTTGGTTAAACGTAAGTAATTCAAGGCTGGTACAGACAACTCAAAAGATAATACTTTGTTCTGTGCATCCCCCATGAAATGTAAAGAAGTGCATAGTAATTCCACTGGAGAACTTGCAGACATAAAGTAATTTCATTAGCAGTACAGGACATTTAACACACTTATTTTTACAATGGAAAAATGTTACACAGAAAACAGACAAAATAAAATCCCAGTTGCATGACCAACAGTCTGGCAGGTGGACATGGCTAAAATGCTGTGAGTTTTAAGACCATCTGAATGTGGTTACACTGTTTAATAAATCTTTTGTTGTTGTCGTCGTTGAAACATTTCAGTATACAGGTTTTGATACAAGTCCTTGCAGTTCGAATTTTCCAGTTCAAATGGTGATGGTGTAAGTTTTGTTGTTGTTGTTGTTGTTGTTTTTTCTTGCTTTAAATATGCTCCAAGAACAAATCATCACACACTTGTCAAACATCGGAAACATTACTGTAAATACAGCACATGGTTCCTGAAAGAGCAAAGTTACAACCATCTACAGGTACAGAATCATAAACCAAACCAAACAAAAAAAGTGCAATCCAATTAAAAAAAACCAAAACCAAAACAAAACAAACAAAAAAAAAATCATGCTTGGCAAAAGCCAAAAATTAGATCACTGGCTTGCAGAATCCCACCAGTGCTTCCATGTCTGCAGTAAAATTATCGCTTTCTGGGTACTGCTGCAGCAGGATTCATTCAATTCCAAAGGACTTTCCCCTGCAATAGCACCCATATACTGTATGTACAGGTATGTATATATATTATATATATTTTATATATAAAAAAAGCAAAAAACCAAACACCTGTCCTGTTTGTTTCTTTTTTTTTTTTTTAATTTATTTTATTTTATTTGTTAAAACATGAAAAAAAAAATGTTTTAGACAAAGAGGCCACTTCTGGAAAATAATACTTCTTTTTTTTTAGTTGAATCAGGAGGAGACAAGTTAAAATCACAGAGGTGCTGCATTTTTAAAAAAAGGAAAGCACTGGGGTCAGTTATTGGCACTGAGTTACTATTTACAATGAACAGAGGTTTTTGCATTTAGGGAACATCGATACAATGCAGGTTTGGAGTCTTTGATTGAGAAAAAAAAAACCTAAACCAAACCCCCAAGGGTTTTTTTCTCCTTTTCATCCAGGACATTCAGATTTATTAGGACAAGTGGTCATAAGTAAGGGCTGCAGAAGTTCCCAGCTTCAGCCCCCTCCTGTGCATGGCGGTGCTGGAGGAAGATGTTGCACTCTGGAGAAGCTGAAGGGCAGGTGGGGCAGGGCTGAGAAACCCCTGGAAATTGACGGTAAGTGTCTGGAGAGCAGGGATTTACAGGTTGTCTCCGGGCTGGTACTGGGGTTCTGTTGCAGTGAAGTAGTCTTCAAGGAAACCCTGCAAATATTCAAAAGTTGGACGCTCCTCTGGGTCTTTTTTCCAGCAGTGGATCATCAGCTCATGCAAGGAGATGGGACAGTCCTGAGGACATGGCATCCGATAGCCACGTTCTACTTGCTCCAAGACTTCGCGGTTGTTCATGCCTGTGAAGGGCAGACCAATCCACACTGTTAAATTACTGGAAGACCATTACAATACATACGTGGGTTTCTTGATCATTGTGGTGGTTTAAGGCTTCTTGGAATATTCTAATAAGAGCAATTAGATCATTGGTTGCAAAAAGGAAATAATGATACAGTCTGTATCATTCATTGGTTTGCTAAGAGGTATAAAAAGCCAATACATAAACAATTCTTTCTTCTTTGCTTTTGGGTGCTGGATCTCTTCACTTCTCTGTCTAATCTCTTCCACTAGCCTTGGCTAACCAGATAAGATGTAAGCCTTGCTGGTTGTTTTCTATCTGGGAGAGAGAGGGTGGTGTTGGGCACCTTCTGGACTTTTTCTTTGTCCAGGGCTGGAGATAGGATATCTTTATTACTTCCCAATTGTATGTAATTGTAAATACATGTAAATATGTCTTGTATATATGTATATATTTTGTATATCTTACTTCCAAGCCATCTGAGCAGGTCTGGTAAATTTTAACTGTGTGGCAGGGGGAGAAGTTCCTGACCCACCACAATCATACTGATTTTTTATAGTTCAGACAAAGGAAACACAGCCATCCCAATGTCCTGTTTCAGCTCTTCTTCTTGAATTGTGATTCCAAGATATCACATGTTTGGTATTTTTAATCCTCTGAAAGCACACCCTGAAATCTGATAACAAACTGTATGCTAGAAGAAACACCCTGAGGTGAGAGAGGGGGAAGGAAAATCATAAACAGCTCTTCACTTTTTAAAAACTAAAAGGAAAGAAAAGAAAAGAAGAAAAAAAAAAAACCAACAAAAACAAAGACATTGCTGTCTGGAGTGGTAGTGCTTTTTTGTCCCTGAGAAGTCACTCAAGACAGGTTTTTTCATCACAGGATAATCCAGGAAAATGTCCTCCTTCTCCTTTCTCCTCCCTCTCAGTAAAACCTAGATGAGAAACTGAACCAAGCAATCCTTATCTTCCTTACTGGAATTTGTGCATCCAGCCAGGGCTGCAGCACCCAGGATTTGCCAAAGAAATTCTCTCAGTTTTGACATGTGCTGCTGATTTAAAAAAGGAGTTTCAAAACATTTTTTTTCCCCCAACAATCAGTTGGATTTTTAGCCAGACTTACAAAACCAGCACTATTCCAGCTATGCTCTTTACCTCTTAAAAGGCCTACTTACGTTTACCAATCTATTATCTACATATTCTACATACAAATCTATTATCTACATATTCTTCACAGAGAGAGTGATTGGCATTGGAATGGGCTGCCCAGGGAGGTGGTGGAGTCACCATCCCTGGAGGTGTTCAAGAAAAGCCTGGCTGAGGCACTTAGTGCCCTGGTCTAGTTGACTGTCTAGAGCTGGGTGTTAGGTTGGACTGGATGATCTTGGAGGTCTCTTCCAACCTGGTTGATTCTATACATTTGCTCGTCTTATTCTACAGGTTTTGGTGTCTCTCTCTTTCGACAGCAGGAGCTGGTTGTGTCTGTACTTTTAACACCACACAGAGTAGTCTTGAGCAGTCTGTACAACTCCCCTCTCCCAAAGAACACCCGAGAGTTTCAACTCTCTAAACGCTTTTGAAAGTCAAGTTTAAAATGGAGACTGTGAGGAGTGTTGACCACCCTCTGGAAACAAGACCATGTCAGCTACGCCTTACACATCTTCCTTCTGTCTTCAACCTTTGCACGCCATGCCCTGTCTGCATTAAGCCTCAGTAAACCCATGGAAGTCACTGCTCTCCATGCCGTTGCTGTAATCTTCATGGCAAGTCCTTTGTGCTGCCTGCTGGCACAGTGTGGTGGCAATGCCTGCTCCTTTTTAACTGCCTGGGCAGGCGCTGGGCAGAGGGGTTCATCCCCCCTGCAGACACCTGTCAGCCTGCCTGCTGCTGCCTCACTGTCTTGCCATAGGCACGGAGAACCTGGGTCCTGTTAATTGTCCGTGGTAGTTTGAGGGATCCTGGATCTCCCTGGACAAAACCATGGGGACAGAAGCACATCCCAAGGGGATGGAGCTGCTCATCCCAGGGTATTGTAATGTTGTTCTTCTATTCCATATTCTGGTATCACAGCTTCAAAGGCAGTGCTTGACTCACTTCCCTTCTCTCCCCTGCCTTTCTTCCTTCCACTTCTCCTCTCTCTCTGGGAACAGAGCATTCCTTATCCCATGGTCGGTGAAGGAGATGGCTCCTGGCTGGTGGGAAACTGAGCTGTGGCATGAGGCCTGCAGTTTGAGCCTGCTCTCAGGCTGACTGAGGATAGAAGGGATGGAGGATTCTAGAAGGCCAGCTTGGGCCTAGTGGGTTTTGCACTTACTCTCCCTGATTGCCTTTTGTGTACATGCTCTTGTCCATAGAACTTCTCTTTAAAGTCCCATGTCCTCGTTCTTACTCCTGGAAAGGGCTCAGAGGCATTTCTGCCCTCTGGCTGCAGGCAGGCTCACGGCCCCAGCCTGGGGCATGGTGACAAAAGCAGCAGCTTTCCAGCCTTCCTATCCTCCTCCCAGATACCAGCTGGATAGACTGACCTGCACCTTGATGCATCTCTTCTGAGTGCCTGATCATGGCACACTGGACAACTGAATCCACTTTAGGGCCCTTTCCATCAAATGCACACAGCCATAGTGGTGAGGATTTAGAGAATTTTGGTCTTTTTTAGTAAAAAGAAGAAAGATGGAGCTGGATGCCCTGTTGCTGGCTATCTGTGCTGATAAGGACATGAAGAGATTCAATTCTTTTCCATGTCATACACTGCTTTCACCTCACCTCTTTCCTCTTCACCTGAAAGTCTACAAGCTTCAGGGGGGCAACAGAATGAAAAAGCTCTTTCTGCATAGGCAGATTCAGTCACTCCTCCTCCAAGTCTTAATCCATTGGATACTTGGCCGGGTTTCAACACGGAGCCACGGGGCCTCTGGTTCCCCCATGCAGAGAATCTGGCCCCACTGTGACCCTGCCGTGAGCTCTTGCCTGCACATTACAGATTTTTTTTTTCTTTCCTTTCCATCCATCTCAAACTCAAGGATTGAAATTGAAGAGTTTATCAAAAAGAGATTTGGCAATGCCAGGCATTCAGACGGTCATCAGAGCTTGCAGAGAACCAGAGTGACAGAATAAATGGAGCAAAGCCACTCTGGGAGTTGAACTGTTGATATCTCAGAGTGAATGCAATCCCACAGAGAGCCATTTGCTCCACAGTGTAGTAATTTTACATTGCTTTCATTACTTGACTGAACAGTACATTAATTGAGCTGAGGACAATTGAAAATATTAGAAACCATAGGTTGGATTTCCTGTCCTCTTGTGATTCTTATCATGGCCATCGCTCAGCAGCATTCACAGCCAGGACTGTTTTCAAGCACATGCAGAACTTGGACATGATAACCATCCTATATTGAACCCAGTGAGACTAAGTTAACATCCCAGCTTAAGCATATCACTCATTCCCACTGCTTTCTCCAGCTGAAGCAAGGCTCAGGCTGTTTTCTTACCTGGGTATGGCACTCTCCCTTTTGTTACCAGCTCTGTCAGTAAGATCCCAAAAGACCACACATCCGACTTGATTGTGAACCTCCCGTACAATGCTGCTTCTGGTGCAGTCCATTTGATGGGGAACTTTGCACCTAATGAGAGAAGAAATTAGTCTTAATCAGAACAGAGACAGAAGCAAAAGCATTGGTTCACAGGTGACTTGGTGTGTTCTGCAACATGTGTCAGTGTACAGACCTGCAGGCAAGGTGTTGAACAGCTCCCTGGTCTGAGAGGACAGGCAGGTGAAAGACGTAGGGCAGATGGGGAGTCTTAGCAGGGAAGGGGTGGGTTTGTCCCATGTCCCAGGAGAAGGCTAAGACATTTTAATTCAGGTTGGAAGTTTTATAGCAGAAAAGCTAAGTTTTGAAACCCAAAAAGCCAAACACCATAGACATCCTGAAACATTTTAGATTAACATCTGCCTGTGCTATCTGCAAGTCAGAGCCAGTCAGCACGTACGAATCAAGAGAGATGTGTTGGAAATGCACCTCCCTGATCCTCTGCTCAGGCTGAGCAAAATGCAAAACAAACAAATATGGTAACAATGTAAATTGAAAGCAAACCTAATCTTTCATTAGAAGCATGCAAGGACTTTGAAATAGCGCTGCTGTCTGACTTGCTCAGAGTGCAGTGATGTCAAGGAGCAACTTTGGCCTGTGATTTATAAGTTGACAGTGCACTTTAAGCTCCTGGCACTGGAAAGCCTGCAGTGCTTTAAATACGTGCAGTTCTAATGTGCTCATCCATCACCAGAGCTCGCAGGAGCCAGTTGGGGTAAGGATGGTAAGATAACAAGCCTTTAAACACTGATTTATTTGCCTTCCCAATCATTTACTGTTTTCTTAAGGAAAATATTTTCAGTATGACTTTAAAGAAGAGTCTTGTGTTAATAATTAACTTGTGGCATGTGGGAAAAAATAGGCAGACACATCCCTGGTGCCTTGTATTAACATACAGGCAAAGGAGCTGCATTGCTTGTTGCTGATCCCTAGTGACAAACACGCTTCCATTTGGAAACAGACTGACTTGGACTTCTCATCACCCCCTCATAAAAGTTTCCTTGGCTTCCAGAAGGAGTGTGGAAGTGTAACAACGTGGACAAATCAGTCTCAGAGAGTGAAACTACAGCTCCCTGCCGGTGCTGTTCTGCTGTCACATCCAGTGCTCGATGTCCTGTTTCTTCTGCTGTAGGCTGCAGTCTGACTTGACTCAGAGTACACAGCAAACATGGTGATTTTCATCTCCTGCCTTAGTAAAACATCAGCCAGGCTCAATTTTTTTTTGCTCTACATGTAAGTGATTGTAAGAGACAATAGTACTCAGAAACAAATGCATTTTTCTAGGGAGAACTGCAGCTGCTCAAGTAAGTCCTGCTAAATTTAAAGATGCAGGACAAAGTTTCAAATCCCTACTGTCTGAAGTCAGGAATTTAAATCTAGTTAAGCATCAACACATCAGTGGTTAGATCTGAAAGGAGGATTTTTCGGTGCCTATTCCCTTTCAAAATAAGTTGCCTCCCCTGTATTTGCACTAGTTGGTTTGTGGGCAGGAGCTAAAATGTGGTCTCAGTCTCCCTAACTTAGACTTCTTCATGAGACCAATCTTAATTTACAACACTGAAAGCTTACAGAACTTCATCTTCTCTTCTAACCTGCCTTGCCTGTGATGTCCCAGATCTCTGCAGCAACAGCCTGCCAACGCTTGAGCCTCTGTCCTGGAAGCTGGCCATGCTTCAGCAGCATCAGCAGCCATGTGGGGTTGGCAAACAGCTCCTCCAGCCACAGGCAGATCCTGGGGCTGTATATCCCTTGCCAATCCCCAGGAGGACTGCAGGCTGTATATGTGTGGTGGCCAAGTTCCTTAAGTCTACAGTGCATGGCTTTAGATGGGCTTGTGCAGGCATGCCATGAATGAGGGCCAAGCTCCTCTGCGCTCACGTACATGCAGCTGAGGTGGTGCACACCCCCACGCCTGCTGAACAAATAGCTGCAGGCAGGTCAGCAGCCTGGAGCTTCGGATCTTGGCTGGTGATGTGTGAGGTAGCTAAGTATGAGGGTTTGCACACATTTTAGTCAACACTTCTAGGTTTTTTTTCTTTAATCAGCTGTGTTTTCCTCAGAAGCTGAGCCAAAGCTGGTCTAATCCCCTTGTGCTTCATGCTGGTGGTAGCAACCACTTACAACTCATCTTTGGGGGAAAGAAATCTCTTCAAACTCCTTTGTGGCAAACCTCCTCTGGCATTTTCACCTTCCTTACCTACTGCTGGTGTGGCCCTGGGAGGTGAGTGTGTGGCATGTTGAGGGGCCATGAGAAGATGAGAAGCAAGGTGAACAGCACATCTCTTTTCTCAAGAGCCAGAGCAGTACAACCCCACTGGACTGTGGTAAGCACTGCTGGAGAAGAGAAATGGTCTGTCCTGTGGATTCTCCATGACAAGATAACTACATATTACTTTTTTTTTTTTGGTGGCCCCTGCTGTGGGTGAGTCTCTGGCTAAAACAGCCAACACAAAAATCCTGTGCTCTGCGTTCTGGGCAGCGCTTCCTGAACTTTGGTTTGAATGACAGATAGGGAGGAGGCAAAGATAAGATTGGCAGAGAGATCACCATCAGAGCCTCATGATTTGCTGGTCCTGCAGCACATGCTGAAGGCCAGATGATTCAAGAGACCCTACAACCCAGTGTGACAGAGCCATCAGTGAGCAGTGAGGATGGCTCAGGGTGGCCATGCCTGCAGGTACAACATAGACACTGCTGTAGCACAAAGGGACTACATACAGCCTGAGTGGATGTGTGTGTCTAACAGGGACCCTCCCCAGGTGCTGCCTCTCCTACAACGTCTGGCACTGGAGATACTTCTGTGAAAACAAAAACCTCCCCAGATGTGCTGAGCCCTGCTCCGAAGCCTCCTGATGCCGTGTGTGGCTCCTGACTGGCACACGGTCTCCAGGCTTGCTCTCCTGACACCCTGATTACAAATCCCATCCTCTCCCTCCACCCAGGCCTCGGCAGCTTATTGAACAAGCTGACTTTGTGCTGCAAACGAATTACAGCATCAGATCATCAGATAAAATGCCTATTACTGACAAGCATGTTAATAAATCTGGTAAGCCAAATCACCCCAGCTGACAAGGCAGCCTCTCTCCTATTTTACATCAGTGGGGGGGCTTTTTTTAGGTCAGTAACTCCATGAGTACAAACCACCTGTGCACTGCATTTGTTAGGTCAGGATAGCCTGTCCTTGCCCCAAAGTGAGGTTTTAATCTGCAGATTTTATCTCTGTCCTTTTTTTTTTGGAAACATTTCAGCCTGGGGAAAGCTTTTTTGGGTTTCTGCTCTGCTTCCAACATCAAGCCAAAGCTGTTTGTACAATTTACTGTTAGGGCAGCTGGCCCTGCCTCCTACTTCTGCGGGCTTTTGTGAGGCTCAGCCCTCTTCTTGGGACCTCTGCCCAGGCATTCACACAGGTTATGTCCCAGGAGCATTTCCTTGGGAAAAATCAATCAGGGGCCCTGTTTTAATTCTTTGTCAGCTGTTAGCAGGCCACATGAGGAGTAGGAGTGGAGGGGGCTGGGATAATGGAGTGACCTTGATCTACAACTCTCAGCATGGTTTCCTCTGAGTGGAGTGAAAATCCCTCTTGAGAAGCAGAAATCTCTGAAATTCCTGCCCTGAAGCCACGAGCAGCTTCATCCTGATCCTATTTTTGGAAATGCTACAAAGCTGCTGCCTTTTATACCTAAAAAACAAACTAAATGCAGCATCCCAAGGCCTAAGACCTGAAAACCAGTGCAACTCTTCGGCTAGTGAGCAGTGAATGTTGTGTGGCACCGAACCACCCCTGGGGTTGGAAAGGGAAAGCCAAAAGGTACAGTGAAGAGCTGAGGCAAGCATGGGACAGGAAACAGTCAGCCCTGGCAGGCGAGGGGGGTGGCCTGTGGGAGGGACTGCACAGCTCCATCTCCTCTGCTGCCAGGACCAATCTGAAATCACACAAGCCTGGCAACATGTCAGTGATCAGAAGCAGGCTCTGCAGGCTGACCCCTCCCCAGGAAATGGGGGGCATGGAGTGGAACTGAGAGTCTAAACACTGCTCTCACTCTCTGCCTGCACACCGCCCTTCCCCTCACTCTTCCTTGTGACCTGTCCATGCTCTTTCTCACAGAACAGATGGCATCTCTGTAGGAGCATATCAGTGATCTCCCTCTGGGACCCCAGGGACTGCCTGTTAAGAGCAAGAGTCTTTCCTCCTGGCCTCTCCACGGCTGGCTCAAGGATGGCAGGTAAAAGCAAGAACAAAGCCCTGGGCATTACAGCCCACAGCACAGTCTGTGGTGAACAAGGGAGATCTGATTAGCTGGTGAGCTGGAAGCCAAGCCTCTACTAAAGGATGGGGGGAAGCCTAGAAGTGGGGAAAAAAAAATCCCTGCTCATTTCTAGGAAATGAAAACAACAAGCACCACTCACTTTTAAGCAGGGCAGCAAGGAGATATTTCTGTGTGTTAAAGAAGCAAAAACCATCTGAGTGTTTACAAACACATGCTGAAGCTCCCAGAATAGCTCTGACTTCTCAGGAAGGCATCGGAAAGATGCTTATTGTTTCATGTGTGCTGCTGTGAGTGCTGTCAGTGTACACAGTAGAAACATGGCCTGGAAAAGAACTCTGCTCTTTTTACTGTTGTTATTAAGGCAGTTTTAAATTTGTATCAGCTGTCATTGCTTAGAATAGTAACAACTCTTCCATTGAAACTCTATGGAGTGGTCAGCACTCTCCACAAAAATGCCATGTGCCTGCCCAAAACTCCATGTAGCTGCAAACCAGATCACTGTAAGGATAGCAGGACTGCATGGGAAGCTCTGTGTTGGATGGAAGTTCCTCTCTGTCCTGTAGGATACTAGGAGTTTCAAGTCCTGCCTTACAGGGCAGACACAAGCATCATCACCAATGGAAGGAAGCAAGACTGAATGCCTGACACTGTGGTGCTGTGGGGAAGACGTTGGAAGAGCAACAGGCAAGAGAATCAAGCACCAGTGGTGCAGGCTGCAGGACTGTCCACCAGCGCAGCCTTTGCGCTGGGCGTTGCTTTAACAGGCATCTTTGTCCCCTGTGATTACTCACTTCCTCTGACAGCAAGAGGAGCCAAGTGCTCATTACAAGCCAAACCCTTTTTTGGCGTAATTTAATGGCAGTGTATGGCTGCTAGTCACACACCTTAAATCATTAGCAACATGGCCATCTCTTTCCTTCCTGACAGTTGCTGAGAAATGGCAGTGCAGACAATGAACTGCTTTTTATTTGCCTCTCATAAATCAGAAGCAGTCAGGCCTCCTTTGTTCAAACCAAAAAAGAAAAGAAACTGGTCAGTGAAACGTTACCACTGGGCTGAGTAATACCCATACAGGTTCAGGAATCCTGCACTCCATCCTGCTGGGGCTCAAAGCATCCCCATCTGTTTCCTTTCAAAATATTTAATCCAAGACAAAAGTGACAGTGGGGGAAGGGAGTTTGAGATCAAGTAAGGCTGGAGAAAACCACCTCTTCCCCGTGTTGAAAATGAGCTCTGTACTAAAACACTTGAGCCAAGAGAAGGACGACTGCTGAGGAGAGAGTGACCAGAGGCTTTAATCTCCACATTTTGTAAGGCAAAACATTTCCTTTCTCCCACAGGAGCTGCCAGCCTGGAGCACTCCTCTCATCCCCCTCCCCTCTGCTGGCCAGACTCTCCTCCTGTGTCAAAATTCCCACTGAGCCAGTAGTCAGCTAGATAAACAGAGCAGTCCCCAGATGCATCCCTTGGAGGCTGAAGTAATAGGTCATGGGAAACAAGCAGAGGCAACCATTTCCTTCTGTACTGTAGTCTCCACTAGGCAATGTTCAAACTGAGGTTTAACTAAACAAACCAGGACTGAATCCCACTTGGAGAATAATTCCAGTGGTGCATTAGAAACCACATCTCTGCCTTAAGAAATTAAAGGTCCCAGGCTCACTCTGGCTGCCCAACCAGCTTGCAATGCAATGTAAATTGAGAGTGTGCTGTATAGCCAAAGATGCACCCCTGCCTAAAATAAGCTACCACTTAGTAAAGGGTCAAAAACACATTAGTGAAAGTGCTGCCTGTGATTACAGCTCTTTGAGCCTCTCTTTTAAGGAATTCTGCAGCTCTCAAAGACTCAAGCCTGACCCCGAGGCCAGGGGAAGGAAGTGTTGTCCATTGCCCTGAAATGTGTGAAGGACAGCTGAATTCTCCATATCTGCACCATGGGATGAAGCCAGGCAAACACGATTCAGATCTCTGGATTACCAGAGATGCAGGTGAAATGCCAAACTGCTTCTCCTCTCCAAGCCCCTTTTCCCACAATACAAATGATTTCTGCCCACTGAAGAAGCGCAAGAGACACCCACAACTCTGCTCCCTCTCCTTCTCAGTCTGTTCTGTTTTTCTCAGCTTAAACTTTTCCCATCCAAAATCCAATTATTTTTATTGCTTTAAAAAACCCTCAAACTTCTCTCTCAACATCAATCAGTCAGGTTTTCATAGCTTTCTACCATGTGAAGAAGGCAAAACTATACTGAGAGAAGTAAACAGGTCATCAGAGGATTTCCTAGGCATCAGGAGCCTGAAGAGACATGGCCAAAAGTGGGTCACATACTTGTCTATTAAAACAAATAATTAGTCCTGTCAAACTGTATGTTGAGTGGCTTCCAAAGGGAACAAAAGACACGGCAGTGAAACAGACAGAAACGGAGCTAATGCGGGACCCAGTTTCAAAGCTGCTTTGCAGGCTGCATCTGGCTGCCTCGTTCAAGGAAAACTCCTCCCATTTTACACAGGGGAAGGACAAGCAGGCAGCTTTCTGTCTACTGGAGACTGCAGAGAACCACTGGAGGCTATTTTCTAGCAAGGAGCAATTCCCATCCTCAGGCTGGAATCAGTGGTGGTTAACTCTCTGCGTTAGTACCTACCATGGGTTTCTGAAGGTCACCCCAAACCACAGGACACAGCCTCACCATCCAGCTGTGAAGCAGGCAGCTTTCAGGGTGGGTGCAGCCTGTGGCCCATATGCCTGTGACTAGGTGCTGCTGACAGCAGTTCAGAGGGGTGTGAATGGCATGAGAGCTGCTGCTCCCAGGCCAAGACAAAGCATGCTGGAAACTCTCTGGCTCCTTTTGTCAACACTTGAAAGCAACAGAAAGAGGTTAGCTCTTTCCTAAGAATCAATGGCAAAACCCACACTGAAACAGGGACTTCTAGTCAAGAGAAAAAACTCCCAGCAGGAAGGGGTAACTGCAGGTTATGAAGTGCTTAACCAACCTGAGCTTTCTGAAGGCATGCAACAGAATTTAAGGGACACTCTTTGGCTCTGGCACTGACATGGACAGAGCAGTATTTACCAACACACATTGAGCAAGCACAACCAATGTACTGCCAGCAGAGAGAGAACAAAAGTGTAGCTCTGCAAATTTGGACCAACATCTGACATCTAAGCATGACTTGCAAAGAACGACTAACTACAAAGAGCCTGTGTCGTGGCTCAGCCTGAACACACACAGACACACAGACACAGACACATGCTTTACAAAAATCTGTAATAGTCTTTGATACATTTTTGTAGTGCTGGACTGTGAAAGTAACTTTTAAAGTTCCTATGAAAGCAACTTTCTAAGTTCCCAAAGAAAACACAGCGCTCAGAGAGAGCTCCACTGCACACAGACACGGTTCTTTGACCCATTTGAAACAAAGAAAGTAAGAACAGCACAGCAATGTGGAGAGGAGTTAGTAAATACAAGGTGGCACACTACTGAAAGGATGCTTTACAAAGGCTTTTCTGGATTGCCCCGTTCAGATTTTCAAGGATGGTAAATAAAGTTCCCTCTTTGTTAAGGCATGATGAAGATCTTGACTTTTCTGTGCTCTCACTCATCATCTGTCTCATTTAGGTCAGTTTTTAAAGGGAAGTCAACTGAATATGATGTTTTCTTTAGGACATGCATTCATCAGTGAAGGCCTGGGCTTAGGAGTTGGTACAAGTTCTGAATTCACCGAAGGCATCTTCAAAGTACATCACAGAATCAAAAAATCTTAGGGTTGGAAGGGGCCTCGAAAGATCATCCAGTCCAAACCCCCTGCCAGGGCAGGATTACCTAGAGCAGGTCACACAGGAACACATCCAGGTGGGGTTTGGATGTCTCCAGAGAAGGAGACTCCATAACCTCTCTGGGCAGCCTATTCCAGGCCTGTGTCAAGCTCACAGGGAAAAAGTTTTTCCTCATGTCCATGAGGAACCTCCTCTGCTCCAGCTTGCTCCCACTCCCCCTTGTCCTATCACTGGACATCACTGCTCTGTCCTCCTGACACTTTCACATCTTTACAAACATGAATGAAGTCACACCTCAGGCTTCTCTTCTCCAAGCTAAAGAGCCCCAGCTCCCTCAGGCTCTCCTCACAAGGAAGATGTTTCCATCCATCATCTTTGTGACTCTGTGCTGGACCATTTCAAGCAGTTCCCTGAGGTCCTTCTTGAGCTGATGGGCCAGAACTGTGCAAAAGCTTTTTAAAGCCATATTCCACTCTTCCCCTGCCACAAGAATGACATTCAGTGCTACACCTGCTGCCATACTTACCTTGTCTGGCTGTATATTCATTGTCTTCAATCAGTCTTGCCAACCCAAAGTCAGCAATCTTGCATATTAGGCCGTTCCCCACCAGAATGTTTGCAGAGCGCAGATCCCTGTGTATGTAGTTCATCCGCTCGATGTATGCCATCCCTGCAGCCACCTGCCAGCCAGAAGAAGCACCCATTGTGAAATGAACTCACACAGATATAGGCTGCAAACCCCTGGAAATGCACCTAAGTGCTCAGTGCTCTGAAGACAGACCTGGGCTGCCATGTCCACCAAATTGGGTAACTTCAAAGCTCTTCCTTCTCCGTCTTTTAAGAAATCCAGCAAGCTCCCTGCAGAGGCAAGGTTGACACAACAGAGAGATGTTAGACAACCACTGGCTGCTCACCAGGATGGAGGTGCAGCAATATCATAGAATCAACCAGGTTGGAAGAGACCTCCAAGATCATCCAGGCAAACCTAGCACCCAACCCTATCCAATCAACCAGACCATGGCACTAAGTGCCTCATCCAGGCTTTTCTTCAACACCTCCAGGGATGGCAACTCCACCACCTCCCTGGGCAGCCCATTCCAATGCCAATCACTCTCTCTGACAACAACTTCCTCCTAACATTCAGCCTAGACCTCCCCTGGCACAACTTGAGACTGTGTCCCCTTGTTCTGTTGCTGATTGCCTGGGAGAAGGGACCAGACCCCACATAGCTACAACCTCCCTTCAGGTAGTTGTAGAGAGCAATGAGCTCTGCCCTGAGCCTCCTCTGCTGCAGGCTGCACACCCCCAGCTCCCTCAGTCTCTCCTCACAGGGCTGTGCTCCAGGCCCCTCACCAGCTTTGTCGCCCTCCTGTGGACACATTCAGTATCTCAACATCTCTCTTGAATTGAGGAGCCCAGACCTGAATATGTGCAATATTAAAGACAGCAAAGCTTCCAGTTCAAGTGGACAGTTTCAAACCCCACTCATGACATCTTAGAATTCTCCTGCTGTACTTATTTCACTCTTCTTTAAGGCTGGCTTGAAGAGTAGGTCACTACCCAAAGAGAGTTGCAAGGAAAAGAAACAACATTGGGTTTAATTTTCCTGACCATTACTAAGAAACTTGATCTTTCTTAGCTCTAAAGCTGCATACCTACTTCTCTCCAAGGCCTCAGCTAGCAGCAGAGCATCAGTTCAGTTCCAAGCCACACAAAAAGTCAGATCCCAGCTCAACTTTCTCCAAAAGAAAGGTCAGCCCAGAACCTGGTCAGCTCAATGGGGCATTAACAAGGGCTAATTTTCCTTAGAAATTAGTTGTGCTGTGTGTCTGGGTAACCCATAACTGAAAGTAGCATGAAAAGACAAAAGAGATCAAACAAAACCAATTTTAGCAAAAGCATTAAGGCTCCTCTGTGCAAAGGAAAGAAAGGAGGTTCCCTGTAGCTTTTTAAAGAGCACCTGGGATGCTATAGGTCCCTCCTCAATCTTGCCTTCAAACAGAGATGTGTGGCAGTCTCCTTTAAATAAGGTCAGTGTATGGGTTTAATAAATAAGGTGAAAAGCCAAACGATTAGGCGTTTCTCCCTTGATAAATCTTCAAGCCTCAAGCTCAGATCCAAAGATGTAAGATGTTACAGTAAAAATTAGTGAAGTGAGCCAAAATAAACCATGTACTTCAGAAGGATTTTGAGAGTGCTTTGTGTTTTAAAGGGGGAAAAAAAGCACATGCTTGTCACCGAGACATATGATTAAAGTGTGAGTTAGTCAGGGCTTGGATGCCTCTGAGGAGGGACGTGGGCAGGCACCTGCCAGGAAAATAAAAACTGACTCCAAACAGACTGAAGAAATGCACTTAAAATTTCAGAGTATATCCTCCAACGTACAATGAAACTTCCCTGTGAGAACTTATGTTTCCTATTTGCTTCATTTGCTGTTCCAAAACAAGCAGATTTTTTGTGTGTGCTGCTCTCAGCACCCCTGCTGGAGATCTGATGGAGTGAAAAGTTTTCCTTTTCTCAGCCTACTACATTGTTATCAGTTAAGTACATTAAAGTAAAAAAAGAGAAGGAGAGAGGAAAGGGAAAAGAGGAGGGGAAGACTCAGGTGTGCAAATCATGTATTAGAATGATAAATGGAGTGGACTGAAAATTGAGCTGTGTTCTGAGAGCGAGGTGCATGCAATAGGACTCAGGACTGCTGAAAGAAGAAACAGAAAGCTTTGGCTGACAAGTAAGCACTGAATGAAGATGTCATATTGAACCCTCTGGTGCCAGGAAAAGCTAGGATCTTGGGAAGCAGCATGTCACATCGTTCAAACCTAGAAAACACAGATCTCCTCTTGTCAGAGTAGTCTAGATGCTGATGCAGTTGGAAGTACTAAGGCTGCACCAACTTCTCCTCCCTCTACTTAGCGGAGATTTCTTTTGTAGATCTAGAGGACTTTAGATTTTGGGGCCCAGTTCAGAGCTGAATTAGTAATTCTTCTGAAGCCAGAGGTGAATTAAGCTCTCTGCTCCCTCTCTCCTTCCTCACACCCTGTTAATGCATCACCCTGCGCCTCGCTCTGTATCCCTAAGGAGCATTAACAGAGGCAAAATCCTGTAATCAATGACAGCAGCTCTGTATTCACCTTTGCTCATGTACTCTGTGACAATGTAGATAGGTTCTTCAGATACCACAGCATAAAGTTGGACCAGTTTGTCATGTTTTAGCTTCTTCATGATTTGGGCTTCTTCTAAGAAGGATTCTGGAGACATAGTGCCAGGCTTCAGGGTCTTGATAGCCACTTTAGTATTTCCATTCCATGTACCTACAAGCACAGATACTTAGTTAAACATCTTCTGTTTGTGATCAAGGAATAAACTAGCAAGGACAGGGTTTCCCATCTTGCCTTATAATTATATTCCTCCCACATTTCCTTCCCTCCCATTTTAGTCTTTTTCTATGACAGTGGAAAATAATAGTGCCACTGACTGGCATGGGAGCACTATCACTGTTGTCCTACTCAGACAATGCTTCACTGGTGTCCACAGAAGCCTTCTCTGAGTACGAAACGTGAGACTCCTGAAATCCATCGTCATGTGTTCCCTTGCTGACAAGTAATTGCTACAGACAACACAGATTTGGGTAACAAAACTCCTTAAACTTTCGATTTGCAAGACATTTTGACATTTTGTTTTCTGTTCTGAGTCAGAGGAAAAGAAATACTCTGAGAAGAATTCCCAAGAAGCAAATTCTGAATCAATTTAATGTTACAAACACAGGTGTGTTTCTGGACCAAAATGTGCCTTTCTTTCTTTCCCCTCCTCAGCCCCAGCAGCTATTGATTGAAAAAGAGGTGGCTCCTGTCCACTGCACTTTGTCCTTTAGTTGTGGTCAGCACTGAAATGGACAAGTTTCATTGCTTTTCAGCCGTCACCAAGCCGTTTGTAACACCTGAAAGCCTGCACAAGGATGTGGAGACAGCTGAATCAGGGTGTCCCTCAAGAGATGGGGCTTCACTCAGGTATTTGCAAGGGGGAGGAGGACCAGAAAGGGAAAAAAAATCTAAGAATCTACCTATGTGAACAGTTGTTTTTTTTTTTTTTCGTTGTAGATGGGGACTAGGGAAGGGAAAGGAAGGGAAATTAAGATGGGAAGAAATATTACTTCCCTAATGCCTTTTGGTTGTCCCTTACCCAGACTTGCCAGAGCCTTGCTCTGGAGCCAGGGCTGAAATGGCTTTGAATGGACTTGTGATCTGTTGATAGGGAGCTGTTGTGTGATAAGGCAGAACACTGCTAAATGACTTTAGGAATTAATTACATTGGGTAAAAATTACTCCTCTGCACTTA
Organism: Pogoniulus pusillus; assembly: GCF_015220805.1. Taxonomy (NCBI): domain Eukaryota; kingdom Metazoa; phylum Chordata; class Aves; order Piciformes; family Lybiidae; genus Pogoniulus; species Pogoniulus pusillus. The sequence goes on from NC_087296.1 coordinate 5,266,836, forward strand.
AGCATGAGGACAGCAAAAAGCTTACAAAGTACACGAAGATGCAGACACAGATCTGATTGCTATAAATTAAGATGTCACCAACAAAGGCAATGTGTAAAATAAGCCTGGTCTGTCTTTGTTAAAAGCACATTAACAGCTACCAGGGCTCAGCTGCTGCATGGGAACTGGTTAAGCCAAAATAACTTCATCATGAGCTTTTGCAGCCTGCCAGAGCACAAAATGAGATGGATTAGGTTTTGTGCAAGGGGTTCAGGTCGCAGCTGCCACCTTGCCTAGCCAAGGACAGAAGAGGAGCAGTGGGGGAGCCTCTGCCTTTGCTGTCCCTCACTTACAGGGCAGTCCCCACAGCCACACACTGTACCGTCTGATGGGAGCTTGAGGCACGTAACCAAAAGTGTGCGGTTTGGTTCTCACCATGCCTTGATTTTCTTCTGCCAGCTCAGTGGTAGGTGCTGGCACCTCTACTGCTGATAGAGTAATGTCTTGAGTTACTACCACTGCTACCCCAACAGGCTTGAAGGATCTTGAGGTCTTAGTTTCGCTCTGTCCTATAAATCAGAGCTGAAGCAGGACTCTGCTTTAGTGGCACTCCTGTGTAAGCTGGGAAGGATGTGGATTTGCCTCCTGATTTCAAGGAGGGTGGCCAAAATCTTTTCTGCTGGGTGAAAACCATCAGAACCACAGAGTGCCATTGGGCATAGGTGCTTTGCAGAGGTACCACAAATGATATGAACCAAGAGTGAAATCCTAGTTAAATGGGCACCAGGGTTTCTATCATTGGCATTATTAAAGCAGGATTTTACCTGGTGTGTCTCCAGTTTAAATTGTGTATTACCTTAATAAAAATCCCAAGACTCCTCTTGTTACCAGGGAGGGTTTTCAGCAGTTCTATGTTTGAATATTTTTATTACTTTCTCCAGTTCAAACAAGAAAATAAACCAAAAAGGTTAAGTATCCTCTCAGCCCAGGTTTCAGTTTAAATTGCTACAGCGTTTGGTTGTGGTTTGGTCTGCTTTTCTCTACTAGAAAATTAGCATAGATTTCCCTCTGAGTTCCTCCCATATGTAGTTAGTTACTACTTAATGCATTTTTAATTATTTTTTGTTGTGTTAATCTATTCCAACTTGGTAACGCTTCAGGGCTGTTAACATCTTTTTATTATACATTACTTTAAGAAACATAATTGTCAAACTTGTGATATTAATGATTGCATTTCTGACAGCTATTTGGTACTGGTGCTTGGCACTTTATTTCTCACAGCTGATTTGTCTATTTATTTATCTCTCTGTTTATTTATTTCTATTGCATTTGCTCCTTTAGCTTACTGTATCAGTTTAAGATCTATGGCACACAAAGCTGTCTGCTTAACATTAACCTCACATGCATTCATGATGGAGAACAAGGTGAAGCTGCAGTTACCTGGAGGTGCTTTCTTTGCAACAGGTCAATTGAAATTTGGTGAAGTTCTATCAATGTCTATATTTTACTCTAGAAATTCTACAATTTTCACAGACTTGCTGTAGTCTTGCAATGGGAAACAGCTGCAAGAACCCTGTTTGGTATTTTGGTTGTACATGCTTCAGGGTCACCACAACAGAAAGAGAGGCCAAATGGCTCCAGCAGATTTTTTCTGAAGGGACAACATAAAGCAATTCCTTATTGGAATTGGTCAGTTGAAAGAGGCTACAGAGAATGCAATTTAGCACAAAAATGAAGCCCATCTCTCATTAAATGGCCACCATATTGTGCTTGCATGCTATGGTCAGACTAAGATTTATGCTGCTGTTAAATTGCTATTGTTTTATAGTCCTTTAAAAAAGGGCAGCAAGGAAAGCTGGTGAATGTGCAGAAAACAATGCCAGTGGGTTTGGAAAATGTCATTGTCTCTGGACTTCAAAATGAGGGGTCAGCTGGGCTGGGCAAGTCCTGCTCCTGTTGTCTCCAATCTTGATAGTGAGTTAGGGGGTTCTGCTGCAGACCCAGATTCCAAAACAGACTTAAGAAGTGGCTGCATGGGAAAGCTAGCTTGAGAATAGTAGCTTGATGACATTTGGCCTTATTTTTAAACTGGGAGCTTGACAATAGCAACTTGATGATATTTGGCCTTATTTTTAAACTGGGAAAGTGGATGGAAACATTTGCAGGGTCTGACCCCATAAGAGCAAAAAAAACAAAACAAAACAAAACAACCCAAACAAAAAACCCAAACAAACAAAAGAAAAATAGATGAGGAGAGCAAAATGTCTACTTACAGATTAATTTCTGGCCAGCCATCCTGCCTTCATTCCTGCTTTAATACCTAGCATGTGTGCAGTTACTGAAACCAACCCAGTGCAATTAATGGAGTTTAATGCTCTAACCTCTCATACCAGTGCGTGCAAGTAAAAGGAGGCTTCCCCATGGGTTACTGCATTGAAGGCTGACTGTTTTAGGCAGCACAGACTAACATTTCATACTGCCCTGACGATCTAGGTTTAAGAGCTCTACTTGAAATGTTTATTTCTGCCAAGAGGGCCTTAAAAGATCCATCCAAAGCAAAATACATTCTCTGCCTTACCACGCCACACTTCAGCGAAACAGCCCTGACCAAGCTTCTGTTCCAGAAATAATGAATCACGTGCAACTTCCCATGCATCTTTAGCCAATCCAACAGTTTGGGGGGTATTATTCGTAGCAATCACAGTTAAGTTAAAACACAAACCATCAGCTTTCTCTATAGGAGAGGAAATTAATAAAAAAACACACTTGTAATCCAAAATTCTGCATGCATTGAGAAAGATGGAAGGTGACTCTCAGTGCTGCCATAAAGTTCATCTGCAGGCACTGACTCTTGGAAATCGAAGGTAAGGTTTCTTTGGGGTTTTTGTTAGCTTGCAGAAAAAGCCTCCTTGGTATAATTAATAGAATACTATGCAGGCCTTAATTTGTTATTCAGACAGTGGTCATTTGTCAAAATCAAAACCTTCCAAGGAAACACCGAATTTTGGGTTTCTTTGGCCATCAATTACAGTGGAAACTGAAGATTAAAGAATTTCAGAGTCAAAGACATGATTCCAAAGACTTCTCTCCTAACAGTTTGAGCTTTGGTGTTTTTCTTTCCTTGTAGGTCACGGTGTCCTACACGTTCACCTTCCATCTTGCAATCCCCACACAGAGAGCTATTTTAGAGTAATTATTTTGCTCCATACCCATCCATACTTCCCCAAACTGCCCATTTCCCAGTCTCTTGATCAACTGTAGGGATTCTCGTGGAATTTCCCAGACATCTTTGGTTTTGACAGACAGATCAGTAAGCCTTGGCATTCCTTTATGACAGGGGACTACTAAGCGGCAGCAAAGACCTGCAGCTCTCTCTGATGGAGCCAGAAGTGAAGCCAACAGCAAAGGAGAGGAAAGAAAAAAATAGTGTGACATGAAACAAAAACAGTAAGCATAAAAACAATGCTACTCACAACAGCTGTTAGTTGCATACCACAAAGCACCCTGGAAGATTAGAAATTGAACACTGAAACATATTCATTTGAGACAGAACAGGAAATTTTTTAGTGTCTGCCTCCACAGCCTGAAATGGAAGGTGACAGTCAGAGGTTTCTCTTGTGGGCTCAGGATCTCCCTTCTCCCCCAGTGCTGCACTAAGATGACTTCACAAGTCTGTGGTACACTGTGGTGCAGCATCGCTTTGAAAAAAGTCAGCTCTGAGTCACAAACTGAATTCTTTCTGCAGTCAGTGAAGGAAACAGAGAAGATTCACTTCTGGAAATGGTAGAAATGAAAATTTGGCACATTTTGTTCTGTTTTTTTTCCCCCTAGGTGTCCTGGGACAGGTATTTTCTGTGTTCTGTGAAAAGATGTTTCTGTGGGTGTCATGTAAAAGACTTGTTCTGTCATTCTTCCTGGAGCAAACCTTTATTAGTGTGTGCTCCAGTCCTACATTGTTTAGGGCAGATTCAGTATATCTATCTCTTGCAAAGCATCAGAGAAGACTGAACTGTGACAAAAGTCATGAAACACTTTAGCAAGAGCAAAACCAATTATATATATATATATATATATATATATATATACACACACATAAATATGTATGCACACTGCTGTGTGTATCCTATACTGCACAAAGCAGGCTACAATATAAAGCTTATACAGTGACTTGTATCTTTAAACAAATGCAGGAGCCTTGATGATCTTTACAGCATCATTTGGGCATCTTTGACTCTCCCTAGAACCTAGGCATCTCTCCTTAGAACCAAGGCACTTACAAGACATTGAGCTGATCTACCTCCCTGCAGTTAGAGGCAGCCCTTATGTTTAGAGCCAGCTGGGCTTGCCATGGAATGAGGACTTCTCCATTCATCTGGGTCTGGCAGATCACAGGTAAAACCTCTGGAATGTGGGTCTGTACCACGCCCTCCTGAGGTACCCTATCTGGGTCCTACTGATTATGCCTCTGTGTTGCACAGAAATGGTTGTTTCCAGTTTTGTTTCTGCATCTGTGCATGAAAAATACAGCACCCAAATAATTTCATCACAGACAAGAATTTGGCTTATACCAACTGGTATAGTTGAAAATTATCTTTCTTAGATGTAAGTTTTAATACATTAGTTTAATGTAGAGCCACCAGAAAGAAACAGAAATCCTTCTAGGCAGCATACAATCATCAGAAATTGGGTGGAAAAGACAGCCAGATGTCTAGTATGAATAGCATAAGAACACAGCAGAGAGAATACAAAAGAACACAGAAAAAAACACCCCACAGAGAAGTTGATTTACCAAGTGAAAATAATGAAAAGTTTTGGAGCAGCAAGAATTTGGGGGCATCTGTTAATGTTGTGACAAAGTAAGGGGGAAATGAAAAGCAAAACAACTCAAAATGCACATTTCTGCTTAAAAGGAACCACCATGCTGAGCAGCATGGAAATCTTCTATATAAGTCTTTTACTGGTTGTCCTATGGAGAGCTTTGGGGCAGGGGGGCTTTAAAGTTGTGTAGGTTGTACCCCAATTGCCAGTGACAGTAGGATGGACTTTCAGGTTGTGCATGCTACATTTTAATCACAGGAGTTAATTAAACCCCTAAAACCCAGAGCTTGGTGGGGGGACACAAGCAGTGTGTACAAAGAAATACCTACTTGGCCATATTTATATTTAATAATCCGACTAATCATAACTTAAAGGGGAATACTTTGCACATTGAGCATGAATCCACTGGGAAAATTTGAGTCAGGTAATAAATGCAAACCTTCTGGTCAATGGTTTAGGTGACTGAATCCCACAGTGCAATTCCCTGTTTGCTTTATTAGCAGCGGTGTGCTGCAAAGTGGTGCACATCAGCACTGGCTTCTGCACAGGGGATTCATGCTTTGTGATGTGCAAATCAAATTCAGTAATGCTGTTTGCTTAGAAGAGGGAGAGCAGGCAAAACCTTCACCTCAGCAGAGTGCTAACGTGTAAAAGCTCAGCTGCTGTATGCTGTGAACGGCACTCAAAGCCATTTGTAATTGTAATGGGAACGGGATAATGGAAGATGCATTACAACAAGCAAGAGCCATAGCTCAAATGACTCTTTAGGGCATCTTACACATACATCAGCTTAGTAGTAAACACTTTTGTTTTAAAATACTTCAGAGTGCCATTTGTTATCTGAAAAACTTACCTGAATAATGCTGAACCAGCTGCTGAAGAGTTTCAAACTGTGCCCGAGTTGTGATATAATATCCACCATTGTCAAGTTTACGAATCTTATAATGTTTGACATGATCTCCTTTCATATCATCCCAGTCTCGGATAGACAGGGAATAGGCACCTGTCCCAAGCAAAGGAGAAAGACAAAAATGGGAAGCAGCTTTTAGACACACAGATTTCGGTTTGCTGCTCAGTTGGTATCAAGTGAAAGAGAAACTGCTTCCAAACAAGTGCTTACTGTAGCTTGGAAAAGAACAAGTGCATCTAACACAATGAAGGAAGTATCACAGAATCAGAGATAGTAACTGTTTGGAAGAGACTTGGACTTGGTGATCCTGAGGGTCTTTTCCAACTGGAATGTTTCTCTGATTCTGTGAGACCTCAACGCTCATCCAGTTCAACCTTTGACCCAGCACTGTTGGGTCAACACTTAAACCATATCTCTAAGCACCAAGTCCACAGGCTGCTTAAACACCTCCAAGGATGGTGACTTCATTACTGCCCTGGGGAGAGCATTCCAATGGCTGATAAAAGTATCCAATGTCCGTGAAAAAGTATCTCCTAGCATCCAGCATGAACCTCCCCTGGAGCAGCTTGAAACTGTTTCCTCCACTCCTGGCTTCAAAATCAGTCAGCCAACATTAGACACCTAGGGAAGAGTAGCCTCATTTCTGGAGATACTCAAGATCAAACTTGATGTGGCTCTGGGCAGCCGTCTAGTTGGACACGTTCCCACTGACTGCAGGGGGATTGGACAAGATATCCTTTGAGGGCCCCTTCCAACGTGATGCAGTCTGTGAATCTGCAAATGAAGTGGTTCAGAGAACTCCCCCCAGTGATGTGGTTAAGATGTCTTTCCTGGATGCCTCCCAAGAAAGAATTTTCCCTGAGCACATAAACCTGCAACAGGTCGCACTGGTGGGATGCTCACTGCTAAAGGAGCTGCCGCATACAAACCCATCTCCACCCTGGCTCCAAGGGCCTCTCAAATTCACTGTTGTTCATCCTCTAAATAGGAGGAAAAGAGCCAGTAGATAGACAGATGATTCTGGTTTATGTGAATGGGAGGCACCCTGAGAGAAGTGACAGGGCTTTTATTTCCAAGTGGAGAAAAATACTGTCTGGGATGTTTCTGTGAGGAGCTTCTCCCACTAAGCACACCTCTCTCACCTAGGAGTTGAACGCTTTGTGGGGGATTTGCCAGCACAGTCTTGTGCATGCTTCGTGCCACCATTCAGAGCTGCACACTGTCAGCTGACGTTTTCCAGGCAGTGCTCTCCACCTCTGCCTTTGTGAGTTTCCATCCCCTGGCAGCAGCTGTATTTGCTTTAGCCATGCTCCCTGCCTATCTGGTCACTATTTTAGATTCTTTAGGAAAATGTAAACAATCTCTGGCTCCAGGTCTGCAATCAGAGCTGCGTGGGTGGCCCTCTGTGGACCCCCTGCTGACCTCAGATCAAGTTGCAGGGCTGGAGCTTTAGTTCAAATCTGGACAAAAACAAGAACTAAGATGGATTTTGTGATTCATTTATTTAGGCTGTTGGTTATTTATACTATCCATTATTATCTGATGAGGAATTAAAATGTAAGAGATACACATAGTAAAAAACTGGGTACCAATCTGGCATTACAATACATCAGACTAACAAATTAAAACAAAAAAACAAACCCAAACCAGACAGCCTTGAAGGGGAGAGATTGAAACCAGGTGAAGGATTATACAGACAAGAGCTGATGAAGTACCAAGGTAGTCAGGCACTGAAAAAAAAGAAAAGCCAGCTCAAGATGATTTATTTGGGGAGTAAGAAGAGAAGGCAACCATGATCAAGGGAGGTTAACTTCACGCTGAAGTCATCCATGAGGATACTTTTAACATGATCCTGATTAATTTTATTATTGTTATTATTTAAAGCAGAAGGGACAATTCTAGGTCACAAAACAATTCCTGCCTCAAGCCCAAGCTGACTAGGCTGGAGCAAGGAGTTTTGAGCAGGCTTATGGGAGAATGAACCACTCAAGCCCTCCCAGATGACTCTCTCCTCTCTCACAAACAAGATCCCTCTGTTTTCTTCCAACAATGTCCTGAAATACCACAAGGCTGAGAAGGGCAATAGGCATTTCTGACAAAACTCATGCATGAAGATTATTTTTCTGATGGCTTTGATGCAGACTTAGCCTGAAGATGTAGAAAGCCTCAAGATCAAATGCAGAGAAGTGAAGTTTGCTGCTCTGAGTCCACCCACCATGGATTACTCCATTTCCCCAATGCTTCTGCATCTCACAAGAAGCTCTAGACAAAAAGCCCTGACTCAGCTAAGTAAACAGCCCTGGCAAAGCATATCCTCTGTTGCCGTACGGAAGGTGGTCAAAAGACTAAACTGGTCATGTGGTTTAGAGAAACGGTTTTGTGTTTGTTTTTAGGATTCACAGATGCCTGCTGGAGTAAAATTTTCAATGAAATCCTGCTCCTCACACATCACAACAACTGTTGGTGAAAATGAACAGGTGGAGGCTATTTGCAGAAAAAGGGGCAAGTCAGAGCCTGTCTTGCTCCTGGTGAGAATGCCTCACTGCTACAGAAGGTACGGTGAAGCCGTGGGGGTCCAAGATGGGAAGCTTGCTGTCTGAGACAACAACATGTCTGCTCACATCTTCTGTCAGAACAGACTGCACAGTTAAAGGCAGCGATGGGAGAATCCAGTGACTGCAGGACTCAAAACCACAACACTTACAAATTTAGATGACAGAATGTAGCAATTGAAGGTAGGGCAGGTAGGGAGGAGTGGGAAGTAGTGCTGCTCAATAAATCCCTTTACCAGCCACCATTCCAACCACTCTGCATGCTAACTCTAGCTGACGGAGTGCTCTGATCAAAAAGCACTGCCAAGGCAGTGCTTTCCTACCTGAACCATTGTTAAACTGCAGAACTTACATGGAATTAATTCTAGTGAGTTATGCTTCTCAGAGCTGTTGTTTTGGATTGCTGGTTAATTGAAAAATGGCCAGGTTTGTTTTCACTTAGTTGCAGGTTTTTTCCCTAGTAGCTGTATGAGGCAGAGATCTTTTCATACATGTGAAGTTTTGAAGATGTTGACAGGCCTCATGAATGAAATGACAGAACACACCAAAACAACTGGAACTCCTCCAATAATTTTAGAGAGAAGGAGGAGAATACATCCTTCCACTTGACTTCTTCAACAGAATGATGTATTCATCAACTGTATGAAGACTTTAAGAACATAGCAATTAGAAATATTTTCAAGTCTTTTTTCTCCCATTGTTAATCTATGAATGTAAATCTGCCACATCCTTTTAAATGCCAATTTTTTTTTTACTTAAAGTTTTTACTTTTTTTTTCATCCTCCCAGGGATCCAGAATTTGAAAAGGCCAAGAAATCCTCTCTCTTCCCAGAATAAGCCATACCTCCTTTGCACCAAAATCTTACCTTACATTATCCAGATTCAATATTCTGCTTGCTCAGAAGCAGTAATTTTCATCAAACTAGACTGGACATTCCCAGCATATATTCCTAGTAAGCTGTCAGGCTGTGCCTGGATCTGAATGTGGACACCGGGAGGTCTGCCTCCTGCAGCCCCACAGCTGCTGTTCTGAGGGGCCACTCTCTACCCAGCTCCATTGCAATAGTAGCATCCTCATTGCAGGCACAGCGAGAGCCAGTGTGATGTCCAGTGTGACAGCAGCCTGCTTGCGCAGGGCTTGCCCTGCACTTACCATGGGCTGGCCATGGCACAGCTTGCACTTGGTCTGTTGCTGGCTTTGAACAGTCACACAAAGACCTGGGATGTCCAGACACCTAATTCTGTAGCATACATGTGTGCAAGCTGACACTTACCTCTCTCCTTAGGGCACTGAAAACAGAATTTCACAAGTTTAGCACAATCTTGCTCATGTATCTTCTTGTTTGCAGTCAGCCTACCTTTGGTAGTTTCACTTTCTCGGATCAGGAAGGTACCTCTGGGATTTCCAAACGACAGCAGCTGCCTCTCAGCATCTTTTCGGCCAAGTTTGCCAAAGTACCACCTTGAGGAAACATCAAACATGGTAAGACAAATGCTACACAGGATTATGAGGCAGTGTCACAGAGCTCAGCCACGGAGGATTATTTGCATAATCCATGGTTCCTCAAGTGTATCTGAGCACTTCTGCCATACTGTGTCTCTTTTACTGTGATGAGAAGCTGATGTGACACACTGCATAGCAGATGTTGGATACCTGGTGCAAGAACACTCTCCACTGAGCCTATCATCAGCAGATGCTGAGGATGCTTGTTTGGGGTCTTACAACAAAGGGCAGGCTTTGATAGACAGGAAGACATGGTTGAAGGGAAGGAATAGACAAGAAGAGCACAAAAATATGTTGCTGCTGAAGAGCATCACTTTTACAGGTGTTGCTATCAACTACATGTGTGACTTACACAGTGATGTATCAGTATCCAATATTTTTCTTGCTGCAGTTATAAAACCACAGTAGAAGAAGCAGATACAACCACTTTTCTGTGGCAAAAACTTCCAGGGTTCCAGGACCTTTTTCCTCCCTACCTACAGCAATTTTTATTTCTACATTATTTTATGTTTCACAATCAGCCAAGCACAAGCTGAAGTACAGACTACAGCAGTACTTGCTCAGCTGCCAGGGTATCTTTTATGCTGTAGGTAGCACACATAGACACAGCACTCCATTGTCCATGTGAGTATGTCCTCATTGTGCTGCCAGCTGTGTGCAGTGTAGGCACCTTACCTGTTGGAAGCTATTTGTTGATACCATGTGCCCTCTTCAATAGGCAGTTTGCACACACATTGATTCCAAATATTTTTACAAGTTGATTCAGGGAAACCAAGGGCACCTTTTTGCTTAAAGCCTGACATTAGTTGATGCTTGAATAAAGGAAGCAGATCTGTGTTCCTTTAGATTTTCTTCCTTTGTTTTGACATTGAAAAAGCACTGAGCTTGTGCTGCTTTTGTCACTAATTACCCAATTATTTATCAGTGTGGCTAAGAACTGAAATAAAACCAATGCAAACAGTTTGAAATATCACTGCCATCAATCAACACCAACTCCTCAGACCTCCTTCAAATATCACACTAATGGGTCTTTATGACAAAAAAAGAAAACATACTCTTCTGCTTGGATGGAATCGACTGGAGCCACATAATTGCTGGGAATGTAACCGGTTTCTCCTGTTGTCAAGGACCGGGCCTCCCACCAGTCTCCTTCCCTGCAGAAACAGAAGTGAGGAGAAGTGAGAGCAAGCCACAGCTGTGAAGGCAATGATCTGACTTTGCTAACAGCAGCCAGAGCTGCATGGTCTAAGAAGACAACACCAACTTATCTCTTCATCACCGGCAGGCTTTCGAGAGAGCTGTTTGCATCTCAACCCGAACAATCCACACGGTGCTGGTCAGCAATGCAGCCTCACACATGTAGCATAATGGCATAAACAAGTGTGCCAGTGAAATCAGGCCTGGTGAGGGCTGAGTTTGGATTAGAACGTCAAAAGTTATCTCCATAGCAATTATTTCCATCTGAACTTGAGCAGGAGCTTCTTTAGCCTGCGGGTGGTGGAGACTGAGAACAGGCTGTCCAGAGGGGTGGTAGAGTGTCCGTCTCTGGAGTCATTCAAAACCCACCTGGACTTCATCCTGTGCTGCCTGCTCTAGGTGAACCTGCTGATCTAGGTGATGCACTAGGTGATCTCCAGAGGTCCCTGCCAACCTCTACCATTCTGTAACTACGTGGTTATTCTAATATATAGACCCTTGAGAGAGCTTATAGACAAACTACCAAGCTGGGCTCTGGTCACATCCACTGCCAACTCTTAGCTTCTAATGGAGATAATTAATCTGAAACCCAAAGGCATCAAAAAGCCACCAACATGGAGTTTTAGATGGCACTTAGGGATCACACTTCATTCTCTAGATTCCCTCTGCTGGCCACCTAGAGGAGGTAGGTATCTGAAGGAGCAGAAGAATGTAGCTGCATTTTCAAATACTTACAGAACCCCATAGGACTATGCATGCAGGACTCTGCATGTCACAGGTGTGGCATCCAGTTTTGTCCCACTCCAGTGTGCACTGGGACATGGTACTGTCCTTCAGACTATGAAGCAGTTATTTGGGAGTTAGCATTTTGTATTTGATTCTCTGCACCAGGTTCTCCAGCATTTAATTCCTGCCTCTACACATAAGAGTTCTCTTTTCCATTTCTGAACTGCTTAGAAACCCTTCCCCAGCTCCCCTTTCTGTAAAGCAGAGATCTGTTTGCTAAATAAAGCACTGTTATCAGATGGGGCCAGAGGATTCAGCCTCCTCTGTAAGCAAGCAGTTACACAAATCCAATGTTGTCTAAGCTGTTCCTGGCAGGAAGGGCTGTGTCAAGGTGAGCTCTTACACTAAACTTTGAACTCTGCTTTCTTTAATATTTTGAAGGAGGATGAACTCTGTAAAAAACAACAGGAAAAGAGCTCAGTGAGAAAGGAAACTTTCCCGGTTCCACAGCTCCAGTGGTGAACAAGCAGCTTTTCCAGAGGCTGGCAGCTGCCATTGTCTGAATAGTCCAACGGCTCTATCTGTTCACAGCCTTAATTTCACCAGCTGAAGCCCCCAGAAGCTGCTGCCGAAGGTTTCTGAGAGATTATGCCAGGCTGGGGTCGATCAACGATTCTGCTCCTCGCTGTACAGACAGCCCACTAGGTGGAGATATTTTATCATATCTAGGGAGGCAAAAAAGCAGTCCCGTGGATGATCACAACATCAAGAACAACCCCCTCTGCTTTGATAGAGAAGCTTAAACCTCTCAAAGCACTGCCAGAAAGGAGGAGAAAGGCAGACTTGTTTGACAGCTCTAATTTTAGACACCCAGCTGAAGTAGGAGTAGGATAGTCAATGGGCGTAGCAGGGTGTACAGGAGTGGTGGGGGGAAGCAAGGGATGGCCAAGTGTTTCTGAGCCCCAAAGCCAGGCTTCACTCTGAACCATCCCTGCAGGTGCCTCTCCCTCAGGCTGCCCTCGGTATCATTTCCGACTCAACTTCGGCACACTACTTTGGGTGTTGCTGACCTGAACTCCTAAATCCAAGGCATAGATCCATTTTTGTTTGTTGAGAGTTAAAAAAAGAATATTAAATCTCTACCCCTCCAAAAACTTGAGACAAACTAACTTTGTGCACACAGAGGTTTTCTGGTTGCAAGCAGTACAGTTGGATTCTAAACAAAATGGGCTTCTTTTTCTCCTCTGATAAGACCTCACCTGGAGTACCCTCAGCACATGAAGGACAAGGACCTGTTGGAGTGGGTCCAGAGAAGGAATGAAAATGATCAGGGAACTGGAGCACCTCTGCTATGAGGACAGGCTGAGGCAGCTGGGGTTGTTCAGCCTGGAGAAGAGAAGGCTCTGGGGAGACCTAATAACAACCTTCCAGTACATGAAGGGACTGCAGAGGGACTGTTTGCAAAGGCAATGATTTGAAATGAGAGAAGAGCAGATTTAAATTGGATGTTAGGATCAAGTTCTGCACCATGAGGGTGGTGGAACACTGGCACAGGTTGCCCAGAGAAGCAGTTGAGGCCCCATCCCTAGAAATATTCACGGTCAGGCTCAAAAAGGCTCTGAGCAATCTGATGTAGTAGAGGATGTCCTTGCTGACTGCAGGGGAGTTGGATTAGATGACGTTTGGAGGTCTCTTCCAACCCAAACCATTCTATGGAATGTCTAAGTGAAGAGAGGAAGCACTCCTACAGCAAAGCTGCTTTCTGGAGATTCCCAGCCTGGCTGTCAGTACCCCATGACTGTGGTCAGGTCTGTGTTTATAAGGAAACAGAGATGACTATGATGGGAACGGAGCTTCTATGACCCTACAAGAAAATCAGTGGGTGCTTGTTGTCTGGGCTTTTCTTCTGCTCTTAGAAAACCTTGCTCCAGGCAGTAATTACCTGCATCAGAAGGCTTGTGCTGCAACCACCTACATGTGGGGGAATCTCTTTGCTGGCTCCAACTATGATTACTCTTCAAGTCCTGGTGAGCACCCCCTGATTTCCCCAGCTGGCATGTGTAAGGAACTGATAATGTATGGAATATCTTCTTGTTTCAAATTATTGCATAGTTGGTGCAAAGTTAGGAAAGCAGCAGGCAACAGGAACAAAAATGGATAATAGGTTAAAAAAAGGTTTTTTTTCCTAAGTGCCAATTTAGAAGCAGAGAGGTTTTAAACTGCTGCTCCCTCTACAAGTTGTAACTGAAGCTCCTGTACTTTCATCTACATCAAAGCTCTTCAGCTTCATGAAAGATTCCATAGAATTACCTGATTTTTTTTTTTAACTTTAATGTACATTGAGCCAACTCCAACCCTGGAGTTGTTCTATTAAAATTAACAGGAGTAGCAGCAGGGATGACTTTACCTCACTGTCACATGGTGGAAGAAAAGAAAGACATGAGAGCAGTATCACAAAGGCTCTAGAAAGTGACATACTTGGCTGTTAACCCATTTTTACCTCAACATGACAGCAGCCCTGCACAAAGCCTTCCATTTTATGTTCTCAGCCAAGCATTACAAGATGTTCAGATATAGGTCAGTAGCACATTAACTTGGAGATGTTATTTTTAAACTGCTAAGGGATTTTATTTTTTTCTCCATGAGTAGTTAATAAAATTAATTTTAAGCTGATGATTTTTCAGGGTGGAAGCATGGTTCTCATCCCTCCCTACAGCAGTGCATTCTCTGCTGAATATCCTGCTGTGTCCTGACCACATCACCTACCTTTAAAATGAAAAATAAAAAAAGCTTTTAAACTTGGAACACAATTTCAGGCAACGACTCTTTTGTGAATCAGCTTTTAGCTTGTTTCTGCGTGCAGCAGATTGCCAAAAGTGTTAGTGTCTGCCTTGCAGAACTTCTGTGACTACTGGTGAAGTGCAGAGCTGGAACCCTCAGTTCTAAATATGAGTTCTCTGTGAAATGTTAAGCAGTGAATCACACGACCTAGCACTTATTTTTGGTGTAAAGCTGCCTGTGGTTGAAGGGTTTCTTTCAATAATCAAGCACATTCCAAAAGTATACTAAACTCAAAGACAGTAAGTAAGCACAGAATAAAACTCCTATGTGTCTTGAATACCTAACATTAGATTTGACTAATGACATAAACAAAGTGTCCACATTACAAGCTTGAAAATATTAAAGAAAAAACATTCCCACTTACGAGCTGTTAAGTATCTGAAACTTTTCTCCTTTGTGAAAACTCAAATCATCTTCTGTCCTTGCTTCATAGTCATAAAGTGCCACAAAAAGAGTTACACCTAAAGAAGAAGAAAAGTGAGTGACACCTCATCACACGTAGAAGGATGCTCAAGAGATGAGGTGGATAAGCCAAATTAGTACTTTGGTTGCAGAGAAGCAAAATAAACTGTAAAGTTCTGCTCCTCAGGCAACCATTCTAATCCCTCTGCTTTTCTGAAGCCAGTGGGCATATCATCTCCTTCACTCTGTGCAGTTATCAGTGCCCTGAATTTGGTACCCATCACACCCACTGTAGGATCTCAAGTGGGCAAAGGGGATTTGAAGAGAGACTTTAGTCATAGCTGTATCAACTGTTAACTACTTCAGGTGGCTTGGACCACACTTTGTACTCCCTGGCAGAGGGATGAGGCAGTCAGTCAGCCAAACACATAATTTCTTACTCCACAAGTGAACTAGCACCTGGAAGCTAGCAGAGGCAGAGCTGAAGACCCAGTTCCACTCCTACTTCAATTCCTTGCACTATTTAATGATGTAGCTTCCCCAAAAGCAGCATAGTGAGACAATTGTGCCTCTGCTGGAGTTATGTGGTGATGCTCACTAACAAGGCTTTGAAACTCACCTGTTCTCCAAAAGCAGCATGGTGAGACAATTGTGCCTCTGCTGGAGTTATGTGGTGATGCTCACTAACAAGGCTTTGAAACTCACCTGTTCCCCAAAAGCAGCATGGTGAGACAGTTGTGCCTCTGCTGGAGTTATGTGGTGATGCTCACTAACAAGGCTTTGAAACTCACCTGTTCCTTCCCCAAAAGCAGCATGGTGAGACAGTTGTGCCTCTGCTGGAGTTATGTGGTGATGCTCACTAACAAGGCTTTGAAACTCACCTGTACCTCCTCTTGTACGCAGCGTCCCTGTATGAGAGGAGGAATTGACTCCACCAAACACAGTCAGTCCTTGGCCTCCTGTGGCATGGAAGTTGTTGTAGTTTGGGATTGAAGTCACACCAAAGCTAGGATAGTGCTGCGGAGTGGGATCTGTCCCATAGCGGTAGCCGGAGCTCTGAGTTAAACTGCCATCCCTCTCGTCAGTCAGTTTGGTTGCTTCTTTGTCCTTACATTGCACACAGCCCATTATCTAAAATCCTAGGAGAAGGAGGAAAAGAACAGATGTTCTGCACTGGTGCTTACTAGGTCTCCCCCAAACCCACATATGACAACAATCAAATGATGCTCCTCTCTCAAAAGTTAAGTACTTTGAAAGACACCTCACAGTGGTTTGAATACAAACAGCAATATGGAGGTGGAAACTCTCACAGAATCCTCCTCACGCTGGTTTCCCACAAAGACCTGGGGAAGGCAAGTCCTGCCTGCTGTTAGGGTAGTGGCAGCTCTCTGTCCAGCCCAGCAATAGACTGCGTGGAGGCAGTGCAGGATGAAATCCCTCTTGCTCCACCCTTCACCATGAAAGGCAGGCAAAGAACAGCCCAAAGGCACAGCTGGAGGTGTTCAAGTCTCACATCGAGACGCAGAGAGAGGCATCTAGCATGAGGCTCATGTTTAACCTTGCTAGCTACACCAGAGCTGAGCACTGCAGGACCTCTGTGTGACAGGCAGAAAAGTAGACACAATGAGCCCACAGTTACTATTGGATAGGTAAGTAGGAAAGAGCTATCAGATGGCACAAGTAAAACAAAAGGAAGCACCTTTCATGCAGTATTGAGCTGAAGGGTAAAAAAGTTTCTTAACTTCAGTTAAGAAACTACAGAAAGTCCTGGAGGAGTGAACCTGTCAAATGGAGAGCATCACAAAATAGATTCTGAACAGGAAGGAATGGAAAAGGCTGCTCTAAGCTTTCTAATCCTTGTAATTTCTTGTACAGTGCCCTCACAGGGCACTACCAGGGTCTAAATCAATCTCTCTTAATTTTAGATGCCTACCTGTGTCTAGGTGGAGGGAGACACATCTCAGAAGCAGCCTTTCGAGGCTACTACTGTTACCATGTCCTGGTGTAACTGAACTCTTTCCTACTGACTCGAGCTGAATCTAGATGCAAAACTTGATTTTCTCAAGTCAGGTGTGATGAATCTAGGGAAATAGACACTTGTCTAGATGCATCCTTCATCTGAACTGGTATGGTGACTTTTAGATGCAACCTGGCACACAAACAACATGCTCTAGGCACTGGGGGTAGAAGAAAAGCAGTGACAACAGAAAAGGCTTTCAAAAGTAAGCTCACTGGAGGTGTTTTGTCCAGAATATATAAAGAAAATGCAGATGACAGAAAAAAAGTGTACCAAACATCCTATCCTCATCCCCAATTTCTATTCACATTTCAGCCACTTATCTGTCACTTATGGTAACTAGAAAGCCTACCACACAGAATGTTAGAGGTTGGAAGATACCTCAAAGATTGAGTCCAAATCCCCTGCCAGAGCAGGATCATCTAGATCAGGAAAGCATCCAGGCAGGTTTCGAATGTCTTCAGAGAAGGAGACTCCGCAACCTCCCTGGGCAGCCTGTTCCTTTTCCAAGCATCCTCATTTTCCTGTAGTGGCCAGGCTGACTGTTTTGTATGCTTTCCTAACCCCAATATCAATGCAGGAAATTGGTTTTGACAGACTCCTGGGAGTCACAAACAGCATAGCCCTCTGCTGCTAATGCTTGAGAAATCTGCTGCTAATGCTTGAGAAATTGTGCAGCAGCTTCCTGCTTGCCTGTGACAGTCCAGAGTCTGGATACCTGCTTCCTAAAGCTAAAGTGCCTAATTAAAAAAAGAGAACAGAAGCCCTTCTGTTGAAGGGTATTTCTACAAGTAGAAGATCCCTGCAGTTATCCTACAGGCCTGCTCAGAAAACCAAGCACTATTTTAATGTAGTTCTCTGCACTGCATCACCTGCAGTTAGCAGAGCTCTGCTGTCTCTTGCTCTTAAGCTTAACTTCAAGGTGTCCTTTTTGCCTGCCTTTATTTCCTTCCAGACACCACCTCCACTCAGCAGACTTACCTCACCAAAACATTTCAGTGTCTTCAGACAAACAGACACAAGGACTCCTGACTCTGCACTTGCTGCTACAGGTGACATGAGCTGGGATTCCCTCAAGAAACTCAAGTCACAACAGGTTGAGGGAAAGCTGCTTGTAGCCTGGAGGCTGCAAAACAGACTGCTGTTGCTACTGCTGTGGCTGCCGTGTCAGCCTCCAGCCTCTGCTCATTCTGCTGAGCTGGTGCTGGAGGTGTAGGGGACCATGCTAGGGTTCAGGGTTTTCCGTGCCCAGGACATGCAGTGACTCCACATGAGCCCACAGGGACCACAAAGTGTGCAGATATGGCCAACCAGTTTCATATCAGCTGTGAACAACTGCTTATGAGGATCTCTATGCTGCTTTTACCCATTTCAATAGCAGGATGGTCTGGCTCTGGAGGCCATCCGAAGATGTCAGAGGTTAGGTTTTCCCTGCCTCTCTCAGAGCCAAGGAACCCCACGAGCAATGACACAGAGCAAAACAGGACCACAGAGAGAGTGAAGACCTCATTGGGTGACAGCTTATCTCCCTGCTACCAGCATGAGCAAAGCCTAAAGAGGCTTTGAGAGGAAGAGCTGAGTCTTGGAATCACTGGGTCCTGATCCACCTTTGTGAGAGTGCAGCTCTGGTGTGCAGAGACCAAAATAAAAGTGAAGAGGAGATGCTCCATGGGAGTTGCCATGGGGGAAATTCCAGCTTGAGAGCAGGGACAGAGAGGAACAGGAAGGAGTGAGCCATTGAAGCAGAGTGGTCAAAAGGTGCAAGTGCTGTAACATTGCTTATTCAGCTCAACACAGTGCACTGATAGCAGGCTGGGCTATATAAAGAGGAATCTCAGCAGCCTTTTTGTTAGCCTGCAAACTGACTTCCCTGTGAAACACCCTAGTCTCCTTTTCCTCTTCCAGCTCTGCTTCTCATTGTACTTTTCCCCATGTGTTTTCATGGAAACAGAGCAGAAAAGAAAAATGAAAGAATAAAAGAGATGGGAAACGTGAAATTTGGGAGAACAGTGAGGGCAAAGAAGTTCAGCTGAGCGAGGAAGGGGGGGAAACAACACCTCCACAAAACATGGGAATATTTCACAGACCAATTTACAAGTGCTGACAAGACAGCCCTGCATGCTTCATTTACACATTGATGAGGAGAAAGTTAAAATGGCAAATCAGCTGCAAAGATAAAATTGTTCACGGCATTGACTCTGAAAAACCCAGTGAATAAAGCAGGAGATGGTACACTTGTGCACTGGTAGCTTCAGGAAAACAATGGCTTGCAGTTTGCTTTTTGCTGGGAATAGCATGAATAGAAAACCAGCAAATTATGTTTCTTGATTTTTTGTTTGTTTCATTTGGTTTTGGCTCCCTTTATCATTTTTGCTGGCAATGGCAGCACACGGGAAAGGAGAATGTGATGCAAAGTGAATGACTGACAAAAAGGGCTTTTTCTCTCACTTGCCCTCTCTCACTTGGTCACAGTGTCTAGACAATCCATGCATAAAGGCTGCTTGATTGTAGCCTGCTGTAAAATGTGACAGAGGGTGTGACACGCAGGCATCTTTTCAAGCCAAGTGCCTGAAAGTTGTCTGTTCCTGGCTCAAAGAAAGCAGCATCACAGGGAGTTGGCTAAATGTGAGAGAATACATGTGTGCATCTCCATGCTCCAAGGGATTTCAGCTAACTCAGGAGGTTCGTACACAATAAATATAATCTTCATTCAGCGTCGGCCTTTGTGGTGATGAATGGATTCCAAAACCTAATCTCCTTCAGTATCACAGAGCAGGCTTTTAGTATCCCAAAGTCTCCTCTCCCTGCATGTCAGCATTTGGAGCTGTGGAAGGCTGGAGTTAGCCAGCTCTGAGATCACCAAACAAAACCTGGAGCTGTTTTACGCTGAACTCTCCAGAGAGGAGCACACAGAGTTCTTTAGCCAACTAGCTGCACAACTTGCAGTAGAGGAACAAGATTTTATTTCCTTTCATCAGGACAGGCAGAATGTCTCAGCTGTGTCAGTTAGGGGTCATGCAGCATTATCATTATGACCAGAGGGCTGGAGCACCTCTCCTGTGAGGACAGGCTACAAGAGTTGGGGCTCTGCAGCCTGGAGAAGGCTTCATTCGAGCAGACCTTGGAGTGGCCTTTCAATATCTAAAGGGGACCTACAGAGAGGCTGAGGAGGGACTATTTACAAGGTCTTGTAATGACAGGATGAGGAGTAATGGGTTTAAAATGGCAGAGGGGAGAATCAAACTGGATGTTAGGAAGTTCTTTAGAGTGAGGGTGGTGAAACACTAGCACAGGTTACCCAGGGAGGTTGTGGAGCACAGAATCACAGAATGTCTTTGATCATATTCTGTGCTTCACAACCTCCCTGGCCAGGTTGGATGAGGCCCCAAGTGAACTGTTCTAGAGGGAGGTGTCTCTGCCTATAGTGGGGGGTTGGAACTGGATGAACTGTGAGGTCCCTTCCAACCTAAACCATTCTATGATTTTATGATCTTAACTTGATGGTGGTGCTGTTAAAAGGATGGAACTGGCCTAGCTAAAATGAACGCTCCCAACAGAAGCAAATCGACTGTGTCTATTTTAAAGCAAAATAAAACAAGTGTTTTCATGAAAACATAAAACATTTACATGTTTTTTATAAGACTTTAGAGACAAATGAAAATAATCATTATGTTGTTTGTCTGCTTTCTTGTCCTTGTTTGCATTTCTTGGACTCCAACATTCGCACTGCAAGCAATGCGACATTAACCTAACCTGAATAGCGATTTCCTCCCACACGGAAAGATTATTCAAAGAGATAAAATTAATTATATCATAATTAATTATTTATATAGTCATAGCACCTTAATTACTTTCAGTTATGCAAGAGCTGAAGGCTGAGATGTTAACACCGTTTTTACTATCACAAATCACTCTCTTTTGGCTTTGCTATTGGATGCCAGGGCTGAAACACTGGCCAAAGCCAGACATCCTCTCCACTAAAAGAGGCAAAAGTAGTTCTTTGTTAGCTAATGAAAGCTCAGGAAAAGTCCAAGGGTACCAGGAAAAGTCAATTTGTCATGCTTCAATTTTCAAAGTAAAAGTTGCAATGTGATATTTTAAAAGCAAAAGGTATTGATAAGCCTTTGTTTAATCCAGCTCCTGCAATGGGAAGCCATTAGGAGCAAGTCTGGTGTTATTTCCTCCTTCAGAGCATCAGAAACCTTTCCATAAGACTTTGCAACTCACAGCTGAAACTCTGAATTATGGAAGCTTTTCAGAACCTGTTTTTTTGAGTGGGCTCTTAAAATGCTTGAGAGAGGTGTAAAGGGAGATGCAGTCTATTCTGCAACCTCCTATACAGGCCATGGCCTCTCTCCTCCAACCCCTTGTGTAGGACAGGAGGTCCTGCTGAAGAAATGTGGAGCAGGTTCAGACCCAGCAGGGTGCGTTTTCCTTCCTCTAGGTTTTCTGCTTTCAGAGCACTTATTTCAGTGAGAGACACAGAAGGTTGGATGACTGGTAACTGGCAGCTGTCTTTTTCTGACCAAATCTTACAAATCTTGTCTGGAAAGCATCAGCAGGAAAGCTGAGCTAAGGAACAGTTGCATTAAGTGGGAATCACAAGAACAAAATCCTTGGCTTTTATTCAGCCTCTGTGGTGAACATGCTCATTAATCAATCCGAGGGTTGCAAGCAGCACGACTATGAAAAGTATATTCCCTAGGGGATACCTTCTTGGTGTTTTATGTGTTGCTAGAAGTGCCACAGAACTATCAGTCTGTAACATCAAACAAGCCAAATTTCATGAGTTACGGTGGGATTTCGTATTCAAAATGCCACATTCTGAGGTGCTGTGAAGATGCAAGGAGGACAGCAAAGGCTTCCCAAGAAAAAGAAGTGTAAGAATTTTTAAAAGGCACTTTAGTTTTCTGTGGAATGTCTCCTGCAGGCTGGGTAGGGGGAACAATCAACACAGAAATTCACTCTGAAGTTGAAATGTCTTACTTTTAATGCCACTATTAATAGGTCCCTAGAGAGAAACTGATGGACTGTGTTTTTTGAAACCCAAGCCTGAGACACATTAAAACCTCAATTTTCATCAAAATCTTGTCCCCCAACTTTGGCCATTACAAGTCATTAGGAAGGCATTCCAAGCTGGGCAACAAATAGGCACTTAAACCTATTCCTATGTAGGTCAGTAATTCTCATGCTGCCTGCTTGCTGACCTCTCTTTGACTTCCATCTATGCTGATGGGAGTGTTTTAGATTTCCAGAATTAATTCTGTGTCAGTTTATAGCCAGCCCAAGTTAAACATGAAAGAAAATAGCAATGCTCATTGCATTAGTTTTGTTTTTATCTATTAACTCTGGGACCTTTTAGAGGTCTGCCTTCATTTCAGCTTGGATTCCATGGTATTTTTAGGAATCAGAAAGCAGGGCAGAAAGGTACAACAAACACCTTCAAATAATTCAAACTCCTGTGTGTTACTCATTATTTCTCAGGCTTGTGAGTTGCTATATATACACACACACAGAGATCATTTTCATACTACTGGCCTGATCTGGAAAGAACAGAATTTTCCTGCAATGTGATAGATCTGGTTCAACCTCGAAAGAGACTGAGGACTGGGGATTTGTGTAGAATGCCTGCAAATCTACATGTGCACCACACCTGTCACACTGCATTAAAACACATCAGTCAGAGAAGACACAGTAGCTGTCCTGTGACTATTAAAGATATGCAGAAAATCTCACATGCACCATGCAGATTCGTGAACAGAAGGTCAAAAACACCAGGGCAAAACTTCAAGTCAAGTATGATCAATGACTGCATTGAAACAGTGTTTTCATGAGGGAAAGAGCAGTGAAAAATGCCTGAGCTTCATTCATTGGCGTCTTTGAAGAGAGTCCTTTAGCATTTCACACTGGGATTCTGCATTAGTGGGCTGAGCAGAAAATTCTCAGGAGTTTAATTGCTTGTTTGTCTGCAGCAGCCAGAAGTCAGGACACTGCCCAGTGTCAATGGACATCTGTGGCTGAAGGAGCAGGAGGAGCAGTCTTAGACGAGCTCCTGCTGCCACACTGTGCTGGCTCAAAGCAGATGTGTTTTACGGTGCTGGAGTGATCCTGCTATTGTTTCTTGTCAGCATAAAGTTGCTTTGGAAGTCTTCTACAGTGGTGGCAGAAGGGATTCAGGAAAAGGAGCAGCTCCTGCTGCCATGAGAAGAGCAGACCCTGCAAGGCACTTTGAAGTGCCATGTTCTGCCCTGCTGTTCCTCCCCATTGACTGAATGACTGGGGCTGCAGCCCTGGCATGACAGCTTCTTGACATGAAAGATGATGAAGTTGTAGCATGTCTGCAAAGTACAGCACTGTGATTGCCTTCCATATTTTTTTCACTCTGGGACTTGAATTAAAAGTTAGTTATAAAGATGAAGATCTTGACCTCTTGCCAGCCTTGGAGGCCAGAACCAGTGAAGAGAAGGTGCATACTGAAAAGACTGCACTGCACTACAACCAGCCCCTTGACTTCAGCTGTCCATGTGGTATGGTGGGTGGCCACTGAACACCAGAAGGAAATAGTAATGAATGTCTTGATAAACAGATCTGTTGTCCTGCTGGTGGTGTATGGTCCCTCTCCAGCAAGAGACTGATTACAATTTAGACAATCTATTTTTTATCTACAAATCCATACAGTCTATTTATTACAAAATGGAGAGGAAAACTGAAGTCAATGTTCCAGCCAGGCAGGAGGGGCAATAACTGCATCCACGTGGAGTGCTTATTTGAGGGACAGTTGTGGTGGTGGGATTGGCCAGTAGCTGGTTGGTGGGGAGGTCACCTGGCAAGGCCACAAGATATATTAGCATGATGTGGCTGACTGAGTAGCCATAAGCAAAAGCTCCCCAGTGCAACTGATGCAAAAAAAGGAGACAGGCCTCCAAGCTGCCACAAAATGACACATTGCCACCCTTTTAGGTTTCTGCAGCTTCTCTGCCAGCCCAGTCTGTGAATGCTGTGTGAATGGCATTCAAAACCCAGTGAATTCTTTTCCACCCTCTGTGATAGAGCTCTTTCAGCACAATCAAACCAGAACAAAACATAAGAAGTGATTAAAGCAGAATCTCACCCTGCAGTCTCTCACAGTAACAATAACTGAGTTGTCTCGTACTGTCTCAGGGCTTTTATGACTTGAAAAAAAAAGAAGATGCCCTAGAAAAACACAGCACAGTAGGATCAGTTGTGAGCAGAGGTTCTTCTGTGCTTTTTTCTTTCGCCACCATCATCCAGCTCCACTTGTAATCTCAAAGCAAGAAGCTTGCATATAGCTGACTTGGAAAGGAGGGTCTGTGTTAAGGGTTCACGCTCATAAACTGAAGAGCAAGTCAAACTCAAACCTGCACTGAGGCTTCCTTTGTGCATGCTTGAAATGAACGAAATGAAACTTTGAAATGAACAGCTAAAGGTAGCAGCTACTCACAGCAAACACACTGCTTACTTTCTGGTTAAACCCTCCAAAGGATGGGTCTATCCTTGGCTCTGAGTAACACAGGAGCACACCACGGAAACCCAGCAGTGTGATTCCAAGCTACGCTCCTCTTTCGTCAGGCTGCTTGCGGTGACTGTTTGTGAGTGCAGAGAACTGGGTGGATGGTCTGCACAAGCATTTTGAGCTAATGGGCCTAAAGTTTAAAGTGCCTTTTAAGTATATAAATTAGAAAACCTGTATCAAAAGAACAACTGCTGCAGATGCCAGAATTGCTTTACCTAGGAAAGAGAAGTGAAACAGTGTCTCCACTGATTTCCTCTTTCTTTCCCCCCTGTTAAGAGAACAGAAAGATGATTGCAGGTTGATTCACGCTGTTCTGATTTTCTTTCCCCCTTTTCAATTCTTATTTTTAGAATCTGTCCAGGATTAATGGGTGTTCATCTGCTCCACAGCATGGGAGCAGCACGGAGCTGAATGCAAAATGGGAATGAGGATGGGCAGGGGAGGAAGGGGGGAAAGAAAGAGGTACAAGTTTTGCCTGTTCGGTTCTTTGCAACACGTCTGAGGCACAAAGATTGTCTCCAAGCCCTCCTTATTCCTCCCTACCACCCTTCTCTGCCTGTGCACAAACAGAACCAACTTCTTCTCCACCTTGTCTGATTTCTGTTTTGTGACTGAGGAACTCAAGAGGATGTGACAGCAAGAAAATGGGAGTGAGTTGACTCTCAAATCAGGAGATGATTTACTTAAAGACCATTCCTGACACAGTTCCCTCCCGAAGGGGCTCTGGTTTCACCTAGATTGCTACTGCTAATACTTTAGAACTGTTACTTGAGTTCCTTATTTGTCCACTTAGGGGAAAAGAACACTCTACTAAATAGGAGCAAAGATTTGCCTGTGGCAGCTCACAAAGAAATCCCGAATCTTCTCACCATGACTTCAGCTGTAACAGCAAAGATGTTTCCAGGTAGAGACCTCAGACAAGGTGGCAGCCACATTGTGTTGAAGGCCAGTGGGCAACCAGAGTGCTGATGGCACTGACTACATCAGTAATGGGAAGACGTGAAAATTCTGCCTACGATCACACACACAAAAAGCACTGCTAGTGAGAGATGTTCTCTCAAGCCCTGCTGTTGCCACTGTGGTTTCAGCCTATGGTAGCTTTAATAAGTGTCTGAATGAGGTTAAGATTCTTCTAAGTAGCCCCAAATCTGTTGTGCCTTAGAACTGTGACCAAAGCAGCGTTGATAACACACCCATTCTTTAGCCATTGCTGAGCAGAGCTTGCACAGCACCAAGATGTTCTTTGTTCCTCCCTTCACCTCTGCAGTGAGTAGGCTGGGGTGGGTGAGAGGCTGGGAGAGGACACAGCTGTGACAGCTGACCACATGACGTACCAGCATATGCAGCTACCTTATTGAGAGGTGACTCTACCACTCCGCTTTGCTCTGGTGAGACCTTCCCTGGAGTACCTTGTTTAGCTCAACACAAGAAGGACATGGACCTGATGGAGAGGAAGGCTACAAAAATGAGGGCTGCAGCACCTCTGCTATGAAGACAGGCTGAAAGAGTTGGGGCTAGATAGGTAGATCTATTTTTAAGCTTTACGTCCACATCTGAAGGTGAGTAGAGGAGACAATTTAACTTCAGGAGTAGTTCACAGCACAATCATCACAACATCAAGAACTTGTGGGATGTAACTAAATTCCACTACATACACAGCTAAACCCCATGGTGCCACATGCTGCAGGACCTGCTGACTTGTCCCTGCCCCAGCTAGAAACAGTAACAGGCAGAAGCTGCAGTGCTGGCACAAGCACAGCTTACTGCTGGTTCTATGATGTAGCTACACCTGGACTGCTTTTGGGACACCTGTGGCTTAGCAGAGGAACCAGACAATCCCTGCTCTAGACTTTGTCTCTGTAGTGAGAAGCAATCACAAACCAGAATGTTTCTGGTTGCTTAGACCAAAAGGGAATAGTAAATAGCTAACTTGGTCTGTGACCAAATCCAGACTAGTCAAATTTTGTGCAGTGTATGAACGTGCCCTCTTCATAGACACATAAATTAAAATCACAAAACCATAGCACATGGAAGTCAAATCAGGCTGAAGAGAGAACATACAGAAAGGTGCTGACATCTGCAAAAGTTTTCAGACCTTTCCTAAATGCCTACAATGCTACAAGCATGAAAAGAAGAGTGAGCTAGAGAAAAATAACACACAATGAATAAAAAAAACAATCTAGCAGATGGCAAACCCAGCAGGGAAGTGAAAAAACATATAGATCTTATACACAGACCCAACACATGCAAGGGGAGAGGAAAAAATAATAGGCAAGAATATAAATATATATTAAATAAATCTATATAAAAGTTAAAGAAAGAAAGCAACAAGATACTAGTATAAAATAAAGGCAGAATCAGATGGATAACTTCATATTTTTCTAAGCTGGTTATGAAAGACAAATTCTGAATAATAAAAGCAGTAAAGCCATAACAATAAAGTGGCAGAAGTTATTCAATAAATATTTCTGATTTGCACAGAGGTGAAAGTCTGATCATGGGTTTATGATAATGGTGAATCAACTTCCCATCACAGGAGCCCCTGGAGAGGGGATGTTAAGCAGCAGATACAGGGCTACGAGTGTTGCAGGTTAGTTGCTAGGAATTAACTTGTCTCACAAGGCTCTAGAGCATCAGAGCTGCTACTGCTGCACCTGAAGCAGTTCTAGGTCCCTGGGGAAGGACCAGAGGTAGGAGGAAGGTTCATGTTGGGCCACTGTTTAAGAAGGGCAGTTGGCTGTTTCCAGTATTTTGCATAGGATAGAATAATCAACATAAGACTCAGTAAGATCTTTAAACAGGAAAGCTCTCTAATTAAAGTCTCTGCACCTGGCTTTAAGGAAACCAGAGCCAGTCAGCCTAATCTGATGCCATTTCTTGCAAAAATTACAAGTCCACTTGAGGAAGGCAGTACTGCTGACAGCATTATAAGCCTAAGTAATTTGACTTGCTCTGTAGCACATCTTTATGAAGAAACTGAATGCTTTGAATCTCTTAGGGAGTGTCTTCACCTGTGCATGTAGGGCAGGACTTCACAGGTGGGGAACTCTCTATAGGGCCAGGCAAAAACTCCAAACTTCCTTTATCATGTCCTGGTAGGGCATAAATCCTGCCAAACTGGTTTAACCCTTGCTCTCCTCCTGTTCAGGATCTGGGAGTAGATGAGTAAAGAGTGGAGGGTTTGGGCCCAGCAAAGCCTTGAGGGCCAGGGGCTCAGCACCATGTGTCTTGTGCTGCCCCTCAACATGCCTGTGTGGTCACACGAGGCATGAAGCTTTGATTTCATTGCCCAGAACAATGATGCTGGTGTCTATTGGCCAGTTTAATTTTCAAAATGATGTATTTAATGGGGGGTGATTTAGAAACCACCTTTCTGCCTTTCTGCACTGACCCTCCACCAGGAGCAGCACCCCCATTTATGGCTTGTTAACTGGGAATCACGGTGGCTGCGTGTTTGCAGCTTGCACTAGCTCAGCAGCAGCTACTTACTTCCTCTCTCCTTCCCCCTGTCTGGAATATTTTGTGTTTTACCCCAGGATCATTATTGTGAGCTTTGGAAGCATCTTTGTATAGGAAAATAACTCAGGGACCAAAGCATTGTGAGAACACCTGCTGGAGTTAATGCTAAGACTCCCTAAGCATAGCTAGAATTTTCCTGTTTTCACCTTCCTATTTTCCCAGTCCTGATTGATTAAACTGTTTAATTCCACATTTATAAATACTCTTTGTGCAACTACTTCCTGTTGGCCAAAAATCCAAAGAATCTCAGGGAATTTTCCTGGTTTTTTAAATATTAATTTAAAAATTAATATAAAAAGTAATATTCATAATTCATAACCAATTATAAATTTCCACCACATATCCTGACATCACTTCTGAGCCCACAATTATATTACATGTATTAAAAAGCTGATAAATGAAGGAGGCCAAAATACAACTGTAACTGCTTAGCTAACAGATGGTTTCCTGTTGGGTTCCCACAGATATTGGTGATCATCCCTTTGCTATTTAATAGCTTTATCAGTAAACTGGATTAATGTTATTGTGGCTAGACATGAGACTAGTGACAGCAAAATCTAAACAATGAAAGGACAAGCCTGACACAGAGCAACTGTGCCCTGCAGAAAGGTGGGGGAAACCAGTTTAGGAGTCACAATAAAGAATACAGGCTGTACTTACAGGATGAGAGGGAGAGAGAGGACTCTATCCTCCAAAGTAGAGACTGAATATGAGACCAGGGATCCTGGGAGACAGTCAGCTCGACATGAATTCCCCACACAAGGCTGTGGCCAAAAGGGCTAACGTGAGCCTCAGCTGTACAAACAAATGAAAATCAAAAGATGAGTAGGTAGGTTAAAGTGACGCTGCACTTGGCTCTCCTTCCTCTGCTCTGTGAATAATGTGTCAGGTTCTGCTGCTCCATTCTTCAAATAAAGTGTTGGGAAAATTGGAAAAGGGTTCAGAAGACAGAAATTAAAGAGCTGAGAACACTGGCCAGCAGAAAGCTTTGTTATAAACAGAGAGCTTAAAGGGAATTTTGTTATTCACAGCACAGGAGTATTCACATGGGGAATGAATTTGCTAACAGCAGGCTTGAATCTAGCAAGGGTGGAAAACACACCAGAATCAGAAACTAATCCAATCCAGGCTATGAACAAGTGATTTTGGTTTGCTTTTTCAGAAGTGATCTGTTATGGTTAACCTGTTATGGTTGTGTCCATCTCTGCAAAGCTGTGGAAACCACCACACTTGATTTAAGGACACACACCCATGCATCTTAGACCATTAGGCATGAAGCAGGAGCTCCTGGCTGCACACAAAACCTCAGCGTGTGAGTTCCTCACACTGAGATGCGGAGGAACCAACTGGTTTAAGAGAGCTCTGCCACTCAGCACATGTGACTCCTTGCAACTCACTTCATCTGCTGCCTGCTCCTGGGACCATGTCCCAGGCATCTAGCTGGGATCCCTTCCCAGGATCTCCCAGCCACAGATGGTGTTCTTAGAGAATTAGGCTGAGGGAAGGAGTCCTCCACACCTCTCCCAGCTTCACCCTTTAAGATGGATTGATGGACTAGCCACCTTCTTCAGGGAAACAAGCTAGAAACTTCAAGTGGCATGTGTGGTATATGAACCACAAGCACCTCCCAGCTCAGGCAGGATATCTGTGTGTATTCTCCTTCCTCTTCATCCTGCTGAGTGGACTGAGTGCTGCCAAGTAAGCCTTTAGCTCTGTGTCCCAAGGATGGGGTCTGACAGGTGGGCTCCTAAGGATCATGCACTCAGCAGAGATCCATGGCTACTGAAATCACTCTGTCCCACAGCCTGCCAATATTTAAGTTTGCTGGTTCTAAGGACACAGTGAAAGGTGTTGTCCATTCTGAATGTCTTAACCTGGCCTTTTGCCAGAAAGTATTCATCTGCAGGAGAGGAGAAGGCTGGGGAGAATTTGATTTTTGCCAGTTGCTGGCATCAGCTCATTTTAAGCTTCTGGAATGAACCCACTTATGATTGAATGCTGAGGTGTAAATTCTGCAAATGGGATAGATTCAATAATCTTGCTTATTTGAGCTCAGCATGGGTTCGCATAGGCCACTCTCGAGATTCAGAAGGCATTATTTCATGTAAACATTAGATTATATTTAATTGTGCTTCTACAGATATTTTTCTACTCAATAGGTGCGGGGGGGGGGGGGGGGGGGGGGGGGGGGGAGGAAATCAACACACACACACAAATGCCCAGAGCAAACTACTCAACCAACCAACACCCCTACAAAGTGGGTTTTAGTCACTTCTAGTAGATGATGCCTGCTAAAACAGCATAGGTAGCACAGCATAATCTCACTACTATGTAACCACAACAGAAATATCTCATCTAAAGTCAACTGTTGTAGCACAAAGCTACAGCTCTCAGGAGCCAAAACTATGATTGCCAACTCCTTAGTCACTAAAAGAGCATAAGTTTTAGGAAAGCTGATCAACAGTGAGATTTCAGAGCTACTAACAAAAGATGAATCAGAGCCTGCTAAGATACTGTTTGTATTGTACATTTTTGTATCTTAACGTTTTTTGTTCTCCTGGATGCATTTGCCACCCTCTGACACAAGCCCAGCTGCAGCATTAGGATGTTCTGTTAAGCCCATGTGCAACTCTGGCTTTAAGTCTGGAAGAGGCTTGCTTATGTCAAAAGATGAACCACCACACAGGCTAGGCTCCACACATATATTTTTACAAAGAAGAAACTGTGGCAATCTGCCTAAATGCAAACGATGGAAACCACACAGAAGCAAACAGTTTTAATATATGGTTTTAAGAAGGAAAAAAAACCAACAACTTAATCTTAAGAAAGAACTCAGATGTGAGGCTTGTCCTTTGATTCCAGACACACAGAGAAGGAATTAAACGTGAGACTAATCCCATCTGGGTCTGTAAGTCACCCAGCCCAGACATAGAAATGGTATGGAACCTAATGCAATGAACCCCAGAAGTGTCACTTTCACAAATCTCAAGAGGCATCATTGACCTGAGGCTGGCTGCAGTTTCTGCCCCAATTCCAGTTTAATGTATTCCTGTCTGACCCCCAAGCGACAGCGCTGCTGGAGAACGCACTAAGAAACAAATGCAGGCAATTGCTTTGACATAATTCTTTTGGACGCAGGCAGATCGAATGTGCTGATGTCAACAGAGAGCAGAGGAGAGTTTTACCCAACCTCCTTTCTCCACTGAGGACAACAATGAGAGAAAACAAAGCATAACCCAAAGCCCAGCCAAACGCACACCTACTGCTCAGCAGCAGAACTTCCACATGCTCTCTAAGAAACCAAAAGCCAAGACAACTGCTTCTAAAGTACCATTTGGGTGTTCACACAGCAATTTATTTATAGCTTCAGTTTACATGACTTCTATAGATAATTGATTCTATGCACACAACATGCAGCACAAAACATCTGTTCTATAAACTAAAACCACAGACACAGCATAATTCAGTCTCTCACGGCCAGAGTGCATACAGAAGAGTTCCTAGCAAAGTTCCTCACCTTAAAGCTCTTCTTCCCTTTCTCCCATTCATGTAAAATTCAGGGGGCTGCAGGCACCTGCTGTCAATGATTGCCAGGATGAAACTTTCCTGCCTTGGCTCTCACTGAAAGCCCCAAATCCAAGCAACCTCAAGGCTGTGTGGTTTGATGTCAGGGAACACTAAGGCAACTACAATTTTTCTGCACAGGAAGAGCAGGAATAGAAGTTGGGAATATTTTTTTTTCTGTGGAAAAGATTAATTATGGTAGGAAACCAGATCCACAATAACTACCTTGAGGATAAAAGATCAAGCTAGAGATTTTCTTCTTTATCTGACTGCTGTTGCTCCAGAAATAACTTCTGGGCCTAGAGAATGAATCTTATGAGGAGTGACTGAGGGAGCTGGGGCTGTTTAGTCTGAGGAAGAGGAGGCTGAGGGGAGACCTCATTGCTGTCTACAACTACCTGAAAAGACATTGTGGAGAGGATGCTGCTGGTCTCTTCTCACAGGTAATTGGAGACAGAGCAAGGTAGAATGGCCTCAAGATGAAACTGAGTAGGTTTAGATTGGACATTAGGGAAAAGTTTTTCATGGAGAGAGTGGCCAGGGACTGGAATGAGCTGCCCAAGGAGGTTGTGGAGTCACTCACCCCAGATGTGTTTAAGGGTTGTTTGGATGTGGTGTTTAGGGCTATGATTTAAGGTGAACCTTATAGAGTAGGGCTCTAGGCTGGACTTGGTGATCCTGAGGGGCTTTATCAACCTGCATGTTTCTGTGATTCTGTATAAAAGGTAAAGAGAAAAACCCCACCCATTAGTGGCATGGCTTTTCAGAACTCAAGGGAAAACGCCAGGGTTGAATGTGATTTGTGCCTCAACTTTATACAATGAAAAGAGAACAAAGAAACAGATGCAAGCTCATCCCCTCCCTCTGTCTTCTGCTGCCTTTCATAAGAAAGGTTTCTACCTCTGCTACTCACAATTTTCCTCTCCCCCCATTCCTCCAGCAAAAAGAAAAACAAAAGGATGAGCTCCTCAAGGCTTTCCCTGTACGTGTGTTAGAGTGCTTCTAAGAGGAGAAGACATGAATTCTTACTTTCTGTATCTGCAGCTACTCCTGTGGGTCACTCTACCACCCAAATAAACCCCAACCAGACAAAACCTAAGAGAGTCTGCATCTGCTGACTGACCACAATGGACAGACAGATAAGGATCACCATTTTGAAGGTCCATAAGAAGTACATCCCTGAGAGCAGACTGATCACGTATTACAGCCACTGAAACTACTTGAACTTGAACATCAAACCACACAAATTAAAAACAGACTTTTCCTCTTCTTCATCTACCAGCCTTTTGTGACCTGTTCCCAGAATGCAGCCACATAAAGGCTGGTCAATAGCTTGGCTGATCATCCCAGGCTGTTCAACCTTTTCAGCTACCTTGGGAACTTGCATTAATGTGGCAATGTTGGGGAAATAAGGGTTCTAAGACCACCAATCATCAGGAATGATCCAACACTTCAGCCCCTGGACTGTGTGGTGTCTTGCTCCTTGAACAAACATGCAAAAAGAAAACACTGGAATTGCTGCTCTACAGAGTCAGAAGGCAAAGGCTCATCAAGATCACAACTGACTGTCCTAAAGAACTCCCTGAATTACTCATGCTACCAAGGTTATTTTTTAAAGCATTTTTGAGAATGTAAACGTTTTTCTAATAGTAGGAACTGAAATTAAGCTTTATTATCTACCTTGACTCCTGTAAGATCTTTGACATGGTCCCATACAACATCCTTGTCTAGTGCAAGATGTGCCTGTCCAGGGCAAGTGTATTGGACTAGATGATCTTTAAAAGTCCCTCCAATGCAGACTGCTCTCAGACTGAAGATTCTGTTATTGGAGTCTCACCTCTGTGGCTGCTATCAGAATAAGGAGGCAGTGCAGCTAGCGTAGCTGGAACTTAATGGTGCTGAAACAACTTGTGGATTACTCATGTTACTGTAGACAAAGAGAAACAAAGCACCTGCAAGCTAGGATTAAGGCACATGAAAAAGAAAGGACAAGGCACTAGATGGTTTTGTCTAAATGCAGAGATGACACAAAACAAAGAGCAAGGGCCAAATGCACCCACATCTTTACACTGCCAGTTGTATGAAGAGTGCAAGTGGATTATTCCTCCCGCACTGCAGAGCTGCAGGTTGTTATGACAATCACAGAAGTTATGTAGTTCACGCTCAGTATCTTCTCAGAGCACGAGTCGCTCGGTCATCTGCAGGCTTCAAACACTTCCCTCCAAACATGCTCATCTCACTCCAGTTTTCAGTGACAACAGGTTAGCAGTTCTTTGGCTGCTACAACATTTTTTTGCAACAGGAAATGTGTACTCCACACGCAAGAAGACTACACTTACAAGAAATAATGCAGGAAAGTGATCTAATTTCTATTCTGCTTCCTTCCTTCTACAGTGTGCTGCACTGAGGTGTTTGTTCCAATACACAGATACTAGTTCAAGGCCAAGATTTTACTTACCCTGCTCCTGCAAAACACAGCTAAGCTGCAATTCAGACACCTCAAGCTGTTGTACTGTGTTCACATGCATGTAGGTGAAATTTCTCTTTCCAAGTGATTGAGCCTGCCTTCCCCACGGCTGGATATCTGCATGTCAATGCCAGACTTTTAAAACTCCTGTGAATTAAGAGCACTTCCCCAAGATGCAGACAGTGTATCGAGCAGGAAGCACCAATTCTGTAGGGTCTTTGTTGTGGCCCTGGACCTCAGACTATAAGAGAAAGGCCATTGTGCTGCACTTAGGGAAAGGACACAAGGACTTCACGAAGTGCTGCACCCATCCATGGACTTCACCCTGCTACCTCTGCTCAAGAAAGACATGGGGCTGATTGCTACGCTTCACTTCCCTGCTTCTGTAAAACCAGACTTCAATTGAGGAAGTCTGAGGCATCCTTTGAAGGGGAAACTTTCAAGCACACTGTTATCCTATTTATTACTATGAATGACCATACATGTATGTAATAAATTATAAGTGGCCACATGTAACTGCCTCTGTCTGGTAGCTAAAAGCTGGCAAGGGACTCTGCATCACTACAGGGCCAAATCTGCATCAGGAAGGTTGCTGAATTTGGGGAGTTTTGAGCAGCTGGGGATTTGCAAGCTGAGCGGGCAGTGCTGGCTGCTCACTGCTGAGGTTCTTGGGAAGGGATAACCAGATAGGCCAGGAAAGGCCAGAACTCTGGAGCTTGTTTGCATAGCTGTGGAAAGAACACCCACAGCTCAGTTGTTCTATGCCTTCCATACTGTTCACAGATACATAGAATATTCTGGGTCAGAAAGGACCTTTAAAGCTCATCTAGCCCAACGCTTCTAGCACCAAAACTCAATAAACCAGTAAAACTCTCCCCACTCTACCCTGTATTTGTGGTGAGATGACAGGACTAACTCTCTTTCATGTTTATGTGTTAGAGGAGCGGAGGAGTTAAAAATACAAAGCTGCGTTCGTTTTGTTTCTGATGTCAGTAGTGTACTCTTCTGGCAAGGCAATATTGACTCTGAAACGCAGAAGGCTTCCCTAAGGCTGGGCAGGAGCTTCTGCTTTTCATTTGCATTTGGGCATTTAACCATCTTCAGTGAAGATTTTCTTGAGCGTGAAAGATGAAGCTACATGTTTGCTTTTGCATATTATCTGTTCATTTTTTTTCCAGAGCAGTTTTTTCAGATGCCAGAAGCACAAAATGTAAGCAAAAGAAAACAGTCCCCAACTTCATCAACATCCCAGCACTGTATTTTGTGTGCTGCTCCTTTTGTTTTCTTGCAAGTTCAGCACGGCTTTAAATGGCAGCACCCTGGAGTCCCCCTGCCCCCAACAAGTGATACATATTAGTACATCTGTTTTCTCTGTAAAGTCTTTTTGCATTCTTTGCAGGGCACAGGAAGGATGTGGGCTCCTTTTCACATTCAAATGAGGCAAATTAGCCTTTGCCTGGTTCCTACGGTATAATGCTTATTTTACATTTAAGCGTGAGAACAGAGGAGGAAATCAAACCCAACAAGTTAGGTGGGTTACATGTTTCATTTGGGTGAAGCCCCTCTCAGCCTTCTTTTGCACGCAGCTTTCTCCAGTGTGTGATTTCAGGACGAGGTTCAAGAGTTGAGTCATGTAAAACAATCAAAGGAATCAAACAAAGGAATTGCAGCCACAGATAAATAAATAAAACATGAGAAAAGGCTGAAAATGCCAACCTGAATCAGCAGGGCTCAGGCAATCCTGGGAGATTCCTGGAGTGCGCTGATGGTGCCAATGGGAAATTCTGTGCTGGACCTTATACTCGGAAACAAGGCTCAGGAGGTGTGCAGGTCAGGGGCAGTATAGGTTGTAGTGACCATGAGACAGTGGATTTCCTTTTTTCCCAAGTCACAACCCTGACAAAGAGCAGACTTTGGTCTCTTCAGATGTCTCCTTGAAAGACTCCTGTGGTATACAGCCCTGGAGAAAATATGGGTCCAAGGCAGCTGATTGGTTTTCATGCATCACCTCCTGTAAGCTCCAGAACAGTCCACCTCAACATGCAGGGAGTCAAGCAGAGGCTGCAAGAGGTCCACATGGATGTTGAACAAGGAGCATCTCACTAATCTCAAATATGAAATGGAAATGCACAAGAGATGGAAGCATGGTCAGATAGGTCTCAAAAAGCCAAAACCCATCTGGAGTTGAATCCAGAGAGGACTGCCAAAAGCAGCAAGGGCAGCTGCTTTCCACAGGTGTATCAGCAGTAAAAGGTCCTGCTGCTGAATGGGACACCAATGATTTACCCCACAAGCTGATACTTGGACCAATATTATTTAACCTCTTCATTAATGATCTACACAATGGCAGAGAATGAATCCTCAGAGGGTTTGACAAGAGTGGTTGATATCCCAGATGGCTGCCCTGCCATTCACATGTACCTCGATGGGCTGTTGAAAGGAGCCTCTGCTCCTTGTTTGACAAAGGGAATGCAAAGTCATCTGTCTGGGTGGGGAACAGCCCGATGCTGAGGAATGGCCAGCTAGAAATCAGCTCTGCAGGAGAACAGCTGGGTGTTCCTGTGGACATCAAGTCGGACATGAGCCAGCAATGCTCCCTTATGGCAAAGGTGGCCATCAGCATCTTGGCCTGCACTAGAAACAGCACTTCCAGCAGGTTGAGGAAGGTGATGCTTCCCCTTTACTCAGCGCTGTTAAGGCACATCTGGAGTGCTGGATTCATTTTAGGGACTCTTGAAAATTTGAGGCTCTCCAGTACAGATGAGACATGGCCATATTCAAGTGCAAATCCAGCAAGGGGCCACAAAGAGAGTCTGGAACATCCCTCCTGTGAGTGAAGGCTGAGAGAGCTGAGACTAGCCTGAAGAAATGAAAGTTCAGGAGGATCTTATTAATATACATAAATATCTCAAGGGAGTCAATAAAGGAGATGAGTGAAGACCTCTCAGTGGTGCCCCATGACAGGCAATGGGTGCAAATTATATTACAGCAAATGCTGTTTAAACATAACAAAAAGCCCTTTTTTACTGTGAGGGTGTTGGACACTGGCACAGGTTGCCCAGAGAGGCTACAGAGTCTCCATTGCTGGAGGTACCACAAACCCCAGCTGGACAGGACTCTGAGACACCAACTTCAAGTTGACTCTGCTTTGAGCAGAGGGTTGAAGTAGATGATCTCCAGAGGCCCTTTGTAATCCCGGCAATTGGTGACTCTGCCAGGTCACATGCAGACCTGCTGCCTGTTATTCAGATCCTCCTCTGGCTGCTTTTGGAAGCGAGAGACAAAGGCAGCAGTTCAGGTACGTAAGGAAAGCACAGTGGGAAATGGCAAATTCCTGCTTTTTTCAGACTCTCTGCTCAAATCCAAATAGTAAAGCCAAGAGACAGGGCAGAAGAAAACCTGAACAACTGCTTGGTAAACTGTGGTTTACCACAGGCAGTTAGCACTAGGTGGAAATTCAACAGCCAGTTGTTATGCTGCAGCAAGGTCTGGTACACTTGGCGCACGCTACGTGTGCAGTATAGGGCTGCGTGAACAGGCAGCTGCTATGGAGTAGCTGGGTGCTGTCAGTGTGCACTGATGGCAGCCTCCCAGGACAAACAAGCCCTTAGTACTGCTGACAGTCATGTGCTAGGTTTGACAGGTTTTGCTGAGACACCTGGAGGAAGCTTTGGCATACCTCCTAATGCATGCAAGTGCTTTATCCAGCTTGGTTGTGTCTCATCCATGGTTCTGAGAAGCACCAATCTTGCAGCAACCAACGGGCTGTGTCCTTGATCTGGAGACCTGTAAGACCCATGTCTGAAGTTTCTGTTCTGCTTATAAACTATGCCCTGAAATAAGTTGTTGCTTTTTCTTGTTTTTCCCCCTGGTCTGACCTGAGTCACTGTACAATGACCTCTTTTCTCAGTCTACGTGAATATATCCCAGCCATGGCCTCCCACTCATTCTCACGGGAGCCCTGAAGCCTGCTCTGGCCTCAACAGGAGGTCACAACAGAGCAGCAATAATTCCTGCTTCCTCAGAGCTGACACAGGTTTTCCAGACACCTGGCTACCCAGAGCGCACAACACCTACTGTTCTAACCCTCCTCTCCCCTCCGAAGCCAAAGGCATCCAAACTGATTAGTCTTGCAGTGTACAACAGGAATGGTGACACCATTATGTGTGTTGGCCTCATCTCTCTTTCTTCCAGCTCTCTCCTTAAAACAGCAGCACAAAGCTTCAGCTCAGAGACCTAGAATAAAGGCAATCCAGTCTGAATTTAGCTTCAGACTTTCCCCAAAGCCTGAGCTTGCTCAGTGTCAGGCTCTGGCTGTGCTCAAGCAGCAGGAGCAACAAGGCTGCTTGATCAGACACTGATGCCTTTAACACTGGTTTACTCAAAGAGTATTGTGCCAAAGGGGTACATGGAGGGGTTTGAATAATTCAGACAATTCCTGCCAAAAAAAGCAGAAAGCAAATGAAAATATATTTTAGGCATTGTAGTATGAATAGCCAGTTTCTCACTACTGAGACAGCCACAGCCCTTTTAATCTATAATTTCCACTGTAGCCTGTTAAAATAATGAGATTTATTATTCCTGTCACATGTCCTTTCTGAAGATGCTGGGAGGGTGTGGGAGAAGGAAGAGAGAAAATTACTTATCAGTCACCACTTGCCAAGAGTAGATTAAGCACTCCAGAGTTATACATTCATGTATAAGTGACTCAAGGGAGTTTAATTTATTCTTTTTCCCCTAGCTTATACTTTTCTCCTCCTGTCCTGTATTCCTTTGTTTCCTGTTGCTTTTGGTCACAACCTGCCTGCAATGGATGAGTAGTGAGTGGGTAAATTCTGGATTTTTCTCCTTTCATCATGAGATTTGGTTTGCACTCCCTTTCCCAGACCTCAGAGCATGCCTGACTCCTGGGAGCAGAACAGAGACCAAGAATAGAGTTAATCTTTAGCAATGTGATAAAAATCACTCTCACACAGACAACTAGAGAAGGATTTCAAAAGAGGTGTTGAGCCAAGCACCTGATAGCAAAACCTGAAATTGATGCCAGCCCACACCTTCCTGCTCACAGACACAGCCTGCTCATTTTCTACCCACCCAGCACTCCCTCTTCTTTACTAATTCTACCTGGGGCTACCATCTAAGTCAGCACTGAGCACAGCCTCACACCAGAATGTGCTGTGCTTTCAGAGGCCATCACAAAAACACAAGCACTGCCACGTTACAAGTGGGGCCACTTCATCTCTCTCTTCCCCCGCCCCCCCTCAACCATGGATATAGTTAATAAATGCACATTTAGCAATCAGATTGGAGACATGGGATAGGAGAACAGGACACATGGAGATTTGATGGCTTTGGTGCAATCAATCTAAGACACCGAGGAGTGTGCAGGTGAGCTGAACAGCTGGGGAGGGAGGGGAGAAGAGGGCAGCAGGAGATGCAGAAAGGACTAGCAGCTTGCACTCTTAATGCTGGAGTGCCAGCTGGCAGCTACATGTTGCTGGTTGCGTGTGGGCTGTGAATATAGCAGAGGAGATGAGCCTTTAGGGGAGGAGCTGTCTGATAAATCATTAATGAATGAAAATATGAAGTAATCTGTCTGCCTAGAAGGCAGAATTGTCTAATGATGAGGATGATGGACTAGGAAGGCAGAGATGATGATCCTGTCTCACCCACAAGACCACTGGCACACCAGCTCCTTTTGTCCTGCCTAAGGACATAGACTCGTGTCCTCTCTCAAAATGGACACAGAAACCCCAGGATCTAGGTAAAAACCATCAAAATTTAGAGCAGCCTTTGTGAACACTGCACCCTCAGCTTTTCTTTTGTTGCAGGCAGCACACAAAGAGCCACTCTCCCTCCTCACAGACAGCTTTCACTAAACCAGAGCTTTTTTCCAAAGCCATAACAAAACCTAGCACGACCTTTTGCCAGCGCCAGTGGCATTTCACTCCAAATCGATTAACTCCATGCACAGCTCCACTTACCCAGGGGTATTCCTTTTTAGCAATCAGACTGCTGGTTAGGAATGTGAGGGTATGTCTGTGTGTGGACAGTGACAGGCTGTTTTCTCTGTGCTCTCTGAAATCAAGGGCATAAAGCTGCAGACACGATGCTGAAAGGTGGG
Source organism: Pogoniulus pusillus (assembly GCF_015220805.1). Classification (NCBI taxonomy): domain Eukaryota; kingdom Metazoa; phylum Chordata; class Aves; order Piciformes; family Lybiidae; genus Pogoniulus; species Pogoniulus pusillus. The sequence goes on from NC_087296.1 coordinate 5,306,990, forward strand.
TTGGTGTCTGCGGGGATAGTAGCAGGGGCACCAGACACAGTAGTCAGGAAGCACTGAGGCTGTCAGGTGAAGGGGCAGGTTGTTAGCTTGGTTTCTTTTGCACAAAGACCTACCAGGATGTGCCATGCAGCACAAGATCAATACAGACTGTCGGGTTTGTGCAGTTTTCAGGCTTGTTTGGAAAGCTCCTCACAAGGGTGATTCCCAGTTTGTGTGAAATCTTTCACTGTTCTCCCTTTCCTCTGTCTTAAAACACCCTGAATGTCCAGGAATTCAAATGGTTTTGAAACAAACAGCTAAGAAAGACATGGCACAAAACAATGTGACTCCATCTAATGTTAGTGCATTTGTGGGATTAGAGACACAAGGGCTTTATCAATCTGTGTCCTTAAATTCATCCTTTTCCAGAGCAAATGATGAGTAGATTGCAGCAGAAACCATAAATAGAAGACACATATGGCCATGACAGAGCCTATGTGTATAGAAAATTAACCAAGTACCTGAGCAGATCTGTGGAATTTAACTGCAAACCTATTTGCAACACTCAAGTCCAGTTTAATTATCCTGCCAAAGGCCCTTGAGCCACAACAAAGTTATTGCCATTTACCAAGGGACCCGTTCAGGCAATTTTACGAGGAAATTGCCTATGCCTATTTAATTGCTAAGAAGTAACTAAAATTACCTTAAACCTGAAAACACCAACAAAGAAGAAGAAAGAACCTCAAAAAAGATTCAAGAAGCTGCAAAATGCTGTTCCTGTAAACCACAGAAGTGATGGTTTGAGGATGAGCTCCATGCAGAGGGTACCAGGGTCACAGTCAAACAGTGTTTTCCACCCAGGATAAACATAATGCAGGCGAGATGGTTTACAACACACCAAAGTACAATTTCTCACACATGTGAGCCTTCCACTGGCTGCTGAATGCATCTACATAATAAATGGGCTTTGCAAATTACCCCCTGATGATGTCATACAGATTTAAATAATCTGCAGCCTCAGCCTCTGTTGTTTGCAAGCCATATCTGACACCTTAACAGCCTTTGCAAAAAGACTTAACTGGGCCCTACTGAAGAATCCTATTTTTTAAGCTTTTGGGTTTTTAATCACAAGATGAGCAACAACTATAAAATTTAATGAATGGATTGGGATGGCTTAGATACTTCCAGAGCCTTGCAGGAAAGCAGTACACAGAGTCAGAGGGAATTACTTCTGTGAATTACAGAGTTTAATTGGAGACTGCTAGAGTTAAGCTTGTTAAGACCCCAAATGCCCAGCATTGCCTGTCAAATAGCCACGGAAAAACCTTTGGTCAGTCACTTATTAGTTGATGTCTTGCCAAACCAACCAAGAACAGGCTTCTACCAGCACTGTAAGGCACAGCTACTTCGATGCTTAGTATTGACTGCCATAATTTCAACCTGTGCACCCACCTGCTATTTTGCTCATCTGTTCTGGGTTTAAAGGAACAGAACAGAGAAAAACCAAACCGAACAAATGAGCTCTCTTTGCACTCCCCCACACCACTGACACATCTGACTGGGACAGATGACCTGGATTCAAACTGGTTAAATACAAGCAAGGGCAAGCGGCGAGCAGACAAAGCAAGCTCCAAGGGGATTTCTCTCAGACTTTGCAGTTTTCCAGTGCTTCAGCAAACCCTGACTTACAGACCATATTACATTTGCTGTTGTTCTTGTCCAAGATCATTAGAGAACTGTCTGTCAAACCAGACTTCTACCAGAGCATATTATCAACCCAAAGAAACTACAGAACTAACTGCCAGCTGTGCCTGGGGTGTCTTCCTTTGCCACCACAGAACTGAAAAGATTTCTATACATACACATATATGTATGTGTACACACATATATCTCTATATATGTATGCATGTAGGTATATAGTCAGGTATGCATGTAGGTATATAGTCAGGTATGCATGTAGGTATATATGCTTATTGTTTTAAATAGGAAAGTTTTTGTCTGGGTTACAAGTAGTAGCATCTCCAACCTACAAGAGCCTAGAGCTACACCTTAAAACTCCTGGAATTTATCCCAGATATAAAGAAAAAAAAAAAAAAAGATAGCAAGACATTGACTATATTCATAGACAGCTTCAGAAAGAGGAGGAATATTCAGGAGAAAAAAAATACTATGAGAATTGCTGGATACAGTGGAAGAGAAGCAGCAGTGATAATTTGCAACAAAAATTCTCTGCAAAGCAGCACTGTTACAGCTCCTGCTGAAGCAGTGTGGTGGCCTGTAACGGGTCTGGTGGTTCACTGTATGGAGGAAGAGTTTTCTTAGAGCAGAGGCGGTTGAAAGTCACAGCTCTGGAATTCTGTGTTTCTTTAATCAGAAATACAGCCAGGGAAATATTTAATAAGTAGAATCAAAACTTCTGATGTTAAGCAAAAGAAATATTTAATACAGCAGATAAAAGTCCCCCCGAAATATATGTGACTTCCAGTGGTGTCTCAAATATATGCCTCAAAGGAAAAAGATCATTTTGTTTTGATTTCTGGAAACTTAAAGGTGCTGTTAAAGGTGTCTTGCAACACCAGAGTAACGAGTCTGCCTTTCCCACAAAATGTAAAACTCAAGTTGACATACATTCACCCCAAATCACACATGCATAAATTCATGGGTAAGAGTAGACAGGTCTAATCATTAAGATTGGAAAGCTTTATCAACCGAACACCACCATGCCCACCAAACCATGTCCCCAGGTGCCATGCCTCTGCAAGTCTGAGGTCTTAAACTGAATGGGGAAAGCAAAGTAACAAAATCAACCCTAATGTTAGCTCTTCATAAAGAGCATGAGACTGTGCTGGGCCTGCAGTTCGAGTGCTCTGGTGTCTCTGCCCAGAAGCAGAGCTGCTTTCTCAGCGCTCTGGCCAGCACCCACCTTCTGAAATGTCCGCAAGGTGGACTGCTTTTTGTGTACTGTGGTCCTCTTGCACACTGCTGCAAGGGGCAGTTAGGTGCTACATCTTTTATTGAGCATAAGTCACATGAAAGTGCTCAGAGCAAGACAGGAACCACAGCTGCATGCCAGATTCACTGTCATTGGTAAGGCAGTGGCATATTCCACATGCATGAGCAGAGAAGTTTCTGCAAACAACTGTTTCTGGAGAACATCTACAGCACACACAGAGGGTGACATGTGGAGGCACATGCCACACTAACACAGAGATGATGAGTACTTTAGTATCAACATGCAAGAATTGCAGCTAATGTCTTCAGCATGCTCTTACTTTCTCAGGGTGGGCAAAAGGCTGCTGTGAGCAACCCCTCAAATTAACACAAGCTTTCTTGCTGCTTTGTCAGCTTTGAACAGTGCTCTCTCATCTGAAATATTTGGCTTATAAATGGTCTGATCCAGAAAGGAAAATGAAGATATACACTGTCATGTACAACTGTTTATGCTAATCTCCCAACATGATCTAGTGACATACAGGAAAAGCTGGTGGTTAGACTCAAACTAAGCCTCTCTGTGTAATTACAGACAGAGGGCAAAACCCAAAAGCAAAACATTTAAAGCAGCAAATAGAACAATCTTGAGCTCCTGCAAAGGCATTTAACAGATACCAAAATGGTCATAAAGGATATCTTAAAAATAGGACTGTGGATATTGCATAGTTTTCCCAGCCAAAAACTATACCATTTCACTCAAAGACAAATTTGCTGCTCTATGTTTTGACACGTTTGGCACAATCACCATGGCAGAAAACAATGAAGTCTACAGTATCCATCAGCTGTCAGTCCCTATGTTTTCTGTATGGCTACTTGGAGACACATTGCTCTATCTATAGAGAAGAAATTCATGTAATGGATCTTGCATTAGCTTCTGTCTTAGAAGAATTAGAGGTATGTAGTGACTTAAATATTTCTCATCAAAGGTTATAAATGGAAAGAAATAGGGAAAAGAGGGAATTATGTTTGATAGCAAACAGTTAGAGGGGAGAAAATGGACAAAAACTCCTAAGTGTCACATACAGGCAAAATCAGTTCCTAAGACAATGATCCAGTCCCATTGCAGCAAACCAGACACAGCAAGGGGTGCTGGAGCATCACTAACTTTAAGCATAGTGTACTCTAGCTTAGTGTAAGTTCCTACTTGAAAAAAAAGACAAACTTTTAACTTCTGGCAAGCAGCAAAAGATGTGTAATCCTGTTTTCAAATTGTGCAGTTGAAGTTTCTTTCCAGAGATGCTAACAAGCATCTTAACTGCATGAATGGGAAGGTTTGCTAACCAAGAACTGAAGTAGTTAACATTTCAGGTCACATCTAAGATCCATGCATATGTAGAATCTGAGAAGCCTCATGGTGTTTCTACTTTCATCCTTCTGCCTGTAGAGCTGCTCTCTTCAGTTATCACAATACAAGGTAAGAAATGCAGCCTGATTTTTTAAAAGGGTAAAACTTGTGTAGGTAAATCAATACAATCTGAAAGGTTATTACAAGATTAGATACCACTTTGTATGTGAGTTGAAAGGCAGGGTTCTCAGCACAGTGTTCACAGTCCTAGCAGGCTGAGCTGAGAGATTTTCTGTTTCTCACTACTGCTGTTGCATGACATGATCAAGGGCACACACAATCTTTAAGACTTTCCAAGCTTTTGCCATTTCAAATCAGACTTCGCCCTGTCTTGTAATAATAAATGGACTGGGCAGGAATGACATTTACACAGTTGACTCTGGTATTCTTTTCTCTTCCCTAAAAACAATAGGAGCAATATGACTTGCTGTAGTGGATATATTCCTAGAGGATATTCCAGAAAGCAGGTATAAAGGTCACAAGGACAAACCACTATTTATCAGAAGGCGGCATAAACCTCTGCTCTCTCCGAGGTTTTCAGGGTGTTAGCTTCAGCGTGAACACAAACTGTTCACGAATTAAAGCTCACTAGATATTGTCTAAAACTCACCACCAGTGATTTTTCCAGTAGCACGTCTTGGGAAGAACTGACTCTCCCAGACAAAAGCAGGCTGTGTGGGACCCCTTGGAGCCCACGAATGCTGTTCACCATTGCTAGCAGGGCTGCTGCAGGGTGATGCAGAGTGCTCCACAACAGAGCTTTCCACCTCAGTTGATAGTGACATGTCCCCCACACTACTGATCCTCCAAGATCTGCTCATCTTCATTTTGAAATGGGTTTTGTGATACAGTACTGCAGGCATTCTCCAATTCTACACATGATCTTCACACTAGTTTCTGTTCTTGGCTTTTCTGGATTGCCTCCCAGGCTTTCTTTTATCTTTGTGCTCAGCAAACTGATTAATATAAATAACTCAACACCCCAAAATATTCAGCTTTGGTAACCTGCAATGAGATCTCTCCTCTTCTTATGCTCCTCTATACACAGTTTCACTATGCTTGTGCCAGATGTGCCTTTAAGTGAGAGGGAGACGTAAGGAGAGAAGAAGAATCAGAACATTGTGCTTATGCTGCGAGGTGGAAACAGACACTCGTGTTCCAAACCTACTGAAGATATAACTTGCCTGTATGCAAAGTATTTAGTGCCCAACAGAGAGACACAGAGAAATCTCCCAAACAAGTCCCATGATAATTGAATCTCCTTGATGCTGCTGTATCCTGTATCACACACATCCCCTGGTCCTCCATTTACTTTCAGCAACCTCTGCTGTACTTGGATGATAAAATAATCTCCCAAATGACTGTAGCTCTAGAATCTATTAAATCCATGAAGTATTGATGAGGTACAATTAACATCCAGAGAATTACATTAACTGTCTCCCTCTTCCCTGCATCCATAAAAGAAACTCTGGAAGTAAAGCAGTCCGTGGCTGAGCCACACCCCTTAAGCTCTAGCTGTATTCACCACTACGATGTATATTCACTTAGTAGGCGTCTTATCCACAGAAATTCGCTTATCTAATGCCCAGAAATCATTCTCTCTACTCCTTTTTCATCTCATGTATGATTCACGTTTTTCACACAGCACATCACACAAACCAGGCGCTGGGTAAGAGCCCTGCCCCTCTCCACCACGTTTCTCACTCCCAGTGCTGCGGGGCTCATTAGCTGTGGGATGAGAGCACTGTCTGCTAAGACCCTGTTGCTGCCTGATTATAAACTTGGCACAAACAGCCCCAAGTTTGGCAATGTTCTGCATGCTGGATGTTTGCTGGGAGGTTTCTTTTTATCTCCCCTCCTTGCTTTGTTGCTGTTTTGGGTTTTTGTCATGACTTCAGCCAAAATTTTCAGGCTAATTCTGAAACGAAGCATGGGAACCTAGAGTGATTTGTGTGTGTTAAAAGCTTCTGGTCACCACTTGAACAGCTTGAAAGGTTTTGTGATTTGGACTATGAACTTGTGAGATGTCAAGGCAACATTTTTGTAGTTTGATCTTTGCAGAAAACTCCCAAACATGAATGAATCACTAACCTCTGAGAAAAGAAATCCCCATTTGCATGACCTCACTGATGTGATGCTTCCTAGCAACTAAAGTTTCCTGGAAATCCCACCTACAATGGCCCTGGGTCCTGCTGCCAGCTGTGTGGGACCTGCCTGCTTCAAACTGCACTTAGTATTTAATATTTGAATGATTAGAGCTGGTTGTGAAACCAGGGATGTGCAAGAGTGCTCCAACTCTAGATCTGAACTCAGGACAAGTTGGATGGCAGTGGCTCCTGCAGGGTCTCACACACTTGTCATGATACAGTTCTGCAGAGTGGAGGAAGTGGAACAGAAAGGTATGAGAACATGCCAGTGTGATGGAACAAGAGTTTCTGTATCCAAAATAGCCTGATGCACACATAGAAAAGAGCAAAGTTGACGTAATGCTCCCTGAAGCAAGTGAATCTTCAAATTGAATGCTTTTCTTTTGGCAGAGCACTTGGAGGCCTTGTTATCTAGATTTAAAAAAACACCCCACCAATTTATCACTGGCAAAATCCTATCATGGATCTTCAAGCTGCTGTAACATCACTATCTACTGCAAACATCTCTGCCACTGAGCCAGCTAAGAGAACGTGGAGGTATAGCTGCACGTACTACTCTGTTCCACCTGCTGTCTTACCTGTTCACCCCTGCCTCTTCTCCAGTGGCTACAGCAATAGGGATATCCAATACCTGAACGGATCCTACAGAAAGGCTGCAGAAGAATTTTTCATGAGGGTGTCTAGAGACAGGACAAGGGGGAACAGCATTAAGCTGAGGAAGAGTAGGTTTAGGATCTTAGGAAGAACTTCAATATGAGGGTGGCGAGACTCTGGAATAAGCTGCCCAGGGATGCCTCCTCTCTGGAGGTGTTCAAGGCCAGGTTGCATGAAGTCTTTAGCAGCTGAGTCTAGTTGAGAAGCATTCGTGTCTATAGCAGGGAGACTGGTGTAGATTATCTCTGAGGTTCCTTCCAACCTAACCCATTTTATGATTTAATGATCCTGATGGATGGGTCACAGGCCAACTCTTTTTTGCTGAGCAATTCCAACAACTGGATCTCTCAACCTGAGAGATAAATAGGGAAAAAAAGAGCAAAGCTATTCTAAATGGATTAGCAGTGAGATGCAGGGTAACACTTGTGAAAACAACAGTTTGACCCAGACAGATCTCTTCTGCAGGAGGCTGGAACTTAACCTCCCAGCCTAGGGTTATCTGATTTCACAAACTGCACACAAGTGTAACAACACTTCACAACTCTCAAGAGAGCAGAATACATCCAACCTGGCCAGAAGTGGAGACATGCACTTCTGGGCAGCAGACAAACCACATGCCTTAGAAATCTTAGGGACCAGAGTAAAGATCTGCCTCACCCAATAGCACCAATATCTTTCACACAGACTGGAGTGTGAGAAAGAAACAGACTAAAATGGAAGGAATTGCAGCATATCTTTGTAAACTCCAAGATATTTTAAAATGCTTAAGTATTTCCACACACTTTCCCTCTAAAGAGGCATGATAACCTTCAGCCCATAGGAAGAGATAATGAAGATACGCAGCAGAAGTACATTATGAGGTGCATCAGTGCCTAAATTAATGACTCTGGAACAACTAAAAGCTACTAGAAATAGCATCAAAATGCACCAGGTCAGCCCTAATTACAGAGAAGAGCTAATGACTGGCAAAGGCTCTTGTGAGCACAGCAGAATACAGGTAATAAAAGTTACAGTGGTTTGTTTTTACAGTCAGAGTGCCTATGCTAAGCTCTCATCAGATAATACACAGTTGCCCTATAATACTTTATGACAAAAACCTCACAAGTGTGAAGAATCATCAAGAGAAATTCAGTAGCATTTTGGGGCTCAAGGACATAACTAACTGAAGTTGCTACCCAGGAACGTGCAGGGCACCACAATCTTTCCAAAGGAAAAGGATATAAGCTAATATGAAAAAAGAGACAGAAAATTTGCGTTTATGTAATATCTTAAAATCAAAGCAGGCACTACCTGCTATTTTTTTTTTCTTTATAACAAAGAGGAAAAAAATCTGACTGCTCTTAATGGGAAAAACAAACAACCCCAATCCCCCCAAAACCAGAATACTAGATGGGAGCTGAAATCCAAAATTTCCACAGTGTACCTGAGCAACTAGAAATAGCTGAAAGCAACTATAAATACCTGAAGCCATTGTTTAAGATGTCCAGTTGCTTCTAACATGCAGAGAAGGGTGCACACAGAAGCACAGCATCTCAGGATGAAAAAGCCCTCAACTTGGGGAGACATTCCTGCCTAAATTCTGAGCGAGAAGAGCAGTGGACTTGGATGTCCTGAGGTATACACCCAGATTCAAGGCCTGTGTTTGAAGAATCCACAGCTTTCCTGGGAGGAGGAAATCTACAGTAGGACAAGCACACAGAGGTACAGCTGGTGTAGGAAGATGCAGGTTAGGTTTACAAGACAGCAGCTCCTCTATTCCTTCACAGCTTGATCATCCTCTGGTCTTGATTGTAACCAACTACACAGTCTAGATGGACAGGGGCAGAAACCATCCAGTACAGCATGAACCATCCTCAGAAACACTAAAAACCTCTTGTGAAAGGTAACAGTTTTGAGGGGAGTCTGGACTGGCAAAGAGCAGTTTGACTAAGGAAAAAAAACCTCAAACCACACATCACCCCAAGTTTTTCTGTCCTACACCTGCTGTGTTTCTTATGACTCATTACAGTCGTGCAAGTATCTGATGTAGAAGGATAACTGTTCCACGACCACCAGCTAAAAGCTGTGTTCAGTGTAAGGCAGGTCAAACCTGCAGTGCCACAGAAACATCTGCTCTGACATCCACAAGGCTGCTTAAAGAAATCTCATTCAAATGAGGTCTCTTCTCACCCTGCTCAGAAAGACATCTCCAGCTTAGCTGAGGGAGTTTTAAATTCAGCCAAAATTTCCCTCCCAGTACTCAAGTAGACTTCTCTAATCAGCTCCTAAAACCACTATGAATTTTTGATCTGGAAGCTGCATGACCTTTTCTATGACTTTGATACATGATGAATAAATAACTGCTGAGCCTCTGAGATCACCTGCTCTGTCAAGACAAATTCAAAACGTTCTCTTGATGGCCAGTCCAACTTGGAGTCAGGGGTTAGGGGCAGAGACTGGACAGAACTGTCTGCTTGTATATTCTGTAATTATCTTTAAACTCTCTGGGAATGGAGAACACCATAGGTAAAAACCTGTGGTGGGATCAGAGATACTTCAGAGATCCTTAGAGGTGAGAAACTCAGGCTTCCTGAGTATTCTACTTCAAAATAATCTTTTGCAAACAGTCTGAAGTGGGAAGAAGGGGAAGAACAGCTGTGAAAACAAGCAAAATGTGAAGTCTGTTTAGATGTTATAATGGCTGACAGGAAAACAGTATTAAATTCTAGGGCAAACCTGTGGACCGTGGAGTGGTACAAAGCTAGCTCCACACTTGCCTGAAGAATCACAGACTGTCAGGGATTGGAAGGGACCTTGACAGCTCATCCAGCCCAAGCCCCTGCCAGAGCAGGATCACCTATACCAGATTACACAGGAATGCATACAGGCAGGAGCTGAATATCCCCAGAGAGGGATTCCTGGATGTTTCCAGTCCAGCAGCGAGAGGTAGTTTTCAGGAGCACCACTTCATCAGCTAACCTCTTTTCAAGTTGTAAGATCCAACTAAGTCAAGCAGCTGTGCCCTGCAAGTTTGAACATGAACTATAGCTTGAGAAACATCACCCAAGCAGAACCTCTGTGAAGCAGATTGCAGCTTTTTCACCTCACTAACAAGCTTACAGCATCTTTGTGACAAGCACATTGCCTTGCATTTACAAGAGGCAGCGTTCTCTGATTTTGAGGTCTTCTCCAAGACTCCTCTCTCACAGGCAGAGAAGATGCAAAGTTGGCATTGATCAAGGGTGAGCAATGATAAGAAGCACCAATGAAGCACATCTTCACTCTGAGGATGGTCAGATGTGGGAACAGGTGCCCAGAGGGGCTGTAGAGTGTACAGCCAGTTGAAATTTGAAAATCAAAGCCTTGAGAAACATAACCTGTTTCAAATGAGGGTTGGGACAAAATGGTATCTGGCAGTTATTCTCTGATTCTAAGAAACATGCTGCTTCTGCCTCTTTCCTCCTGCTGCTCTTTAGCCATGGTCTTTTACTAAGGCCAGCCATGGAGATCAGGCTGCTCTCAGCTGATGTACTGCAATCCGAGTGCCAGGTCTGCTGCTAAACATTCTTCTTTTGGTGTTACAAGGCATGACTATTTCCAAATTGACTCTGCTCCTTGACCTGTGAGACCCATAGCTTTGTGACACCCCACACAAAGAAATCTGTAAGGACACTGGGTAACTTTTAGGATCAAAGTATCATTGTTAGCATTAAAAACTGTAGATCCTATCCTCTATGCAGCAGAAGTCGGTACAAAATCTGATGGACTAATGAGCTCATGCTCTGGTCTGTGGCTCACCTTTGGCCCTGCAACTAAACTCTGGTTAACTAAATGTTTGCATTTCCCAGCCTGTGGATACAGATGCAAGCTGAGAGGAGGTGCAATTGACAGAAAGGTCAAATTGAGAGAAAATTGCTTAGAAGAATTTTTTTTAATGTGTGTTTGGACAATTTCTTTGTAAAGTTCTGATCTTGGTTATATCTCTTCTTATCTTTACAAGTATATGTTCTTCAAAAAGATAAGCTATCTGCATTTAAACATCTGCTAGCTAATCCAGATCTTTCTGTATGGTGCAACAACATCTGAGTTTTGGGTTGGTTTTTTTTTCAAATGGCAGAGAAGAACAAGAGTTCTCACAGAGCCACTCTTTGATTTTCAGTTTTCTACCCTGCAGGCTATCTGACTCTGAAGTCTTCTGTCAGTGAAGAATAAGCCAGATTTCATCTGCAATCTGCACATTCTGGCTGAAGAAAAAACACTAGTCCAATACTGCTTGTGGCCAAGGGAAAGAAGGAACACAATCTTTTGCTGGATTCCACACACATACACACCACACCCCCTGTCAGGAACCACGGCAATTGAGTTGCACTAGCCAGAACTGTTATGAATTGGCAGTTTACTAGAGAGAAAAGCAAGATGAGCCTACCAACCTCTCCAGATCTGCTGCTTTCTTACAGGTTGGAGGAGTTCTCTCAGGGTTACTTCTCTCCCACTGAGGCATGCCACTAATTACCTCCCAGTACTTCTCTTCCCCCTCTTCACAGCAATACAACTCAGCAGCAGAGACACAGCATACATGACACCTATTCCCACAATGCCTGCAGGACCATGTCTGAAGGAAGCTAGTGCTTCTGGAGGTGTTGCACAGAGAGCAGCCAGCCAAGCAGCCAAGCTTGTCATGTGAGGGGGAAAGAAGGAATAGGAAAACTGGTACAGCACACAGAAGCATAAACTACCACCTTAGATCTCAGGCATAGTCAAATCATCTTAGCTCCATGTAGCAAGTGACCCAGTCACTTGTTCTGGGAAGGGCTGGAAAGGTTTCAGAGTGACTGAACACCCCCACCACTTTGGGAGCTATGTGCTCCTGATTTTTTTTATGCCACCAGCATGCTTCTTTGTTCCCCTTGTTTTTAAATTAGGCCTTTGTGTTTCCTCTGCTCTAGGTTTTAGCTCAACCGCTCTTTAGCAGAACAGAATAGCTACAAACACAACATGCAGATGCCGCTGGAGCAAATGAAGCTACATTCTTTGCCCTGAGGCCTGGCATGCTGTTTTCTGTCAGTGCTTCTCACACTGCAACTCCCCACACCAGAGCAAGAAAACCACATACAAATGACTAAGTCTCTCTATTTTCCATCAGCTAAAAAGTGGGAAAAAAAAGAAGCTAAAAGAATAACTCTCATTGAAAACCAAAATTGATTGAGACCAAAACACTTACCAGAAATTCCCCCCCAGACAGAGCAAGTTTACATTCACCACATTTCCTCAAATATGGCTTGAGAACATGCCCTGTAACATAAGAGAGAGAGGAAAGAATTAGTGACTGGAACACCACAAATTCTATTACATTTCTTTCTCGCTCTATTAGCATTTATCACCAAATATCCACTTTTTTTTTCCCTGCTAAAATAGGGAAAAGAGGTAATTGGATTTGAACCTTCACAGCTAATTATTAAATCCCACTGGTATTCTGCAAAGTATTGAAATAATTGCAGGTCTCCCCCAGCCTGCTCAGACACATCACTGTCACTGACACAACAGCTATTTGGACTTCAGGGAGGTGAGGTCAACAACATGAAACATGCAGCAGCATACAGCAAGTCTGCCAATTACTTTACACCCAGCCCTAAAAAAAATACATGTGCTCAGCCCAGTATCTGAGAGTGATTTTGCTTTAACAAACTCTTGGTGAAACATGATGCACATCAGGCTCTCAACAGACTTCTGGTTTGAAAACCACACAAAGGTTTTGTGCCACATTAGTTTTTTTAGACTATATTAATTGCACCACATTCTCTGGAAGAACAAAGAGGGAGAAGTAGTTAGCACAATATCCAGTTTGACGCATACTAGGGCCAGTTTGAAGAAGACACAGAACAAAAGTGACAAATGCCATCGTTTTGCCAACCCTGAGTAAATTTCAAATGACAGCTACTCCTCATTTCTCCTTGAGGCAAAATCTTTGAAAGAACAACCCACGGAGCACAGACTGACGGTGATGTTAAAACGTTTAGTTTGTAAACTCCTAGAAGATGGAGGAGCTATGGTCCTGCTGGTGGTCAGGTTTGCAAGCAGTAGCTGCACAACAAGGGGAGAAGGGGACATATTTCCGTACCCAAGAGGCCATACCAGTGAAGCCAGACTGAATTTGAATGGCTTTAAACTCTCGTTCCCCACCAAGTGCATGGCTGAATTTTCCACAAGAGAAGCAACTATGAAACCTCTGCTGGTTGAGTAACTTTACAGCCATAGACAGATGACCTGGAGCCCTGCTTAACTGATCACAGAAACCTGCCTCAGCTGCAGAAGCAGCAGATCTTTGCACCAGCACATCTCCTGAAGGATGGTTGAAGCATCTGCAGGAAAGGAAGGAGGAATGGCTTCTTAGGTCAAATTGCTTTTACTAGTCAGCATTACATGAAAAGTAGCTAGGAGAAGAACATTTCTACTAAGGAATAATCAAATAAAACTTCCTTAAGACACAGCAACTGGATTGCACTGCTCTAAATCCAGATTAGCATGCAGACCTCTCATCTCACCAGGCTGAGGCTTCATTTTGGGTGGAGAGTTCAGGTCAGGGGATGAAGGGAGAAAAAAAGAAAACAAAACAAGGAACCTTTACAAAGCAGAAGAGGCTTTTATGAAAGATTTTAGGAAAAGGCATTTTTGACTACTAAACTACAAACCAAAGCATTTGTTTCTCTGCTTGCTTGCTTTGATTAGTGCCTGAGACAAAAAAAAGCCTTGGGTATATCGGGGAATAAAGACACAAACCCAACACCACCTCCTCTTCCAAGGCCTTTTGCACAGCTTGGCACAATTTGTGAAATCACTGGATAGAAGATGGGTCTTAACAATTTTGCTCAGGTTCAGAGAAGGTGGTTATTATTCCAGTGCCATCTATTTCCCTCCCTAGCTTCCAGGCATTTGGCCTGGAAAGCAAAATCAAGTCCAGAAACTCTGCTTCTGCCTCCAACCTAATTGGATAACATCTGCATGCAGAAAAGTTAGAAGCTCAAGACAAGCCAGGTCCAAATCAATCCAATAGTACCTCGACTCCAGATTAGCTCATTATTTTCTTCTACACCAAGAGACTGATTTAATAATTTCCCCAGAGAAGTGACAAAGAAGGAAAACTTCATGCTGCCAGTCCCACAAATACTTGAAAGACAGGCACCAGCACTGCTGCCAAACAGGGCTGAGCCCCTCCAGGCACTGGTGCAGAGCTTCTATATGTAGCCCAGCAACACTCCCTCCCTTCCTCCCTCTCTCCCTCATCCCAGCTCAAATGTCTGTGCAGCACAAGGGGCTGAAGGAGAAACCACAATCACAAAGAACTGGGTGAGACAACCCCTGCTTATGCTCATCAACTTCCAGATATGTTTTTGTCAATTCATAGTGGCATCAGAAGGAAGCTTATTAGCACCAGCAAAAGAGAAATCACTGTCAGGAGACTTAGTAACTACTATTTCCTCAAGCCTGCACGCTCAAAGCCGTTAACATCCACCAACTTCCACGATCTTTGGATCGAGTCCACTGTAGCCCTAGATAATTTCCCTGCCATTTGAAACAGATGAAAACATCATTTAAGGCATCAAACCAGTTACAGAGAAGATTCTGGTCTGGTATGTGTTGCAGTTGTTCATGCAAGCTTCACCCAGCTAGAGGAAGTGGCTGCCTGAAGTAATAAATGATCTTAAATACTTTCCAAATGCCAGCAGATGTGTTTTGGTTTATGATGTTTAAACACAGAAGAAAATCCACCTGACAATAAGGATCTGTCTAATTTCTATTAGTAACATGCTTCTGCTGATGTTTTCTCAAACCTCGAGTAGAAGCAGGAATCCTTGGGCTGCAATTGACTTGGCAAAAAGTGTTAAGAAGAAAGTTTTCAGGTAAGAGAAGAGTTTGCAAAGGAAGATGTCTGGGTCAGAA
The DNA here is from genome assembly GCF_015220805.1 of Pogoniulus pusillus. Classification (NCBI taxonomy): domain Eukaryota; kingdom Metazoa; phylum Chordata; class Aves; order Piciformes; family Lybiidae; genus Pogoniulus; species Pogoniulus pusillus. Next base: position 5,322,023 of record NC_087296.1, read on the forward strand.
CGTGTAACCTGTAAATGAGCTGGATCCACTTTGTAGAGAAAGCATTAGCTAGTCTGCAGAGCAAGAGCTAGTTTACAACTGTGCTGCTTTGAGGCAAATTGGAATATTTCAATGAGAAAAATTAGATTACAGGCTGTGAAAAGGAAACAATGGTGATGGCTACTTCACTCGTAGGCTTGCTGAGATGTAGAAAAACAAGGACAGTCTCTATCTGTTGGAGTTGGTGTCTGTGTTTTTCTCCCTGGCCTTCTGCCATTCTGTTTGGATCTGTGTAACCCAACTAATCATTCTGCTTCTAACTCCCCTTGCTGATCCTTCCAGCTCACCTTGCACATAAGGCAGACTCTGGCATAAGGTAGAAGTGTGGAAAGAAGATATAAGGGTGGTTGAGAGCCCCACTTGGGAACTCTGATTTATGGGAGGGGTATTATGTTTCCATATTACTTTTAACTTACTTATTTCCACATATAGCTGTAAATATTTGTGTATATTGTGTATAAATATGCTTGTAAATTGTGCTAAGCTGTAAATATAGCTTAATTCCTTAACTTCCAGCTGGCTGAGTTTAGTCTGGGTGATTTCATTGTGTGTGGGGGTGGGTAACTCCCAAACCATCACAACACATCATGCCACACACATTTCAAGCCATGGATTAGTCCAGGAAGTATTTTTCAGTAGTAGGTTACTATGGCCCTACAGTAACAGAGTCTTAAGTCACCTTCTTTTTAGGCAGATTGAGGATTCTGTTACCTGGGAGGCTGCTACAAATATACAGAAATGTGTATGTTCAGTTTTACCTAGGGTGCACCATTTTCCACCTATTCCTACTATTTTAATGATTTACAATCCTAAAAAAAACCCAAACCCTAAAATATATACATATATATATGAGCAACACTGAATACAAGAAGAAAAAAAAAAACAATCTCCTGCATACTAACTATATATGGCCATAAAGGAGCTGCACTTCTTAACTTACATAAAGCAACATTTTACTGTGCAATGCCAGATTATACATAAAAGACCTCTTCTTCTGTGAACATCCGAATGTCTTCCAACAATGAAACATCTAAATTTTAAGAGAAGCTTGTAGGCTTACTCTTAGACAGAGGCAGAAGTTTCCCTGTTAGTCTGAAACTACCTCTTTGCAAAGTGAGGGTCCCAGATAGCAGGCACACAGAATAACAGGAAAAGACCACTAGGATCACTGCATCCAACCTATCATCTAACCCTTCTAAGTAACTAAACCATGGCACTAAGTGCCTCATCCAGCCTCCTTTTAAACACCTCCAGGGATGGTGACTCCACTACCTCCCCAGGCAGCCCATTCCAATGCCAAAAACTCTTTCCAAGAGGAATTTCTTCCCAATGTCCAGCCTAAAGCTTCCCTGGCACAGTTTGAGGCTGTGTCCTCTTGTTCTGTCACTGGGTGCCTGGCAGACGAGACCAACACCTGCCTGGCTACAAGCTCCTTTTGGGTAGTTGTAGACAGCAATGAGGTCTCCCCTGAGCCTTCTCTTCTCCAGGCTGAACAATCCCAGCTCCCTCAGCTGCTCCTCGTAGGGCTGCGCTCCAGCCCCCCTATGGTATGAAAAATCCCAGTCAGCAACAGGATGGGGGCGAGAGCTGAGCAGCAGAATAAGGGAGCTCCCACAGGAAGCAACTCTAACAACAAGTCCAGACGCAGCCCTGGAAAACATCAGATGAAAATAACAAGCAACACCATTGGGAGACCCTATGGAGAAAATTGGTTCATCTTCCCATGCAACAGGGCTAAAACTTGGGAAGAAGACAGGGACCTTGCATTTTTCTCATGTGAAAGCCACTGGATTTCTGAAACGGATACTTGAAAGCCTCATGCAGTTGCAGGATGTAAATATAGATAAATAAGTCCCTGCCTTAAAGGCCTCTCAAAGGAGTTAGTAGTTTCAAAACAAAACCATTTGTCTGCATCATCAACCTTTTGGATGCCTAAAAGCACATCTTCTAAATGCTGCCCTTTCTGTTTGGAGCAGATGCAAAGTCACTGCTGCAGCAGCAACAAATCCTAAGAAACAGGAAACGCAGGAGAAAAACTTCAGGAAAAGATGCTCTGCTTGAACATTTTGTACTTCTATAAATGGGAGCTATCAAGAGAAGAAAAACAACCACAGACTGTGTTAAAGATCACAAGCTCAATTGCTTCGTTTCTGTGCCACTTTGATCTCCTCACACATCGGGTCTATTGACTTATCTTTAGCAGACATGCTGCTGTCAGCTGGTCTCCACGTCCTGTGTGTCCTGTGGCTTCCAGCCCCGCTGCAGCATGCTGCTTGCTCTCCTTGTCCCTGGGATGTTTCTCTCCCACAGGCAGTGTCAGCCCCTTGCTTGTGCCAGCAGTCAGAGCCTCTTTCCTCTCTCAACTTGCAGCCAGTGTAAACTAAACTAAAATCTTCCTACACAGAAAGTGCCACCACAGGTAGAGCACGCAGATGTGCAGAGAGATAGACACAATAAACTAGAAGATGCCATTAAGAAACCCGTGGTGGGACAGCTAGAGGTTACGGTAAGCAAGTGGAGCACAAGACTGTGGGTACCAGTCACAGAATGGCAAACACAATGCCACTCATGGCCCATTCCTAAATTATTCTGAGAGGATCCCAGAAGCTGTGGCAGCCTTTGCCACCTGCACTGCCTGGGAGAGGAGCAAACATCTCTTGGTGAGCTGGAAGCCAGCATGTGTACTGCTCACTGTCCCTGGGTCAGGCTGCCACAAGCAGTCACGAGGGCTGAGCAATCAATAGGGAAAGCTCTTAGCAAGCTCAATACCGAGCACGCACTTAGAGGACATCACTCGGACGCGAGAAGCACGTGATGGCACCAATGGACTTCAGTTCTCAACACAGTGGCAAAATGACTCCATTAATTGTGAGGAGAGTGCTGGCATTCCTCTGTGCAGACAAAAAGAGAAGTACTATGCCCCAAATAATTAAAAAAAGAAAATACTGGAGCCAACAATCCTAAAAATAGGCTGCACTCTTCAACCCTCTGAGCTGGCTCCTAGAAGCGCTGCTGGGCACCTCTGGACCTGAGGGAGGGCACAGGCAGCCAAGGACGCAGTGGCTGGAGCCAGTGCCACATCCCTGGCCTGCACATCCTTACCTGCCTGATAGCCCAGTGGCATCAGGGAACCACTTGTATGGCCAGAAATAAACCCTCACATCATTATGAAAGCTAAAAGAGGAGAGGAGGGAGAAGAGAGCCAGCATAATGTAAGATTTTTAGAAGCTTTTGGTTCAATAATTGATTTTGCAGTTTGTCTCAAAGAAGAAAATGTTTTTCTTCTGAAGATGCAGGATTGACCCCAAAGTACCTTTAGCAGAAACTGGCTAAACAGCATGCTTATAACTTCTCTGTAAAGGCAGTAAAGGCCATTTAGAAATCCACTCACATTGCAATGGAAATACAGGGGTTTATCATTTAAAAAGTAGTCTTTAATACAGTTGGGTTTAGAAATAATTTCCCCTCCCCCTTAAGAGAGACTCTTAATTATGCCATAAATATTTTTTTGGTTTAATCAGGATATATATATATATAAACATGATGCTCAATGAAAATGAAGCCATAAATATCCTGCATATATAGGATATATATGCTAAAACTGGAAATACTATAGTACCCACAATGTCAGCCATTCTCACTGTGGGACAACTCATAAAAGAAGACACATATGGGAAGAAATTGTCTCAAGTCATGACCAACTTACTCCCAAGTATTAAATCTTTAAAGAACTCATTACACACCTGACATTGTCAGGACAAACTCAGGGGGGGTGGTAGAGTGTTATTATTAAGAATTATGTGAAGTCAATTAACAGATTTAGCTAATTCAAGTATGTCAAAATAATATTTCTATCTTGTATGTGTAATACTTTAGTGGGTTTAATCACTCCCTATTTTATACATTTTGTTTTGCTAAAGACTGTAACTCCAAAATGAAAGTGTGCCACAGCCTTCAGCGGTGCCCCACGAGTGGCGAATGCTTCTGTCTCTGCAGAAGCATTGCCATCTACACGTGGTCCCATTTCCTGATGAGAAATATGAAAACGGGGAAAACAGGCTGGAATTTTGCAAGAATGAGCTGTTTGTAAACCTATTCCTGTACCGAAGAAAGGCCCTGAAGTGAAGAGTAAACAGCATAAGAAAAGAATACAGTGGCACAATTAAAACAAGGACAATGAAAGCGCTGTGAGTAAACTAATTGTTAACTATCACGAACTGAAAAGAAACTGTTTCCTTTTTGCTATGTTCACTTTAATCTTTGGAGAGGCAGGAAGGGGGAAGACGGGAGGAGGCAGCAGTTTCAGACTTGTGGAGCTTATCAAATCCCAGATCGGATGATTAGAGCAAAGCGAAGAAGAAAACATCCTCTGTTCCCCACCTCCCTCCTCAGAAAGGAAGCACAGCCTTTAGGACCAGTTTGCAGTGTTTGTTTGTTGCTCTTTAAAGCATTGCTCTAGAGAGCATTTTTCCTAAGCTGTTTTTATCTCTTCTGGAACTTTCAAAATAAACAAGAGTACTGGAAATGGATGAACAGAAAATGTGACATTCTAGTTTATTTTTATTCTATAGTGAGACAAGTACAGCAAATAATGAAGGTCCTTGATTGTCACACAACACAAAGGGGGAGGGAATAAAAGCCTTAGATCTGAGAAGCATCACTGCAAAATCCAGGGGGAAAAGAATAATAATAATTAAAAAAAAAATCACCCATGGGCTGAGGGTGGGGAAAAGTGAAAGAAAGAAGGATGATTATTGACTTATTTTATTGATGAGATTTTATATTGGTGAGTTTTATATCCGGGAAAGGTAAAAAAATAAACAAACCACCACCAACAACTCAACTTCAAAACATCACTGGATTTTGACAGTTTACTTTCCAAAACAATCCCTCTGCTCTCTCGTGGCTTCCAAAAAAGACTCTCACATAACAAAACCCAGGAAATTAAATTCTTGGGGCAACACACTAGAAGCACAAATGAAAAGATTTTGCAGTGACATAATGTTTTAACCTTGAGTGTGGGATCAAGACTGTGCTCTTTCATATTGCCCTTAGGTACATCAGATGTCTCCTTAGAAAGCAAGTGTCCCAGAGTGAACCAGAGCAAACACAAGATCCATATAATTCCAGGATTGTACTACATTGACATAAACCTCTTTGCAACACAAATGCATTTATTTAACTGTAATATTCCATGGATTTAAAATGCTGTTAGCTATTCTGTATCACATCTCCGTTACTTTTTTTGGTGCTTGTTTTTCAAGATTAAGCAAATGCTTGAGAGGCAAAACTAATGAAACTGCATTCCCAACTTGTTAGGGCTCATGATGCTAAGTTAAGAATGTCAGTCCCTCCTGGGCTGCATCCCAGCACTCCTGGTTCCCCCATGATGTGGGTTGCTTGATACCCAGCCATATTTGTTGGATAAACCTCGGCCAGCTGCCCTGAGGATGCTCCTGGCCCTCTGCCCCAGCCAACCCACACCCAACTCATCTCCTTGCAGCAGCTAATCTATTGGAGAATGGACTGGGAAGGGTAATACTCCATCCTAAAGCCCTCTCCTTGGATGGAGACAGTCTGCAGTTAGAAAGAGAAGGACTGGTGTGCAGACATACCAAACTAACAGCCTAACCCCACTTCCTCAGGAAGCCAGCAGAAAAAAATCTGGGTTTTCTCTTGCTGTGCCCCTGCTCCCTGCCCCTAACTATGCAGATGCAGTATTAAAAAAGACAAAAAGTAAAAAAGAAAGAGTAGCATAGATGTAAGGCTCAAGGGCTGCACTACATCCCCAAATAGCATCTGGATTACTGTCTCAGGCATGTTTCAGAAGTGTCATTGGCTTCCTGTTTAATATTCATGTTTTATTGCTGCACAAAGTCAGCCTCCACTCAAAGAGCAATATATTACTCTCACATCCTCTGAGCAGATACTTAATGAGGATATTCTGGTTTCTTGATAGTCGGAGCCCTTCTGTTGGTAGCAGCAGCAGATCAGCAGATGCTTTAGTGTGCAGCAGGAAGAGAAGTCAGGTCTCCCTGTTCAGAGCCCCACGATCACAACAGCCATCAAGGCTGCTTCCCCACTCAAGGCAGGATCAAATGCACTTAGGTTATTCTTTTTATTAGGCTTACCTGACCTAGTTCAGTTAAAAAGAAAGATATGATTTGAGATCTGAGTCCCTTCCTATACCTGAAGCCTCACGCTTGTGTGGCCCTGGTCCAGCCCTCTGCCAGATCAGCTGGTCTAGTAAGAGATCCCTGCCTGCAAACCCTGCCGTCCTTGCATTGCCATGGTTACAACGCTGCTATTACCAGGCATGTAGAGCCTATTTTTAAAAGCCTGCAATGTCTGAGATGCTGGTTAAAGCCTTAATCTTAATAAGGTTTAAAAACCCTCCAACGAGTGCTTACTATTTGTACAAGAGCAGTGCTGCACTCCCGAAGGAAAAGGTTGGTGGTGAGCTGCATGAGGCAGGGGCTTTGCACTGTTTGCATCCTGGGAAAAGAAAAAAAAGGGAAAGTACTTTAAAGAGGAGTCTCAAAGCACATTAAAGTAGTCCTGCCAGCGTTAGCAGAGTGGGCTAGATCAGCAGAAACTCCATAAATGTTTCTTAGAAAGCAGCTCATGTGCACTGGAGTGGCCAACATCACATGCAGCTGGAAGAGCCTTCTTGGAACTGGCTCACAAAATCGGAGATGGTGTGAGAGGTTTGGGTGCAGGAGAGCAGCATGTGCTGAATAAAGAGGGAGCCAAGTAAAGGAATACATAGGGAAGGTTACACAGTTTTAAAAAACGAGGTAAGTGAAAAAAAGGCCTTTGCAAAGACACTCCAGACAGATTTATAATTTGAAGAGGCCAAAGAAAAGAATGTTGCATCCATTCAAGACATCAAATGAGCACTGAGGTGTGAATTCCAGCTCGGTGCTCTCGAGAGCCCAGGACACTTTTTCACTAGAAGGCACTGCTGATCTCAGAGTAAAGACAAAGGGAACCAAGACGAACAGCTTTTGGCCCAACTGAGGACAACTGATGTTGTCCATGGCAACGGAGGAGGGAGATAATGGGGAGAGGTGAAGGAGGAGGAGGGGAAGGGATGTATCAGTGGGTATCTGTTTAGCCCTGCTGAATGAGACCGGATAGCTTGCTATCCACAAAGGAGCGAAGACAGACTAATTGAGGTTACAGCATGAACAAGTGAATGAAAGACTAGTTTTATATTTCAGACCTAAGAACCACACATTTGTATAACTACATACCTACAAGTCTATGATGATTTTGCATATCTATTTGTATATAAACATATACTTACATATACACATGTAACAGTTCAGTCTGTAGGCAAAGGAATCTGAAATGAAGTTGCAGTCAGAAAAGCAGCAGAAGGGAAACATAGCCCTGAACTCCTTGCCAAAAACAGAAGTAGGGAAAAAAGTCTTTTCCCTTATTCCTTTTTCACAGCATGACAGGTAACAAAGTGTTTGCCTGGTAGCCTCCTGGAAAGTTTGAGCAGACAAAAAAAATGTAAAAGTCCTTTCTGTAGTGAGCTTCTGCCTCCTGCAGCTCAATGAATCCATTTGGAGTGTGGACATCACACAAGGGTGGGCATCCCATGAGGTCACACACCTTGTGGGACACATGAACAGCAGTCTCTTAGCTGACACAACACCCCATGCAACACCAGGGATGTGTATTCTGGTCCAGTGATGGATGCATGTGTAGCCATGTGTCAAATCTGCCAGCATGCTGAGCGCTGGAAACAAATGGCACTTTCAGAGCAATGCATCTGGGTCACTGCCTGCTCTCACTGTGTCTCAGAAGGCCTTGAGGAAGAAGAGTGGAACAGGAAGGAGCAGGATGCAGATTTGAGGAGCTGGGCTGGCAGGTATTATCTAGGCCACTGGCTGTTAAGTGGATACCCTCACCCTGCGACAAGAAAAGAGGATTTTCAGTGCTGTGAGTCTTCTGCACCTCTGAGTGATGAGGTGGCACTGGTTTATTTTCTCCCTACTCTCAGTTCTGCAGGTGTAACCAGGATTACAAAAGCACATTGAACCTGGCCCCCAGTAAACCAGACTGCAAATCGCTGAGAAAGAACACACAAAGGACTCACAGGCTCCACTTCTTCGTGCAGTAACTGCTTTGGACTCGCGCACTTAGGCAATGTCACATTTGATTTTGACCTAGAATCCAGCTCCCCCCACCCGGCTGGAGCACAAGCCGTGCCATTCATGCGGCACCCCCAGCACAGCCTCCAGCTGCAGAATGTGGGTTACCAGGAGCAGGAGCCATCTGAGAGGGAGCATTCAGAGCAGCACGTGTGCCACTGCCAGCCATGAACGCGTTCGATTATGAACTCTGCAAAATGTATGAATGGCACAGGCTGACGGCACAGTTCCTGGAAGTACATATCCATAACAATTCTATGGAAAAGAGGGCAGGCATGCCTGCCTGAGTGCCACAAAGAGACAAGGCTTGTTCCCCCCCACACCCCTTCCTTTTTCTTTGAAGGATGCAAAGCAGCTAATTCATTTCCCCTCCAAAACCAATTTGCACAATCTGGGAGCTGCTGCAGGGGCAATTGTGAAGATTTCAATGGCAAACATCATTGGCAAACTGTAGATGCCAAAAGCACCACGTTCATTTCTCTCTCTCACACATACTCTCACATCTAATGGCAAAACAGCAACAGAATTTGGGGCTACAACAGTCTCACCAAGGCACTGGCACTGCAGCTGGATTGCCTGTGCAGAAATGCTGCCTGCCAATGTGTCCTTCTTGCCAGGCACTGCAGTACTCACCTCAGGTGACAACCAGTTTCTTTGGTCTGCTTCCTCTCCCCAAGTAACTACCACACATGTCCACACACTGTTTACTCCACTTTAAACCCATCTACCAGGACATACATCTCTGGCAAGTGGTTTGAAGAACCCCATACATGAAAGTATCAAGCCAGTGAATTGATTTGAACTTGTACATGCATGTGGGGAACAAAACCAGCACAATCCTCACAAGCAGACAGATGCATTTAGAAAAGGACAAAGCAGGAGAGCACATTTCCTCATAAACACGTGTGTTTTAGCAACTGCCTGAACTCCAAACCACTTCCTTTTTTTCCACAAACACCTCTGGGTCACATCTTTCAGCTCTGTTAACATTTCAACAGCTCACTGGCTGCCATCTCATGTGAAGAATGGGAAGAGACAAGGACTAAGCATCAGATAGCTAAATGCAAAAACATGTTTAAGTAGAAGAAAATCTTCCAAGAAGAGTGCTTCCAGTACCAGAACTATGCAAGAGGTAAAAATAAAAGGCTGCAGTTCTGCAGAGTGACATATATGTATCATACACCTGGGACCATTTATGACCACGGTTTCCGCTGCACCATTACTAACAGAAGACTTTCCTCCTGGGTAAGCTCTTTCTCACTCTAGGATTCACAGTGGAGCAATTACAAGCTTCCTAAAAGCCCTGTGAAGCTTTCAAAGCTTGCAGTAGCTACAGTTTCTGACCCAGACTGACTGCAGCCATTAATAGAGTGCAGGGCAGAAGAAAACACTGCAGCCTAGTCAAAGCCTTAAACACCAGTGAGCAAGGACTTCAGTATTACTCATTTTGAGGGGGGAAGTGCTGGCATCTGAACAGCCACATACATAGTGACAAGGGCTTACAAAGCATTTTGTAGGCTTGGGACAAAACCCTGTTTGTAAGAGTCACTTACTGAAGGAATTAATGTTAACAGAGCAAATTATTTATAGCAACTCTCCATAGAAATGAACTCTCTTGGTTCCTGTCCTCCTGAAACACATCTTTCTAACTGGAGAAACACTTCCTTTATTCTGTCAGCACGAGCAAAGGGGGGCATGGGGATGGGGAAAATGCTCCCCAAGATATGCTCTGCCACCTCTAGTTACACTGGAGATAGATGAGGTGTCCTCGTGCTGTTGGCACAACAGGTCATTCATGGTTTGAGCCCAGTGTAGTCATGCCACTCTTGTCCAGCACCCTTGGCAGGACAGCTGAGGTGGATGTGTTGCCTGTGCCGTGACCAGTCACTTACAGCCTTGAGTTGTGCCTGTCCTGCTGACAGGTGCACAGAATTGGGATGGACTGCTCTGCCACATACACATAACTGCAGGCTCTTAGCCAACATTAATCCGAGTACACCTATCTTTTATTAGCCATGGGACAAAGCAGGAGGGAGAAATCCCAGTCTCTCCCCAGCCAGCCCTCCAGAAGATCCTAAACCAAAATGTGTTCACACATCACAAAGATGGGGGTGGGATGGGGACAGACAAGGACTGGGGACACACTGGAACACCTCTCTTATAAAGGACCGGCTGAGGGAGTGCAAAACTCATCACAGAAAAATCTCACCTACTTATCACAAATGACCCAGATCCGCAGTCTGCTTACTACCCAAGCTTCATTAATTATTTCTACAATTTGCTCTGACAAGAAGCTGAGCAAACTGCAGCCACGTGGCTTTTCTTAATAAAACACTGCTTTGGGGAAAAACAAAACACCCCTCCCCAAAACAAAACACCAAACCACAAAGCAGAGCAGATTCACTGTTTCAAAGTACAGAAAGGTAGATAAGCAAATAAACCAGAACCGTGGACACAGTGCAGACATGCAAACAGACAAAGCCATCATTTCTTTTGTTCAAACATTTCCACAGATGAGATGTAATTAATTTTCCACATGCAATATCTGGGAGACTTCTGTTGCTGGGCTTTTGTATCTCAAGACCAGAGATACTTAGCCAATAAATTGTACTGCAGTGTTCAGAGGTTACAGTTTAGACCTGATGATGGGGAAGAAAATAATGATTTTGTTTTTTTAATCTACAAAAGGTTTTTACTTTTTGTCAAAGGCTTTATTTCAGACTAAAATAACCTTACTTTTTCCAGTTGGGACTCTACATATCCTCACTGTTCACTGCCCTTTCCAAACTCTAGACAAAACACAGGCTCTCACTGTATACTCTTTCCCCTAAATCTCATCCATCACCAGCTTCACAATAAAATCCCTCAGAAATGGCTCCCTCATACTGTTTCTCTCCTGTACCTCACACTGACACTCTCTTGTTGGTTAACACAAAAAAGGCATATCTTAAATCTAATGATTGTACCAATAAACCTAAATTAGACTAATTGGAACCCTGAACTGAAAATAAAGCTCTAAAAGCTATAGGGTATATATATATTATCCTGAGACTTTATTAAACTATAAATCTGTTGATTGCAGTCTTCTTTTCTAAAGACAGAATTATCTTAAGCTAATTTGTTGCCCAGCATAATAGCATTTGGTGTCTGTAATGAAAATTAGATTATATCAGGGCAAGTTTGTTTATAATTTTAGATTAAGAGAATTAAACACAGTCAAGTGTTCACACAGAGGAAATAATGAAACACAATATGTTTTCCTTTTATTTGCATGACATAATATCTGGTACCCTGCAGGTCATAAGGAAGCACTTTGCTTTCCAGTACTTGAAATGTTATTTGAGCAGAAAAAAAAATCTCCTTTCCTAGTCCATGAAGCATTTACTTGAGCTGATATATGATGTCACTTGCTGTAAAGATATAGAGCAAGCATAGAATAGGAAGTGTTGAGAAGAAAAACCCTGAGTTGTTCCTATCCCTTTGACGCAGAGGCTGTTCTGCTGCAGTTGTTCACTGCCTCCTCAGTTTCATTGATTTGCCTGTTGGTTACACTGCACTGACTGCTGTCTCCTGGAGACACTGAGGTTCAAAAATCAATCATCAATCACTTGAGAATGGCTTGGTTTAAATTCTGAAACAGTGGCAGGAACAAGTGCAAGCTGGAACTTTGGAGGTTAGCTGTGTCACCCCAGAAGACCTGCCTTGAACCACAGCCCAGAAGAAAAAGCAGAGAGCATACAAAGTGTTTACAACCTTGTATTCATTGTAAGTAGAAAGGTCCACACACTAAAACATAAGCTAAAAGGTAATGGATACTTTCTTGGGCTGACAGCTCAAGACTGGAGTTGCTCAGACTCACAGACCATGAACTCAGGGACACTGCACCAACCTATTCATTGATGACTCATCAAATCGCAAACTCTGTATGAACAACACCACACACACTTCTGTGTGGTCTTTTTGGCATCCCACCCCCTTTCTCAGCAGTGGCTGTGATGCAGTTGTGTCCACGTCATCCCTAGCACTTGGTCATGGCTGCATTTGGATTCCTTCAGGAGGAAACTAGAACTGCTTGAGAGTCCAGTGCAGAGCCACAAAGATGATTAAGGGAATGGAACATCTCTGTTATGGGGAGAGCCTGAGGGAGCTGGGGCTGTGCTGCTTGGAGAACAGCAGACTGAGAGGTGACCTCACCAATATTTATAAAGATGTAAAGGTGAGTCCCAGGAGGATGGAACCAGGCTCTGCTCAGTGATGCCTGATGACAGGACAAGGGGCAATGGGTGGAAGTTGAGGTGTAGGAAGCTTCATGTAAATACAAGGAGGAGTTTCTTCCCTGTGAGGGTGACAGAATACAGGAACAGGCTGCCCAAGGGGGTTGTGGAGTCTCCTTCTCTGGAGATATTAAAAACCCACCTGGATGTGTTCCTGTGTGATCTGGTACAGGTGATCCTGCTCTGCAGGGGGGGTGGATGGGACGAGCTTTTGAGGTCCCTTCCAGCCCCTGACATTCTGTGCTTCTGTGAGAGCAGTCCCTTCTAACCTGGTATTCTATGACTCTACAACATTTGCTGTACTTCAAACCACAGTTTCTACACTATAAGAGGGTTGTGAGGAAAGGAAGTGATGGTGGTGTTCAGCCAAAACTGCTTCTAAGGTGGTCTTCTGCCCTACTCACCCCTTCCACTGAGAATTTGCTTCTTCATAGTGGCTGGAAATCAACTGCAAAAATCAGAAAGACGTCCTTCTGGCAACTGAGATTTGTAATCCTCATTTGGTCCAGCATTGTAGGCAAAGAAAGGAGGAAAGGGAGATCCCAATAGCTTCAGTTATTTCTTTAGCTTTGCTGCAGAGGTCTCAGCAGCTTTGTTACCCAAAAGGTAAACAGCAGTAGTGACGCACGCCAAGAAAGCATCCCTCAAGCCTGTTCTGAACAACAAAAATAACTACTGCCAGCACCAACTGTCATGTGTCAAAACTCAAAGCTATTCTTGGAACAGATGCAGGCCCAGGAATTTTCTTTCTTTCATTCTCTCTCTCTCTTTTTTTTTTTTTTTCTAAAGCAAAGTAATTTCAAACCAGCCCAACCAACACATGTGTGCTAGTTTGAAGCTAGCTAGAGTGTTTTGGTGAGAAGAACTAGATCACAGGCCGTGAATGGGAAACAATGGTGATGTCTACTTCACTCATAGGCTTGCTGAGATGTACAAGAGCAAGAATCCAAATAAAGATAAGGGAGTCGCTCTCTATCCAGGCTGTGGGCTGCATTTTTCTCTCTAACCTAACCTGATTAATCCACCTGCTTCCTAACCCCCCCGGCTGACCCTCCATTCTTCCTTAGGCACAAGGCAACATCTGGGGTGAGGTAGAGAGGAATGGAAGAAGGTGGAAGGGTGGTTGGCAGCCCCTCCTGGGGACTCAGGTTTCTGGGAGGGCTGCTGTGTTTCTGTATTACCTTCTACCTTGTCTGTTTCTGTATGTAACTGTATATATATTGTAAATACCTGCTTCTACATTGTGCTAAGCTGTAAATATAGGCTTCATTCAATTCCCAGAGCCTGCTGAGTCTAGTCTGGGTGATTTCCAAAGTGTAGGGGGGTGGGTACCACCCAAACCACCACAACATGTGATGTGTGCGACAGTCTTGGCAGGCACTAATTTTCTAAATGATAATTACTGGCAGTTTATCAGCCTTAGCAGTTTGAGACAGGCAGTTTGACAACGTTAATGGACACTGCTGAACTAAAATACCATTCCCACGGGCTCTTTCGTGCACACTTCTCCCTTCCTGCCAGTTGGAGAATTTCAAGGGCTCTGCTATGATCCGGCAAATCCTCACCCTGGCCCGGCCCTGCTTCTCAGATCACTGCCAGCAGGGCTCTGTTACATCTCCATAGCATACATCATTAAAAAAAATCATTTTTACAATGTATTAATTGTGCCCCCTCTGCCACATGACTGCAAATAGCTCTGGCAAACAACTGCACCTCAATGAATAAAAAGTTTGTTTGACCAAAGAGTAATTGGAGTTGCTTGGCACTGAAGATGAATGCAGCAATGCTCCAGCTGACACATCTTACAGAGACAGTCCTATCAGGTCTCTGTACTTACTTGTATATATAATAGACAGCAAATAACTTTTCATGAAGCTTCAGACTTAAAAGAGAGCAAGATTTCTGGGCAAACTGAAACATTAGCCCCTTTAAGACTCTGAATGCCTGGATTTATCTACTGGCTCTTTACAGTCAGTCAGCCACAATAAAGAACCTTCAGAGATGAACTTTGACAAGTTCTATTTTTTTCCTCTAGCAGATGCAGGATTTTTATTAAACACAGTCATAGGCACAAACTAAATTGGCCTTCAATGGACACTAGCAAGGCATAAGAAAAACCCAAAACAAACCCCCAGCTTTTATACTTTGTTTTGTTTTAACCTGAAAACTGATCTTCCACATTGCATCAAGGAACTGTAACTCTAGACACGGATGAGTTGAGCTAGTTAAATCACAGGTACTAAATCTCTGGAATGTCAGAGTGCTTACACTCACTCCCAGCCAAACCTTCAGTGCTCCTGGTGTTTTCTGCTTCTGCTAAGCACACTTCATGCCGTTAAGTGCTCATATGATATGGTCATCAGCTACATGTGGTTTTCCCCTCTTTCAGGTCTTTACACAATAATCTTTCTAACAATAATCTCTTTCTGCCAGGAATTTCAAAGCTTCTGCACAGAGAGGAAATGTGCATCATTTTGCATCCAAAACTCACCATTCTTCTTGCCAAGGATTTTATGGACTAGCATCTTCGCAGGGGCAAAGACAGATACTTTCCATCAAAAAGATCAACACAACTCAGGACTCCTAGCATGGCAGATCTGTGTTTCTCATCCTTTCTAGCAACATCCATGGGAAAATTCCCACTAATTTCTAAAGGAGCAGGCTCCCACAAAGAGGGAAAAGCCACAAAGGACGTATAGCTGCTGCTTACTGTCAGTGAAATGGGAGGGAGCAGCAGAACCCACCACAAAAGCTCCATCCAGAGAATCACAACATAAGATATGACACCTTTGTGAAAATATGACTGGCCTTTGGAAAGGTAAAGCGGACAAATGAACGATTTAACCTTGTCATTTGAAAACCTCAGGTGTGAACTGCAGCCTTTCATTTCACTTTAACTCCACCACAGTGGTCTGAAGCCCAAGGCAAAGCAAACGTGCAAGAGAAAGAAAATGAGCCCAAGCCCCAGAACAACAGCAAACTCTAGGGTGTACTAAAAAAGTAACCCCAGGTGCTTCTCCAGGTCACTCCTTGTTGGCCTCTGGCAAAGATGCTGTTCTACAGCTCTGAATCTAGAGACCACCCATAGCAGGTTCATGACCAGCTCAGGAATACTTCTCACCCATCAGCACTCTTGTTCAGAGCTTGGCTGACATCCGAGAGTTGGTGGAACCTGTGGGCCCACAGACGTCCCTAGGTGCTCTCAGCAGGGACTGAGCACAGGTAGCTTCAGCTTCTACTGACAGCTCTCCCTGTAGTCTTCAGAGAGGAGAGGCTCAGTTTGCTCAGGAAAAGCATGCAAAGCACCATCTTCGTCCAGCTTTTTATTGATTGGTAGTTATTTCTTAGAGATATTATGAAATTAGATGGTGCCCTTGCAACTCAAAATGCTTCAGAGAACACAAATAAAAACTAATAAGAATTTTTTGCCCATGTCTTTCCTATTCCAACACTTCAGGAGAAACAGTAACTATGAAAACACAAGCAGGGGGAGAGGAACTGAAGAGAATACCCACTGGAAGGCAGATTTATAATAGATCAAGTGTTCACCCCTCTGAAGGAACCTCAGAAGAAATCTTCAACTGTGGAGAAAGATACATGGGGTAAAAATCTGCTAGTAGGCAGAAGAAAGTCCCTAACAGAAGGAGGAAACACATTTCAGTGTAAATCAGTGTGAGGTGGTGCTGCTGAGTCTCTGGGGGAATTTCCAGGACAGTGTAGAAGCTGTAGAAGGAGGTGGGTGTGTTGGGGAGGAGGAAAATACCTCCACACAGAAATCTCCATCAGCACTCCTTCCTCACTCAGTGACACAACCAGCTTACCACTGGCAGTATCTGCTCTACAAGTGGTTCAGCAGTGATCTGCACAATGTTCTCACAGTGAGGACCAGGGCAGGGAGGTACCAGTAGCAGCCAACAGGTCAAAAAACATATGTGGGTTCTGGAAATAGCAAAGCCAGACTCTTCTCTGCCAGATGTGGTGGGACTTTTTAGAGTCACTTCAGCACTGCATGCCTCAGAACTAAGACTCCAGCAACTGTGTCTTGGCATATCTGTGTGCACACACATTTGCCCTGAATGGTCACAAGGCAGAACCTGCCCCAGCAAGAATTACCCAAACTCTGCTCACAAAGTCTGTGTCATGCATGAGTGACTGAGAAAAAGGGATTGTAGGTGCTTGGCATTTGTAGTTCTGAATGAAAGCTGAACTAAAACCACCCATCCAAGCAGGTAAAATGCAACTGCAAACAGCCAGTAGATTTACAGAGAAGCTTCCTCTATTTGTACCCTGACTGACAGGAATGATCACACAGCCCTCATCTTGAGAAACATCTGTGTTGATCCTCTTTCTCTTTCCTTTAAGGTTGTCTCTTTGCAGCTCACTGTAGCTGTGATTAGTCATGTCTGCTTGGGAGAGGAAGATCAGTTGGCAACAGCAGGGTGTCAGGTCAGTGGGTGCCTCTGCTGTTTGTCTTTGTGGTCACTCTACAGGTTACTCAATGCACCCAAACCCAACATCCTCTGACCCTCACCAAGTCCAGCAGAATACACAAATCAAAGTCAGGTAGTACTTGAACAGGCTTCTGTAGCTCCTGGAGAGGACAATTCACTAAATCTCACTTGTTTTGAAGTGGAGATGCTAACAGCTACCTGAGCAGGGAAACAGCAGTTAGCACTTATCTTCCATTAAGAAAGAAGAAAAAGAAGTTTCCTTCCTTGCAAGTGTAGGTATCTTTACAAGTTGTTAGAGACCAACATTTCTTCAGGAGATAAAGGGAGAGAAAAGGAACAAATTGCTCATTCCACTCACAGATGCTATGTGGTACCTGAGATGCCCACTGCCACTTCTCCCTGCTGTGTGTTTGTAGGATAGTAGAGGAAGAAGGAGAATAACCTAGAGCTCACCAAGGGCACTAACAATGTTGGCAACACAATGCTGGTCCTGCCAGTAATTTAGTAAGCTAGACCAGATCTATCAAGAAAGAAAAGAGCTTCCAGTATCAAAAGCTTTACTGGAGTACAGTTTCATGGGACGTTTCTATTGACACCAAGATTCTACCAAAAGCACCTGAGCATCTCATTGTTCCAAACAGAAAACGGCATCCCCAAAGGGAAAATGCTCCATCAAGTATCCTAAGTGTAGTCCATGCCTTTTCCCAGCTCTCAAGACCAACACTGGAAAAGTGCAAGTAATTTGTGAGTTCACAGATCTGCTCCTCAGCCACAGGAGATTAAGAACTCAAGGCTTCAATCTGTCTATAAGGCTACAACATAGAAATAAAACAACAAAAAAAATCACCAAACCTTGAACTCTTCACTGTGCCTCCCCTGGGGAAACAGCACAGAAGGGAAGCCAGGGACATGAAGCTATTGCCTCTTTTTCCTCAAGGCCACATGATCCTCAAGGTTGCTCCTCTTACTGCATCACCAGCTGTAAGCTCCTGTGCAGGAGGTTACTGGCAGCTAACTCCATTCACCCTTACCAGCTAAAACAATTTCATAGACACAGATAAACTTTATCATTTATCCACCAGTTTCCTTTTACAGCTTAAAAATCAGTAGCCAGTAATAACTCCTACCTGCAGATTTGGCTTCATACAGCTCTGCCTATAACCAGTCACCTCATTCTTTTCAGCAATCAAGTTGGGAGTTGCTGCTCTCAGCTCCATCATCTATTGCTCTGCAGTTGCTCCAGAAGATCTGATAAACTCAGATATGCACCATGCATATGAGATCAGAGCTTTTATTCCAGTCCTTCCTCTTCACTTCCACCCCCTCTCAAATCCACCATTACAGGTAGAGGCTGTGGCTTACTCCATCCAGTAGGAGAGTCGTGGGTAGGATGGGAACTCTACAGCAGTGACCTCTGCTGAACTTCTTGTTTTCTTATAGTGAAATACAACTTGTTTCTTTGGAACAGTGGCTCATGGTTTGCACAGTGGACATTGCAACAAGTCCCTTGCAGCATTCTCTACAGGAAATAAGTCATCTGTAAGTGGAAAGTCACAGGCTTACATCTGAAATGGTGCTGCAGCTGTGCCAGTGGCCAGCCGAGAGGCAGCTGCACAGGCGATGCTGTGTGGGAGGAGACAGTTTAGCGTTCAGCAGGGGTGACACTGTCACCTTCTAGAGCAAAGCCTCTCACCTGAACACAGAAGAGTTGCAGTGAACATGACCATGCAGGCTGGAGCATTTTTAAGCACGA
Source organism: Pogoniulus pusillus (assembly GCF_015220805.1). Lineage (NCBI taxonomy): Eukaryota > Metazoa > Chordata > Aves > Piciformes > Lybiidae > Pogoniulus > Pogoniulus pusillus. The sequence continues at coordinate 5,340,705 of NC_087296.1, forward strand.
GTAGCTACTACCCAGTGTGGTAGTTTGAGGGACCCTCCTGGGTCTCCCTCAACAAAGCCACAGGGACAGAGGCGCACCCCAGGGGAACAGGCCTGCTCGTCCCAGGGTGGTGTAGTGTAGTTATTATGGTCCATATTCCGGTGTCACAGCTTCAAAGGCAGTGCCTGACTCATCCCCTTCTCTCCCCTGCCTTTCTTCCTTCCACTTTTCTCTCTGGGAACAGAGCATTCCTTATCCCGTGGCCGGTGAGGGAGATGCCTCCTGGCTGGCAGGGAGCTGAGCTGCGTCATGAGGCCTGCTGAGGCCTTGCAGGCCCCAGCTGGGGAGGGCAGTTTGGGCCTGCCCTCAGGCGGACTGAGGGTGGAAGGGATGGAGGATTCCAGAAGGCCAGCTTGGGCCTAGTGTGCTTTGCACTTACTCTCCCTGATTGCCTTTTGTGTACATGCTCTTGTCCTTAGAACTTCCCTTTAAAGTCCCCGTGGGTGCGCAGTGTCCTGGTTCTCACTGCTGGAGCGGGCTGAGCGGCATTTCTGCCCTCCGGCGGCCGCAGGCTCAGGGCCCAGCCGGGGGCACCCAGCCCATGCGCAGCTCAGCCCGGCTGGGCTCACAGGGCTGGACGCGCTGCGCCCAGCTCGGCGCTTAACAGAGGCGCCTGCGAGAGCCGCTGGGCTCCCGCTTCTACTAACCACGCCGTGCCACAGTAGCCACCCGCCAGACGGGCACAAGCCCCTGGCTGCTGTCACAGCCCCGCGTCCAGCTCCTGCCACGGCAGTACCGCAGGATGCTAATCAGCTACGTGCCCACCAGAAGCCAGCGAGGTTATTAACAGACTCTTTCGAGCTGGAACGTACACAGGGAGGCTTCTCATAAAGAACACTTTTGTGGTAGCTTCAGTTTAAAATTTATCCTGACTCTGGGATATTGATCTCTTGGAGGATGCAATTTTTATTAGGCCTAAGAGTATTCAAGTAAATGGAAAAGGACATTCATGGCTGAGTGTTTGAAGGAAAGGACACACTGGGACGTGCAGGACTGCCAGTATCAAAGAGTGATGGCAAAGGTGGGCTAGATTTAGATTCAGTTCCGTTTCCCTGCCTCCAAGTGAAGCTAGGAAAGGTCAGAATTGTTGCATCACCTTTGGCTGCTGATTCTTCCAAGAATAAAAATGGGACACTTGGGGCAAGCCCCTCAGCCAGCTCGATGTCTTTTGGATCATGGAAAGCACAAAACGTGAGGAAAAAAGCCATTTCTTGGCAAACACAAACAATATGACACTGTGCAGTACAACAAACTCTAGGGAAAGGACTTAAAACCAAGCTTCTACCTCATGCATAACATTAGATCAAATCAGAAGGGAGCATCTAAGGGTAATTCTACATGGTTTCTCTATCTGAAAAAAAATAGCTCTGAGGTATTGCTTTCATTGAAAGAGTTTTAACTGCAAAGACTTTCCTGACTTGGCAATCTGAGGTATTTGGAGATTGGGTCAGTAACTAAAATACACCAGCAGGCTGTTTCCTTCCTTACACCAGCTGTCCAAAAGGCTTTGGGAAAGCCATAGTTGCTTTTCCATTAAACAATCAATAATACAGAGCAGACATGCAGAAACACAGGTATTTTGTGTACAAGCACAAAAGTGAGATAGAAAGGGGAGAGCAGGAAAGCAAACAGAAGGGAGATTACAGAGAGCTCTCTGACAAACTTAGTTTTTATGACAGCTAGGCTGAAGAAGACATCTCCTTTCGTTCGCATTGTGGCAGCACAGGGTCTGACCTGAGATGTTGTCCTCATCCATTTTCCAAGGGACCATGCAGACAAAAAGTAGTAATAAAAAAAACAGATGAGTTCAGCAGATGAAGGAAAGCAGTTTTCCTCAGACACGTTGAACTCACAATCTCAGTTCCTTAGGGATGAAGACAGCACACTCCTTCATTCTTTAGGAGATAGAGAAGCAACAATCCCAATCTGTGAGCTGAGGGCTCAAGAGTGATACTGTTGGATTCCAGAGAAGTTATGTCAGCCACCTCTGAGGTTTATGGGCTCTTAAGTGAGATTAGAAGTCATGGAGGGAAGGAAATAGACAACTTTCACCCTCCAAACAGACAGGATTTAGAGATTCCTTAGTAAAAATACTCTTACCATTGGTCATAAGTTAAAAACACAAGCATCGACAGCAAGGTATCTGGAAGTAGAAACCAAGACCTTCCTGGTTTTCAGGGCTTAAGGTCTTAATTAAAAATCTTCAGGCAGAATATTTTGTGCATCTCTCCTAGGAGTCATAATGAAGTCAGTGACTACGTGAAAGCAGATGATGACATCATGAACACATTAGTACTCTCACACACAAATTCCTTGGAAATAAATCTCAACTTTTGAACCAGATAAGGATGAGAAATTATGCTAAAAGGCACAGAAATTTTTCATGTTGGCTGAGCTAATTTCTGCTTGTCTTGATTACAAAGCAATGAAGAGATAAGTTAACTAAGCTCTTGACAGAATTTTACTTCCTATGTTGATTTGATGATCTTAGAGGTATTTTCCAACCTTAATGACTATGATTTCCCACTGGGATGGGCAAAGCTGAAGGAACCAGATATTTTGTGATGTGTTTTTCCTTTGGACCAGGATGGGACATGTCAGGCTTGGGGGGTCCCAGACCCAGAGGTACTCACTGCTGTGCTTCAGTTTGCGGAGCAGAACAGGGTTCCCAATGTGTAAAGCCATCAAAAATTCCTTATCAGGTTATTGCTTGCTTTTTAAGCTGTATACACCACCTTAACATTCAAATTGACACCTTCTCTCTGTAGCTGCAGTTTGATGTGTTGACAGTGAGAAGGCTCCTGTTGTACAAGCATTGCCTAGCCGAGCTGTCACACAAAGCAAGCAGTATAGAGAGAATGATTAATGAAAGGGAAAAAAAAAAGAGGTGGGATATGAAAGGATGTTTACAGATTTCCACATGGATGTAGTCTATTATGAAACTATAACTTCCTATCTATTGAGTGTTTACTAGAAAGGCTGAGAATTAAGATAGAATCTTTTGTGGACAGGAAATGATCCAAAGAAAAAAATTAAACAGATACAGCAATTCACCAACAAAATGGGAGGAAACACTTTAACAGCTAAAGAACTGAGAGCTTATGTGGTACTAGAATACTACTGAAAATTAGGAATGAAAATTTCTCTCAGACATGCATTTCCTCAATATTTCATATGAGATTTTGTCCAGCTCTCCTTCCCACCACAGAATCACAGAATGTTAGGGGTTGGAAAGGACCTTGAAAGAGCATGCAGTCCTACCCCCCCTTGCCAGAGCAGGATTACCTAGAGTAAGTCACAGAGGAATGCATCCAGGTAAATCTTCAATGTTCCCAGAGAAGGAGACTCCACCACCTCTCTGGGCAGGCAGTTCCAGGGCTCTGTCACTCTCACAGTGACAGTTTTCTGTTCCCATGGAACCTCCTCTGCTCCAGCTTGCAGCCGTTGCCCCTTGTCCTATCACTAGACATCACAAAGCAGAGCCTGTCCTCCTGACACTCACCCTTTACATATTTATATACTTGACCACAGGGAGTTGAACTGGGGGCTTGACAGATTAACAACTGCAGGACCAGAATGTTTAATTAAACATAGAACTACACAATGTGATATGTATGTTTTAAAAGCCCATTTTAAGCGTGACTGATTAGACACCCTGAGATATCTACACTCAAGGAAAAGGTCCCCACACACATGCATGAACAGAGAACTTACAGAAAATAATATGCAGTAATATTTCAACCCTAGGCTCACACTAGTGGTCAAAACACCACTTATTTTTTTCCTCTAAAAATTTCATGAAGTTGCTTTATTATAAACAGACACCCTCGAGCTTGGGGGGAATAAAGACATAACCCAGCAAAAATGTGTATTTTAAATGCTGCTATTTGCTTTATCAACTGCAACCTAATCTACATTTTCAAACGGCAGAGTTATGTGTTACGTGTGGCAATTTTAATCTAAATTCCACAGGAAAGGCACTTCCCATCTGCAGCTGAGCTCTCAGTACACACCCAAAGGCTCCCCTGGAAATCTGCTCTTCAGCAGCCAGCAAGAGCAGGGCACATGCAGCCATGCACACAACAAACACAAAGAGCTGTGAACTGCTCGTGATAAAGAGAAACCAGCACGTGAAATGCAACTGAAAATGGTTACATTCATAGGTGCACTGCTTTTACAGAACTACCTTGACAGAACACTCTAGCAGGGCCTTTTCCACAAAGAAATTGTACTGGAAATGCCTGCTTAGAGACACCCACTGATGTCAAATTAAGGTCTCCCAATTTCAGCAAGTTTCCCATCTCCAGATATAGAGTGATAAAGAGTCCAGAGTCAACTTCTAGCTGAGGCTGTCAGTTTATCACCCTGAAACACGTAACTGCCTGCACCAAATCACAGGAGGGTTTATCATCCCCAGTGCTGTGAAGGAAGCTGCACATAGGGGTCAGGTATCGCTGATTCTGAACTGGATACGAGGCAGCTGTTAGTGGTACTGCTTTGATTCCCAGCTCCAGTCCTGTGTTCATGCAAATCTAAGTTCATCACACGTGCAAGAATCACACAGGTTCTATTACCCAATGAGTGTATGTTTTGGCCAAATTACTAAACTCCAAAATTATTAAAAAATACACTACCAAAAAATTTTTTTCCCCCTTAAGAATTGCTTGGCAAAAGATCAGAATATTCTGGGGAAGGGGGAAAAAAACCAACAACCTCAAAACAACATCAAAAACAAAGCAAAAAAAAATTCATTCTCATTCTCAGTTCCATCCCTCCAGAACTAAGTAGTGTTACATTTTTGGCTTCCTTACCACAACGAAGCTGAGCCTCCTTGCTGTTTTCCCCAAGACAAATGTCAGCTTGACACATTACCAAGGAATGAAGCTTGTGCTCTCTATTTATATTCAGAAAAGCAATTACATTAAAAAAAAAAAGGGGGTGGTGATGGTGATGGATTTTAGATTACTGCCATTGCAACACAAACTAAACAAACCCCAGTATATAGTTACTTTTGGGTTATTTTAAAGTGAGCTCAGTCTTAAAGTTACACGTTCAGCATAGTCAGGGGCCAGCAAGCAATCACAGCTCAAGGGAAGCGAGTGATTAGATCCTGGATCTGCATATCAGTAATGAGGATAGATGCAAGCTTATCTAGGAGTTTCAGATGTCATGGCCATTAGGAATCAAGCTTGACATGCATACAAAGACCACTACAGTCCTTATCCTGATGAATCAGGAAACACTGTTTACTATGAGGGAGGAATATGGCTTCCTTCAGAGCAGCCCTCTGTCCTAAAATGTAGATTGCACTAACGTGACTACAAGAGAAATATTTAACACAAACCTCTCTAGTGAGGGAAAGATGATCTGTGTAGCCCAAATTTCACACGCCTTGGGTCAGAAGTATCACAAATCATAGAATCAATCAGGTTGGAAGAGACCCTCAAGATCATCCAGTCCAACCTAGCACCCAGCCCTAGCCATTCAACTAGACCATGGCACTAAGTGCCCCATCCAAATACTACATAGTAACTTATGGTGGCTTGTGAACTTCTGTTAGAAGGTGTCTGTTGTATATTAGCTATCCACAGGCATACTTTTATCCTCTGTTACAGCTGCAGAAGCTTCCCAAAGCAAAGGACTGAGCTTTTACATAGCAGCTGCTGCTCAGAAATCCATGAGCTCTAATCACGTGCCCCAACTTATCCCATACTGACTTCTTCCCTCTTAATGCCTTATTTCACTTAAGTGGATTGTGCTCCCAACGCTCATTTAATGGAGGCAACACTAAATAAAGATAGTGCTGAAATCATCTTTAAGCAAAATTTTGCAAGCAGTTTTTTTCTTGCACACATGCACTGATGGCAAATATCTTAGAAGTTAATTTCCCAGTTGGAAGTAACCAAAAGCATGAAACTGTACTCATCAGAACAGACAGAAAGCAAGCAGTGATCAAGAGCTTCATGCATGCTTAACAGAACCATTTTGAGTTGCTCTTCATCTCACTAGTTAAGCTTAAAAATAAAATTGACTCAAAAATAAAATTATATTGGCTTAAAATTAAAATTATATTGACTCAATAGAACTCAGAGTCACAAACCAACTGTTTAGAAGTACTTTAAAAGGTTAAAAATAAGGTTTCAGCCTCATACCAAACATTTTGACACTAAAAAGAAAAACCAAGCTAAAAACAAATAAACATGCAAAAAACCCCCAACTCCCAGAGGACATAATTAAGCACCTGAAGTGCTAATTTCTAGAATAAAATAGGAAACCAGCTGGCAGCATTAATAAACATATTGCTACATCAAATCGTACATGTTAGCAATGTAAAGGTGATCTCCAGTTTGGCCTCCCCAAAAAGGAAACAAATCAATTCCCTCCACTAAAAAACTGCTACATGCAATGCCTTTTGCACTTGAAAAACTTAACAGATGCTTACATCACACAAAAATGGGGCAATCTAGCAGACATTTTAGCAGAGGAAATGCCTCTGAAGCTGTGGCATTTCACAACCATACAGCTCATGGTGCTCGGCTTAGGTTGTTGAAGGTCGAGGTTGTATTCTGTGGCACTAGAAGACTAGAAATGCAGCACAAAACAAGACCTACTAGAGATCAGATTTAACTAAAGTCCTCCTGCCATCTCACTAAGCCTCCAGGAAACATTCCCAGACTCCCATTGAATGGTGAGGAAGTGAAGAGATTTAATGTGGTCAAAATGTAGCTCTGATGAGTGCTACTGGGAAACACACAATTAATTACTGAGCTGCTTCAGCAGTCAGGGTAGTTCCAGCTTTCTTATGGCTGCCATTGACACAAGAAGTGGAAGCAGAGACCTGCAGCAAATAAACTTGAGTTTGGTGGAAAACACAAGTTCCCTTCTAGCAAAGCTACACAGTTTCGGTCTGAATGCATTCCCAGGAGGACGGGCGGAAGAAGCTGATGCTGACACGGAGATGCTGACCGGGAGGAAGGCTGGAAGCCCAGCTCCCTGTCCTGCTGCCCAGTATCCTAGTGTGACCCACTAGCAACAGGAGCCAATTCTGTCGAAGAGGCAAACACTCGCTGGAATGAAGCCCTTCATTTCCCAGGCCTTCGGAGATTTATGAAGAATCTCCCCCAAAATACAGGCTGTTGAAACTGGGATGACTCAAGCCTTACAGGAAAACGAGCGGATCAGCGAGGGGGAAGGACTTTCTCCAACATTAGACACGACACTAGGCGGCCTCATCTCTTGTCCCACATCGCAAACTACTCCCCTGCATTGCATCAGTGCTGTCCTGAACAGCTACTGAGTCTGATCTCTGAATTCGCCCTGCTGCTGTCACAAGCTCCAGCAGCAGTCTGCACCTCACACAGGGTGCTGTGAGCTTCCCCTCTGCACTGAGACACCAACCCAAGCTCACTATACTCTAGCCAGAAATTTGTCTCCTCTGCCCAACTGGCTTCAGAAGAGTTCCAGGGATTAAAACTACTGCTGAAGAGAGGCAGTGGGGGCTTATTTACCCACTGGTTTTCACGTGGCAGCCCCAGCTATACCCAGGTTTGTCACATCAGAGGACTGCCTTTTCCCCTCCTTCCAGCTCATTGTGCTCTTTGCAGAGGAAAAGGAAGAGAAGGAGCCTCTTCTGTGGCTCTGGCCACGGGCCTCGGCACCAGCTGAGTCAAGCCAAAACCACTTGCCTCGTTTTAGCAGGGTAAAACTCAAAGAGCTGGCCCTAGGTAAGAGCCTGACAGCACTAAGGAGTGCGTTAGCATGCACATAGCTAGAAGCTCCCTAGCAATTAGAAGCTGAAGTTGTCAGATCACAAGCTGTATTCAGGCACCACAAACACTACAAAATCAAGTGAAGCAAAGATCTGAAATGAACTGAGGCAATACAGTTATTGTAATACTCTTTTCTGTATTGTAAGCCATAATGATTCTTGCTTACAGAGTCTTTTGTTTCCAAAGTTTGAAGCAGTAGGCTTATACACAATTTTCCTTCACAAAGTGGAAGCCTGGCAATTTTGACCTGATTTTGCCATTTATGTGATGGCTGCAACACTGAATATCCTGATGAAAGGAATCTCAGCTGAAGCCTATACTCTGATTTCTACTTCTTAGAGCTCATTCTGCAGCACTTCAGAGAGCTCCAAGACATCAGTATGTCTCTACCCTATGAAATGCAGCACAGATACAGCTGCTCCTTGGGATTTCAAAAATAATTAAAGGCAGAATACAACAAAGGAAGTATGGAAGAAAGAAAAACGTGACAGAAGCAATACAAGTCTCTTGCAAATATATCTGTCCAAGTCTGTGAAACAGTGCAGCTTTCTCCATGTTATACACTGCATCTCACCTGCAAAGCTCTTTTATTCCATGGCCAAAGTTTATCCATTCTGTTAAAAATCTGCTGTGTTTCAGCACCCTCCCAGAATTTTATTTTCCTAATCATTAAAAAAACCCCAACCCCAACACAAACAACAAAACCAACTCACAAAACAGTATCTACTTCTAAAAAGAATTCCTGCTCTTTTTAAAAACAGTAGCAGGGACAGGATCTGATTAAAACAATCTCTTTGGTTTTGCTGAAAGCAGATTTATATTTGACAGGATTAAGTTTACAGCCACCTCTGTTTCTGCTGTTCATTATCAGCTGCAGTTCAGAAGCTCCTCCAGTTGTTGCTACCAAACAAAAATCCAGCAGGCAGCAAACCCAATCAAATGAAAAAAGGAAGCCAAGGCAGATTACTTCAGTGGAGAAAGGGCTCCTCTGACCTCCTGAAGTCTAAAAGCACCTCTAGTCCTTGTGCAGGAGACAGAGAGAGCTGTGATGGGTTAGCCTCACAGTGCCTGCACATTGCAGCTTTAACTCGCTCAGCCACTGCAGCAGCTGGTTACAAAGTGCCCAGAAAGGCACCCAGAGAAGTGGAGGGAGGACGTCATGGGACATTTAAGAATGGAAATCAAGTATGACACAGCCTGTTGTAGATCTTTTGCAATGTCTTTCTCAACTCTAACAAAATATGCCACAGTGAAGGCTGAAGTTGCTTCTTTCCCAGGACACTAGTGCACCTCAAAGAACTGTAAGCTCCAGGACCTCTGCACGCTCCTTGCTACCAAGCCCCCAACGAGCTGCAGTGTCAATGTCACTGCAGACAGCACTGGAAGGGAGAGCCACCAGCAGTGCCCTTCCCCTCTGTGTCAGGCTTAGAAGATAAAACCACTTCTTAGAGGAATTGCCTGCAAATAAAGCAGCTAGCAGGGCCATTACAGATGAAAGTGCAGGGGTATGACAAATGACAGTCATCACCTTTCCAAGTCTTCCCCCCCAGAGTTACTGCTTGAGCATTTCAAACAAAACACAAGGCTGATGTTATGCTGGAGATGGAGTAATTCTTACACAGATCACATCATACTGATTAAATATACTAATATAAATGTATTATTTTGGATGCAGTAACTTATCACCACTACAGCCAGAGCATTTAGTTTCCAGAGTAAGGGAAATGCTCATGAAGCACAAGTGGTTTGTCATTTCATCAACAGTTCTCAAATCTCCAAAAATACTTCTTAACTACATCCACAAAAATTACAGACCACAGCCATGTTTGCCTTGTGATTACTTGCAAGCTAAATAAATCTTCTCTTTGAAGCAGAAACAAGGTTTTTCAAGTTGCTGCAAAATTTTTGGCCAGGGATTTTATATATAACAGCACAGATTTAAAGCTTATTATACCCTGAGCAGGATCACTTTTGGAAACACCCTGCTAGCTTGCTTCTTGGATGGGTTTCTGTTTGATTCAATCACAGTAATTGTACAGCTCTCATAGTACTCAGAAGTAGTCAGGAATACAAAGAATATTGCAGAAGTTTCCACTTATAGATGGCTGGGCTGCAGTTTAGTGATCTTGCAACTGAGAGTGGGAGAAGTCATTCACTTCTTTTCATTATCACATGGCAGAAGCAATTAGAAATAGACTCAAATTACATGAGTTCTCCTTTCCTGGTTTCACATATGTCTCTCTCTGTATATCCTCCTAACCTAAGCCTTCATATCACCCTCAAGCTCCCTACTCTGAAAAAATAACACTACATTTATATGTTCAGTTGGAGACTTCATCTATTCATAGAATCAATTTGTTTGGAAAATTTACTTCAGAACACATGAAACCTGAAGAAACACTGTGGCCTGGATCAGCATCCCCTCAAAAAGCCCATGTGAGATGGCACTTAGCAACATCTGGCAGCTGCAGAACTGCTGGTGAAGCAACAGTGGGATGTGACCTCTCTTATCTTTGTATACTGCAAGCCCTTTAGGTGCTTGGGAAGAAGAGGCATTATGGAAATTAAGCCACAGCAGAAAATAAGTTTTTCTATAAGCAGGTAGCCTGCTGAAGGCACCATCCTGGGCTGGGACTGCAGCCCCCATTTCTCTGTACTCTGCTATACCCAGCACAACATCTAACTTAGCTAAACTGCAACTAGGGTATTAGAATGGCCATTCAACGCTGCCCATAAGGTTTTATTACAGTCCAGCTACAAAGGAGGTAAAAGAAGATTTGCTGTTTCCTCCCTGTCTCCTGTGGTATTAAAAACCTTCCCAAAGCACCATGATTTGGTTAAGCCAGAAATTACTGGACTTGTGTCACAGGTATGATGCAGGTGTAGCACCTCTGACTTTTGTTTAACAAGGAAAAGCATAAATCAAATCCCCAGGCTGTGTGAGGATACCAACAGAACAAAAAGGAATGGCCCAAACTGAATTCTGCCATGCAAAATTAAATCCCAAATCTTCGAAGAGGGCTGAAAAAACAACAACAACAAACCCCCACCAAAGTAAAAAACCACAAAACACAACCACAGCAACAAACCAGCAATTTACATTTGAAGGTACCTGTAGCTTCTCAACACGAAGCCCTTCATTGCTTAGGAAACCTTTGTGACTCTGTAGACCTTTTGTGCTGAAGTTGTATGCACCGAGTTCAGGCTGAGTTTTCCGAGGAGCTGCAGCCAAAACAACTCGCTCACTTCCAAGAATGTAACTGGGCAAAGAGAAACAGAAAGAAAGAAAGAAAGAGGAACCTTTTACTCAGAGAACACAGGGCATTGAATCTTGTCCCAGCAGAAATGCTTTTCACTCTCCAACTCATGAGTACTTGAACTTGCAATCCCGGGGAGGCTCTTCCGCAGGGTTTTAGCTGTGGGTTTGTATGAGTCAGGTGGAACAAAGCCATCTCCTGACCACTGCTTTTTGCTCAATACAGGAAACAGAATAAAGGGGTGGAATGTGGTACTTTGAGGGATCCTGGGTCTCCCTTAACAAAACCACAGGGACAGAGGTAGATCCCAGGAGGATGGACCTGCTCATCCTGGGATATTGTAACATTGTTGTTCTGTTTACAGCTCCAAAGGCAGTGCCTGACTGAGCCCCTTTCCTTCTCCTCTCTGCCTTCCCTCCCTTCAGTTCTCTGGCAACAGCATGCTCTTATCTCATGGTCGGTGAGGGAGATGGCTCCAGGCTGGCAGGGAACTGAGCTGTGTCATGAGGCCTGCTGAGGCCTTGTAGACCCCAGCTGGGCAAGGCAGTTTGGGCCTGCCCTCAGGCGTACTGAGGGTGGAAAGGGTGGAGGATTCTAGAAGGTCAATAGTCCCTCCCCAGCCCTCTTGTAGCCCCCTTCAGATACTGGAAGGCTACTAGAAGGTCTCCCCAAAGCCTTCTCTTCTCCAAGCTGCAGAGCCCAAACTCACTTGAGAAAGTTGTTTCTAGCCACTAAGGAGATGAAATCTTTGTATAAAATATACTGTGTTCTAGGGCATCTTCCCTTCTGTTCAAAAGGGCTGATTCCCATTTCAATACAAAGCAGAATGAAACAGTGATCTCAGCTCAGCTTTAATGGGGACAGCAAACATAGCACCCTAAGATGGAGTGCCTGCAACATACATAACTTATCTGTACAGAACAAGCTGGCAGAGCAGTTTCGTCTTTAGCAAGCTAGACTCAATATAAAAAGGATTTACATGCATGCAAGAACGTTTGCAGTCTCTGTGCAGTTTTACTTTGAGAAGATTTAACATTTAACTAGTTCAACCACATTAATCCTTCTGCTCCACACTCCTGGAAAATTATTTATCAGTTTGGTTGGGTTTTTTTTCCCCCATTTAGAACTAAAAATGACATTTTGAACAACAAAAAGTGAGATTTCAAAGAACTGTATGCAAATTTTTCAACAGCACTATCTAAATAAATATGAAAACCTCCCAACTTTCTCACACACACACAAAAAAGGAGATTCATAGCAAAGCTACACTTTTCTCATTTATAGCAGAATGAGTTTTAAGCCTTAAAAGCCACAACTCGCTGAAGCTTTTTCTTAGATAGGAAAGCCCATCATTTTTGAAGTGTCCCAATTGCAAAGGCTAAATTGCAGCAGTAATGATGAAATACTCCAGTCAGAAGGAGCTCTAGATTGAAAATTTAAATGAGAAACCAACTCAGTGCAGTTACTGATAATGCACGTTAATTAAGAGCATTTTTGAACATTTGTCCTAGTTCTTTACTTTGATTTCCAGGTTTGCTAAAGAGTTTCCCATTGTGCTGCACACCATGCTCCAGGGTACAGCAATAGCTGCCTCTTATGCAACTCCTTTATTTGATACTTTGAATTTTAAAGTTCATCTTGAGATAAAGGTGTAGAGAAATGGATTAAAGTGTGTTTCGTTGCCATTATTCTTGCTTTCCTAATGGAGATGGGCAGAGAGGTGTTTGAATGGCTAAATCCATCTCTGGCTGTCTCTCATTCTCTGCCACTATTCATGACTCTTTCTCCTCAGATGCCTTCCAAAACCCACTCCAAAACACAAGCCCCACTCCTTCCTGAGGCTAATCCAAGAAAGGAAATACCTATGAGGCGATTCAGAGCACACATGAGAGCCCTAAGCCAGTACATCCCTCACTCCAAGCTAGTTAAAACTCAGGAGAAGTGTTTTGACATTCTACCACAGGGACCAGCAGCCAGAGAGCTTCCCATGGCACTTCTACCCAAATGCTTATGTCATAGCACTTGGCCTGCAGTTCTGGTTCAGCAAAGTATACCTTGCTCTTCACCTTGATGAAGTTTCATCCCTCTCAAGGAGGGAGATTCACACAACAGCTCCACCATCACTGTGCCTGACAAATTTCCTCTGAAGCCAAAGGCTTCTGTCTGCTTCAGATGGATTTGAGAGATGACTCTGCTTTCTGCAGCAGGGTCTGAGTCAGGGTGACAGAGCACTGGAACAGGCTGCCCAGGGGGGTTGTGCAGTTTCCCTCTCTAGAGATATTCAAACCCCACCCAGATGTGTTCCTGTGTGATCTAGTATAGATGTTCCTGCTCTAGCAGGGGGCTTTGGATGAGCTTTGGAGGTCCCTTCCAGCCCCTGACATTCTGTGCGTCCTCAAAAGTAGCTCATGTGTTGTATTGCGAACCTGATTCTTAAAGCATGTCTCCTATTAACTTAATTGGGTCCCCCTCACAATAAGCTGCAGCCCCTGTAAGCTCAGGCCCTCTCCCTTTTCCTGGAGAGATGCAGGAGAAAGGAGGCTGTCTCCTGCTCCCCACGCAGAGAATCCCCATCCCTCTTCAGCAGGAAGCATTCCACCTGCCTGTCACTACATCTCCTACAACTTGTCTTGAGAAACCACCACAACAGCTTGAGTCTCATCAGACTAGTGAGCCTGAACTCAGACATTCCTTCACTGCCCAAAGCTCTTCCCTCCCACTTAACCAAAGCATTTGTTTGTTGGGGTTTTTTTTTGCCTTTTTAATTTTCATCTTACTGTCTCTGGAAGACCTCAGAAAAGTCCCTTCTGCAGCAACTTTTGTTCTCAGTTTGCATCTTCCAGGTAAAAAAATCTCATGTTTTCTTCCACGAGTTGAAATGTTTGCTGCCAATGCTCCCAGATCTCTAAATCAAGTGTATTTGTCAACGTACTTGCAAGTAGTCACACTGCAAACATCTTTGCTTGGAAAAGCAAAGGTACCTGTAGGAATAAGCTGCTGAACACATTTACAACTTGAGTAAGGCACTGATCTCCCTCATTTCCAACTCTCCAGTCCCTCTCCAAAGGCTTGTTATCTTCCTTTTGCCTACAGCCACCTCTGTGTGTCCTTTTCTGAGCCACTGTGTCCTCAGCTTGGTTCAGCCTTTCCATCTCTCAGTATCTTCACCTCTCTCTCACCAGCCTCACACTCAGACTGGGACCATGCAAAAACCATTATCCCACTTTTTAAGGACAACCCAGGCAAAACCATGTGTCTTGCACTGCCACAAGCCAAGCAGGCACATTCTAAAATATCAAAATGCATATTACTGTATGTAGTTACAGCACAACCTAACAGATTTCTGGTCGAACTTACAGCATCCCCAGTGCTTTTGTTGAAAGCTTTGACTTCTTGGCTTCAATCCACATCCATGTGTCACACAGCACTGCGGCGGTTACGCTTGTTTCAAAGGTATGGTTTTTGCCTTAACGTCAACATTGCTGCCTTCTGCAGACTCTTTCCTGTCCTGACTGCATTTTCTGTCCTCACCACCTCCTCCCCAGAACCTTTTCTCAACTTGTATTAAAAAAACCACCCATGTTCTGTTCCTCACCTCGCTCACACTCAGACAGACACCCACTCAGCCTCCCAGGCTTGCTTATGATCTGCCTCCTGCACACAGTGCCTGAGAGCACTGCCAGGCAGCTCTGTTCTCTGGGGGGGATGGGGGAAAGAAAAAAGTAAGCCCACCTGGACACTGCTACTCTTTCTCCTTTACCTTAGAAAAGCATCAGTCTGTAGTTGTGTCTTCCTTTGAAAACAGAGTTGGCTGCAGCTATGCTCTCCCTGACAGGATCAGTCCACTCCAAGTAGAGAAAAGGGGTTTATTTCCAAACAAACAAAAGGTCTCCACTAAGGATGGGAGGAAAGCGGGACAAAAAAAAAGATCTCCTGCAAACATACCATTGCTAGTAACTATTTGTCAGTAGATCTTGATTTCCTCATTCCCAGCAAAGACTACACTACCAATCCATTTAAATGTTATTCTGTTTGCAATAAGCAGCACCTTTTTCCTCACCACTGATTTCCTGACTTGGGCAGGCTCACAGAAGGGTTCACAATCCCTTTACCATCCACTTCATTAGCAAGCATGAAGTTTTCCACTTACTGCTTAGCTTTCTGTGAGGTCTGAAGATCAGGAGATACACTATAAAAATGTAATTTGCTTGCAAGTAAGCACAGAAAGGATAAAGTGGAATAAAAACTTGCAAGTCCTAGTTATTTCAAGGCTCATGACTGCTGCTAAGATCCCTCATTTTGTGCTTAAATACTGCTTCTTCTTCAAAGATTGAGCAGCAGAAGCAAAATCTCCCCAAACCATTCTGCTAACACCAATTTTCCCCCTAAAAATAAAGAGGTTTTCAGGCCAGTTTGTTCCCTGACCTCTCCAATAGAGCAATGCTTCAGCTAGGCTGTACTGCAGTGATTTTAGGGAGTGGAAACAGTACATGGGTATCACAGGCCAGCAGATTGGTGTGGGAGAGGGCAAGGAGGAAGGTGTACAGATAAGTTGAAATATCTTTTCTTAATCCTTCTGGTCCTTTAAAGTGTTTAGAAGTCATACAGAATTAGTGCTGCCTTCTTGTAGGCTTCAGTGGAATTTTGCAAGCGAGATTTTCGTTGTATCGAGACAAGAAGATTGAAGCTTGGGCTTTGCTGAGCTCCACAGGTAGAATGACAGTGGTCTGAATAAAACAACAGCTGGCAGAAAATGTCAGTTATTAAAGAAATGAAGCCCTCAACGCGATGGGCATCTATCATCTTCTCTCAGTGGCTTTTTGCGGCACAGATGATTCAGTCACACAATTGTAGTTTTGCCTACAAGCATCTTCCCCGAGCTCTGAGGCGAGTGGGCTATAGAGATTGTTTCATTCATAATGGAGTGAATATTTTGACCCTTCATGTGTTTTAACAGATGAGTGCCACCAAAATGGACTACAAAAGGAACACATCTCAACAAACACCCTGCTGCAGTGAACCAGTGCAAAATCAGCACGCTAGCAATCTTAAATAAAGACAAGCCAAAGCCACAGATTAAGACCAAAGGAACCCAAGGTCCACTTGGGAAATGCTTCCTGCAGCTGGAGTGAGAAGCTCCACACAGCACTAACATCTGCACAAGCCAGAGGGAGAATTTATTTCCTCTTTACTCAGAAAGAAACAGAGAGGGAGGGAGAAGAGGAAATGGCAGGGAGTAGATAATCTCTATTTTACACTGACAGGCAAAATGACAACGGCAAAGCCTACTGTCCTCTGGAGACTGCAGGAAACCAGTCACAGGATGTGCCCCTTCCAATTCAGCAAGTTAAACGTGTGTGCTCTGGCTGCCTGTGTCCCCAAATGCAAATGCATTTGTCTTACAGCTGCAATCACAACCAGCATCATATTTTACAGACTGTTTCTATCTTAAAGACTACCAATGTGTTCTTCAATAAATGTGTATATGTAAGTCTAGAACAACACAAAATCCTTTTGATACACCCATAGCATTTCTGACCTGGTTTACTTTATTGCATCAAGTCAGAGGAGAAAACCTCTCACAGATACATCTGATCTAGATTTGTTGTTTGGGTTTGTTTTTTTTTCCCTCCTTTCCTGTTCAAAGAAGCAAACCAAAATTGCAAATCCAAGTTCCATCCAAAGGCTTTCCTGTAACCTTTTCTCAGAGCTCAGTACAAATGTTTACCCACTTCTCTCAAAATGTCATCAACATCATGTTAGGGACAGGCAGCACGGGTGCCAAACCAGCTTTTATTAACACAGTAATGCTAATGGACCCAGGAATTTGTTGTGGTTTTGATTCTTTTCTTTACACTCCTTAAAGTGTTTCATCAAGTGCCCAGTACCAAGGGTTTTTCAGGATTTCCACCCCCCCTCCTTTTTTATTGTAATTCATAAGCAGCTTATATAGGCACACCAGGGATTATATGAATCAAATGCTATTTTATGGCTTAAAAATTATTTTTACTTCAAATAGAAGTCAATTGCCAAACACAGCTCTCCCCTAACCTCCACTTGCAATCATCTCCCCCTTCCTTCTGAAATATGAAGTGATAGTGTCAAATAAAACCAAACGAGGGAGAAAAAACAAAATTGCCTTTCCCCCAGTAAATAAAGCAACTTCTCAAAGCTCTGATAATTTAGCAAGTCTGTCAGGTTTAAACAGTGGTTGTAGCAGTGAGCCCCAGATATTTTTTACAAAACACAGAGAATTTAACATCTCACAGAATCAATCAGGGTTGGAAGGGACCATAAGGATCATCCAATTCCAACCACCCTGCCATGGGCAGGGACACCCTACCCTAGAGCAGGCTGGCCAGAGCTTCATCCAGCCTGGCCTTAAACACCTCCAGGGATGGGGCCTTAAACCACTCCCTGGGCAACCCATTCCAGCCTCTCACCACACTCATGCTGAAGAACTTTCCCCTTTTTATTCCTATTGATAACATTTCTGCCTGCCACATTTCCAGCTGTTCAATGACTGCCTTTATGCCTTATTCCTTTGCACTGACTGTACAAAAGATGACAAAATTTCAGTTCACCTTTCACAAAGGATTATTCTACGAACACCTTGAAAGAACGGGATGCAGTTTCTTCCTTGTGCGTTTTCTGTGCATCCCATAACCTTGTTTAGCAGCACAAGTGCATTTCATAATATCCTCCAGAAATTTATGTTACTTCATAGAATGGTTTAGGTTGGAAGGGACCTCAAAGCTCATCAAGTTCCAACCCCCTGCCATAGACAGGGATACCTCCCACTAGAACAAGTCGCTCAAGGCCTCATCCAGCCTGGCCTTGAACACCTCCCTGGAGGGAGAATTCACAGCATTACTTCTCTAAAATCTCTTGCTGAGGGTTAGAAAAGGATTGATGATTTGATGAGTTTGTGCTTCATGGGGGGGGCCTCCAAACAGGTTTGAACCTAAGTGTTTTTCCCAACTAACTTTAGACAGAGGGTAGACTAAGTTGTAAAGTCAAGAGATATTAAGCTGAGAGTATTAGCTCACAAATGAGATGAGCAAAGGGAGATCATAGGGCTGGGATGCTTCACAGAAGTGCATGAAAAGGGGTGGTGATGGCTAATTGAAATTGGGCTGGCAAGTGCCAAAAGTCAAGTTCTCCATTTCCCCAGCAACTTTCAAGTATAATTAGGTTTCAAATAAAACAGAGCCACAGTGCTGACAGACACAGGATCACTTGTTTATGTTCCGACTCTGCTTTGTGTTACCTGTAAAGGACAGTAAGCCTTAATATACATCCATAGAGAGTTCTTTAACTGAAAAGAGCCCAGCCCAGACTCCCATTAGTTGTCTTTAAAATAGAAAATAAAAAGCCACTCTGGTCACACAAGCCCATGCAGTATGAGCTAGATAAAGACAAGGCTGAGTTTTAGCCTGGCACCATGGAGGGTCCTATCTCACACGCTGTCTCCAACCCCCTCGGCAAGCCAAGCCATGGCTCAGACCATTTCCCCCCAACACATACAACACCGTTCCACCCACAGGAGAACACCTACAGTCCCAGCAGCACCAAGTTTCCATTCTGCCTTGTGCCTTTCTGGTTTCTCACTCACACAAAGGCTGGTTTGTCATCTCTGCCACAAGTACTGCAGGCAACAGCGAGTCAGTGTGGTTCATGTGTGCTGACTTGCAAGAGCAGACAGTGCTGAGAGCTCTCTGGCCGTTGAGTATGCTACCTCATGACTGAATACCAGCAAGCTTCACTCCGTGGCTTTGCTCCCCTCCCCTCTTGTATTCAAAGATCAATAAATATTTTTGTCATGGAAACACATGTAAGGTTATGAACACACAAACACCTCCAGACTTCCAGAGCTGTTACTGGCCATGTTGCTTGCGTTTGCCTGTCTGCCCTTCCTGCCCTGCCCTGGACTTCACAGTGATGCAATTCTTCATTAAATGATCACGCTGGAAATTTCTATAAAATCACTCTCCTCCAGTGCCTAAAGTGGTTGGTTCTTACTCAGCATGGTTATTTAATACTCCTTTTGCCCTTCTTTTTGATGCCTACTGTCATTTCACAGAACAGTCCTCCCAGCCTGCTCTGAAAACACAACCAGTTCACTGATGAGCCCCTGCACCACTCCATGCCTGAGTTTTCCCTCACAAAGCAAGCTTTTTTATAGCATCCTAAGACACCAGGATTATTATTGGCACTTGATGACAGAGAGAAGAAATTCAAAAGTGTTCTTTATCTAGATGCCCAGTTTGAGACAACCAAAGCTTCAGTGCACTCAGAGCAATGAGTCCATTGACTTCCTCTGCAGTTGCACGCAGTCGACACCTCTCAAGTCACCCCGCAGTCTGCCAGCACAGCTACACAGCATAACAGGACACTTTTCATAATGCTGTGTGCTTAAGTGGAATTTCTTTCCCAGATGCCTAGCTGATCCTTGCCCTTTCCTTCCTACAAACTTCCCCACCCCTTTCACGTGGCACCTCCTGGCTCCTGCAAGAGATGAAGCTGTGATTCAGCAGGAGCCAATCTCTCCTATTCCTGTCTCCCTCTTCTCCATGGTGCATGGAAGGAAACGGAGATCTTCACAGCTGAAAAGCCCAGGATCCAACCACACAGCTACAACCCAAACTGTAACACACACACACTAACACTGCAAGCACTTACACAGCCTTGACTTAAGGGGGAAAAAAATAATCATGGAAACATTCTTTGAAACGAAGCTATTTTAAGACTTGTTAAAAGCAAACTAA
This sequence comes from Pogoniulus pusillus, assembly GCF_015220805.1. Classification (NCBI taxonomy): domain Eukaryota; kingdom Metazoa; phylum Chordata; class Aves; order Piciformes; family Lybiidae; genus Pogoniulus; species Pogoniulus pusillus. Next base: position 5,360,538 of record NC_087296.1, read on the forward strand.
CCTTTCCTATCCCCTGCAAAATTTACATCACATGAATGCCTGTGATTAATCAGCAGGCTAACACATAGTTTCTCCTTTTTAAATGAAGAGAGAAACTGCAAATTTCATGCTGCTTCTACCTCTATGTTAAGCAGAATCAAGGGAAGGGCAGAGAGGTACAAAACACTATCAATAGATGTTGTGGGTTGTTGCTACCAGCAGAACCCAAGACCTTAGATCCTCACTTCAATTACCTCCATATCCAGAAAACCAAACTCCGGAATTCACAACTTCTCTGCTAAACTGCATGAAAGTCATTTCCCTGCCATGGTGCACGCAGAGAGGCTAGTGAAATTGGTTGAGTTGATTACAAAGGAGAGAGGGTGGGAAGGGAGCACACAAGCAGCCTGGAAAGATGTGGAAGGCTTTCACAGAGGCAATTTTGCACAAAGTGACAGTGTATTGTACTGGCCTAAGTAACGCAGGCAGCAGTAATAGACAGGCTTCCAGGACCCGTGCCCTTTCAGTCTTCTCTTTGTCGACATATGCTGAGGATAATAGAGATGCTCTGTATGAATACTGATGTCAGCTGGATGTTAGAAGCTCTCCAATGACTGAAGTGCCGAAGATAGCAATTTGGCATGTTGGAGATGCTCTTCCCTTGAGCCGTCTGGGATTCAGCAACGACCTGTGTTCTCCATGCCCTAACTTGTCCTGCTGGGGCAGGAAGGATTTGAGATGCCTCCCCATCCAGCGCTTCCACAATGCATGACTTGTGCCATCCTCTGAAGCTGTTCTCAGGAAAGCAGGATTCCTGGAGCCTCACCTTGCACCTGCCGGCCCTTATTTCAAAATGCCTGCATGCTTTGTGGTTTAAGAGCCAGCCTGAGTCAAGGCTGATTTAAATACACGTGTTACGGCAGCGCAGCATACAGGCACTGCAAAAAGCCTCGGCAGATACTTTGTAGAGATTATGGGCAGACACTCCTTCCACTTAGCACCCGCTGCTGAACAGTGCTGAGGTACATGCACTAACAGCAGCCAGAGAGCTCTGGGCATGTGCCTGTAACTGTGCCAGCAAGAAAAGACTAATCTTTGCCATACTAGCATGCAGGAAGAACTATTTCCCTTAGAGAAGCAGGAGGTTATTAGTGCATAGGTATTGGCAATACTCAGGAACGACATCTCCAAGCAGTTCATTCTCCTTTACAAGGGGTGCAGTGAGTCTGTCCAAAAGCAGCAGAGCTACTGCAGTTGCAGGCTCCTCGCTCTCAGAAGTAACTGTGAAATTTTCTGTCCTGGGCATGTATCAGCAGCCCCCACAAACATATAACAGGAAAGACAATAAAACCAAATCACTATGTACATTACATTTTCCTTCTAGACATTTCTGTGTAACAGTTTAGCTGAAGCTAACTGAGAAGAAAAGAAAGGGTTGTGCTGGATGAGCATACACAAGTAAACCTACTGAAGTTTCGAGCGGCACCACCTCTGTCATGAGGGTGGATGTCTGTAAGTGCCTGCAAGCTCAGCCAGCCTACAGCTGTCTCTGCACTAAAACATCAGCCCAGGTACCACAGCAGTGTGGACAGATGCATAGACAGCCACACACCCCTTTAACCTTTTGACCTGGAGTAGAGCCAACACTCCACTTGAGCAAGCTGCCATGGGTGGACATGTCCCTTCACTACCTCACAGGCTTCTGCACTTAACAGGACTGTAAAAGCAACACAAGCCATGCCACAGGGTAACTCTAAAGGTCTGACTCAGAGCTCTGTACAGAACAGCACTGCCTCATCATGCCCATGAGGGCAGCAGCATCCGGCAGAAGGCAAGCCCCAAAACAGTAACACAGTAAAAAAAGTAGTTTCAGAAAGCATTGTCAAATCTCAAATATAGTCATTAGATGCCTCACACAGGCAGGTAAATATCTTTCACTATCAGTTTAATAGAAAAAAGCACTGAATTATGCCAAGGTGGCTCAATTTGTCCAGTCCTGTTCACTGGGAAATATTGCAGCACGCTTACCCATGAAGAGATGCTTAACAGAACCGCCAAATCATCTATGTTAATGGCAATCCAAGAAACATCAAGTTTCTTACCCCCCAAAACCTCCAGCAATAGCTTTCTTCTCTTCCCCCTCCATTGCTCCTTCCTACTTTTTGTTTAGAGGATATATTTATCTTGAAGGATTCCAGCGAAAGCAGAAGTGTAGAAAAAAGGACCCCAGCATGTTGGCGGATTGCTGCTGTTGCAAATGCAGAACAAATACGAAGGGTCAGAGCCTGATACTCTCTATGGAAAGGATTGACCCCAGTCAAACTTGCTAGATTAAAGCACACAGAAATCTCAGCCTAAACACCAAATGGGAAAACTAGCTGTTCCTCTTTCTTCTCTTTTTGGTCCCAAATTTCTCCAACATCTAGCAGTTCCTATAATAGTCACTGAAATCAAACTAGCAAGACCTTAACACGATGAGGCAGATAGTTTCTGGAAGAGAAAATGAAAGCGATACAACCCCCCTCTCACTTTTAGGATGTTAAAGATCCCTATTCCTAGGAAGAAGAGACTGAAAACTGGTTTTACATCTACTGTGTATTACCCACATGGGTTTACATATAGTAAGGGGTTATTTCTTGTTACACACAAGTCATCATTTTCCTGATAGTCTTCAAGAGGAACATTGCACAGACACAGTCAAGTTGTGCCACTGAAATGCCACAACTAGTCTGGAAGACTGCTGGGTATGCCTAGAAGGCAAAGTGGCTACCAGGTCTTCTCTATTGAGCATTGCAAGTTCAGGTGGCTTGGGTTACTTTTGCTCTATAAACACCTGATAAAATAAACCTACAAAGACTTTGCATGTTAAAAAACAAAATCATATTGTTATGCTTAGTTTGTCTGATAAATAATCTTGCTAAAAGAGGCAGATTTGTACACAAGGAAAATATGAAATACTGTTAAAAAGGTGAGGCAGAGAAACCCAACACACAGGTAGCAATAAGGAACTTGAAATGTATTTGGGGAATTCTGGAACCCTGCAATAAATGAGCTCTCACAGGAACAGCAAAATTAGGTTAGCAGTTTCTTGTGAGCATCAGCTAAAGAAGATAGAGCAACAACAACATGACTACTGCTAAGAAGGTTTACGCTGCCTTTTCAGGGCTCACTCACTGTTAAATAGTAAAAAACATCATCCAGGCCTCTGTCCCCTTGACCAAAAGAAGGGGGCAGGTTCCTCCTTTAACATGTTCTCCCACCTCTCAAAAAGCCAACCCCAAAATCCAAAGAGAAAAAACCAAACCATTCAAACCCAGTTAGCTACACGTCCAGGCAATGGCATGTACTGCACCTCTAGTGTGAGTGGCACACCCTCAGATTTAAGGGCACCCAAGGTCATTTGCAAAAATGAAAGTTTAGAGACTTCTTTGAGACTCTCCCTGCCCCTTGTTTTGTTTCAATACATTGTACCCCTCAAATGGAGCAAAGTGGTTTTAAGTTGATCCAAAGTCATTCTTGACAAGATTGGTGCTTGGCAATTCCTGGAACAAAGAACCAGAGGGAACAGGGAGCAACCTTAGAACAACAGCTAATACCTGCTGTGCTTAGGGTCAAAAACTAAGATGCTAAGCTACCACTGGCTTGTCAGAGAATAAAAGTCATGAGATGATGTGGAAGAAAAAAAAGAGAGATAAATTTGGCTGATATCTGTAATATAGAAGGACCATTTCTGACGTTTTTGGTTCACATACACACTGCACACAGGCAGCTACCCTGCAAGGCATCTGCCTCTTCAGGAAGGTGATATTTGGCTGGGAGGGGGGGATAGTTGGTGTGCTTGTCTGCTTGGGTAGCACTGCTAGGGCTTAAACTGCTGCAAAAGCAGGAAAGAAAGTAGTTCTACATGACTTATTTCTCTTAAACAGCACACTAGGATAGCCTCAAGTGCCTCACAGTGAGTAACACTCCAGCTTTTACCACTCCTTCTATAGAGGCTTTTGCCCCCCCCCCCCACCTTTTTTTGGTTTTGTTTTGTGTGTGTGCCAGAGATTAAAATTATACACAAAGAAGTCATTGTATTGCTTGGAAAGATCTGCCAACATTAACAGAAGAAGAAAACAGAACATCTTCAGAATCAGCCTCTATTAAATCCATCTATGTACCAGCAATTTCAAACCAGGAGGTATTAGCCACAAGTCAACTCCAGTAACTAGTCTTTCAGACAGGGCAATCCAAGTACACATATTAAAAATACCAGAGTCACACTGGTGGAACTGATCTCCAACATGATTTGAATATCACTGATTTAATTAGAAAGTGTTAAGAAACACACACAAATTTAATCCACAAGAAAAAGGCAGGCAGCATCCTTTGAGATCTTCAGCAGCTCCCACCACACTATCCTGCACTTCAGTGGCCCAATAAATCTATGTAACATCTGAAGCTCCAAACTCCAGCCCCCTCTTTCTCTTCTCCAAAAATCACTGTAATATTTAAACATTTGGGGTTGGCAAAACTTAGCTTCCAGTCCTGTCAGCATTCAAGTATCATTCGAGTGAGCAGTCAGGGACAGGACAAAGCAGACTGAAGGTGCTGGTACTACCGTCCAGAGTGGGGATTGATCTGCTCTCAGTGCTGTCACCTCATTGCCCACACTTTCCACCAAAACAATATGCTTTATAATCCTTGGAGAGGGGCACCTTTCCTGACTTCTCTCATTTGCTAACAATAAGCTAAGCTCTCTTGCATAACCTGTTTAAACAAATATTAAGTACAAGCTGATGTACATCCCCCTCATCTTCCCACTGAAACTAGTTCACTCAAGCTGCCACCAAACACCAGAGAGCTGGGGGGAGCTTTTCACACAGCTTAAAGTAAAACCAGGACAAAAATTCAAAATGCTTTAAACTTTCACCTTCTTCCCCACAAGAGCTTATATGTGGCAGTAAGAGGTCCTAGTTTCTGACTACAATAAAAGCAAATGCACCCTCTGGAGATGGTCAACCTCACCTGAGCAACCCAAGCCAGAGCAATTCTCCACTGCTACCAACAGTAGCCAGGGAAGATCTGTGTCCCCAGGGGGTCTGGGAGGTATTTATTACTGTCAACAGGACAAATTCCACATTTACCCACAGAAATCAGTTCAGTGGTAAGCTTTTGCTTTGGTATAGCTCTTGCACTCCATCCTTCTGCTACACAACAGTGCCTGGATAAGCTGAACAAGCTGTGTAACCCAAGGTTTGCTTCCATCCCAGAGAAGCTCCTCACCTCTGAGCCCACCTTGACCTATGATGACAAGCGTATGGAGTGAAAATACACTGCTAATGCACCTGGGTAGGGCAAAAAAAAAATTAATCCACTTTTTTGCTTTGTAATCACCATGAATATAAGCAGCTCTGCAGCATTATGACCAGAGCATTTCACACACCCATTAGCTCAAGGATAAACAGCTTGCTTGTGTTGGGAGTTGAGAGGATTTGCAGGCAAGGCAAGGAAGGTGAGCAATGGAGAAGCCTGAGGTAAGAAAGCATGAAGACAGGATTGCTAGGAGCAGGGTTATGGAAACAAAACAGGTGAAAGAGGGACCTCTAAAAGCCTCTGGCAGCCACAGCCAGCATCACAGAGCTAGAACAAACACTGAAAGAAAAACCATAGGAGGAAAGGAGTAGTGGCAACTGCCAGAGTAGGAAGGGAGACTTGGAAGAAATCCCTTTCACACTTGCTGGCCTTTTAAGGCTTCTTTCTTCTTTGGTTGTACCAAGATGCTCAGGAAGTCCTTGGGGCATGGCAACCTATCAGCTCACCTCCTTCCCTTGTCAGCAGTCATGCGAGCAGCAGACAGTATCCACTCAACAGCCCAAGCACTCACCTTGCCACAGCCTTTTGGGAACCAGAATCTCCTAAACCAAATACTAACATCTACACATGTGCCTGCTTCCATGAGTAAGATTCATGCCTTTAGGTACTCTCCCACACTGAAGTATGAAGATGTCAGAGAGGTGATGTGAAACACACACTCAGAGCAGCAACTGCAAGCCACAGACACATGGGCTTGGTGGTGGGTTTGGGTTTCTCTCGCATTCTGATTGCTCTAGGGCTTTTTCAGGCAAATACTAAGGCAAGAGCTTAAACCATTAATTGCAAACTTTGATTTTGTCTGTATTTAAAAAAAATCATTACAAAACTCTAAAATCAAATAGCACAGGAAGCTGAAGCCTTTAAAAAGCACAGCCTGTAGCTGGTCACAAGTACTGCAGTCACCTGTAATAGTGCAGCTCACAATGACAGAGTCCTAGAAATCTAGTGGAGAAGAAACACCTTCTGGCTATAAAATCTTAAGCACATGTTCTTGTCCCACAGCTCCTGTGAGCTCATCTGGGTGACAAACCTTTCAGTTCTCATCTTTGCTACCAAACGTTAGCTTTAAAGTGGGTAACTTAGCCAGTAGCTAAGTACTGCCAGGAACACACACAACACATCTCTTTGCATATGCTCTTTACTATGCTCTTCCTTCACTGTTCTACCAAAGTAATCCCTGCAATACAATCTTTTTGCTTCAGGTTAGATTGCTGTATGCATGGGGAAGTTTGCTGCAAAAAGTCACTACAGGGAAAGGGAAACATTTGCAGTTTTGTGTATGTAAACACTGGCTTGGTCATCTGCTCTGTGTAACTGAAGCAAAGAGCTGCCTCTCTTCCAGCTCTTTTTGAGGTGACAGAAAACCCTACAAGTATTGCCCTGGAAGGGAGATTTTCCACCACTGCAACTTGAGGGAAGCAAAAACTGACAGCAAGTGAAGACCTGGCACCAAGTAAGCAATGTAATTAGCTGGCAGGTGGAGGGAAGTAATTATTCCCTTCTAAGCAGCATTTGTGAGACCACATCTGGAGTACTTAGTCTGATTCGTGGAGGAGTGGGAAAAGGAAGACTGACATTCTGGAGTGAGTCCAGTGGATGGCCACCAAGAAGCTGAAGCACTTGACATATCCAGGAGAGACAGAGAGCTGGGTTTGTTGAAGCCACCCTGGGAGACACTCAGCTGGCTGAGGCTCCAGCTTTGAAGTTAGACCTATCTTTGAGGTGAGCCCTATTCTATGCAGGGATTTCCAGAGGTCTCTTTAAACCTAGACTCTCCTGTTTAAAATGCAAAAGGAAGAAAACCTCAGAGAAGTTAGAAGGACTACTAAAAGGCATTTAAATATAAGAACTACTGGAAAGTACTTTTAGGAGAGAAATCTGCTAGCTCTAGAGAAAGCTCAAGGAAAATAAATCGATACAACACAACTGGGGAAAGAAAACAGTGAACAAAACCCAAACAAAAAAAATGTAGGTGACCATTCCTTCAAACAAAACTAAATGTTTTTCCCTGTCCTAAGCTTAAAGCATAACGTGGAAAAGTCCAAAGCTCCATATTTGTGATGATACACAGAGGTTTAGCATGTTTCCACACCAATAACCACAAAGTACATCTACATGATGTGGTTTGACTGACATTTGCAAGGTATCTTCTCAGAAATTATACCCCAGAGTGGCAACATATTGCTGACTGCAGCTGGGGTGACTGCAGTGGTGGCAAACACAGCTCGATTTTCCCTTGCAGAGTTGTTCATATCTGCATTCTCCTCAGCTCTGTGATATTTTACCTTTTGGAAGAGAGTGTTAAAGGTGGTCCAGCGGCACTGAGATGTGCACAGGAACATATCAACACCTCAAAATTACATTTGAAACAGCAGGCCCTCTAAGCCAGTTTACTCTGCAAAGGTCTCACTAATCAGCAAATGCTCTCCCACCCTGATGGTGACAATTTGAATGGCAATTGCATCCTTATTTTCTTAGGGATTGAAAACAAACCCTGCACACAATTGCAGCAGCATGGTTTAAAGCTTGTGGGCAGCTGTTATAGATGGAGCTCCCGAGCAACATAATCACTCCTTTGCAGCAGGGCAGATAATGTAAAAACAGGTCATTAAAATATATATATAGGATTTCTCTAGAATTTAGTGCCATTAAGAAAAAAAAAAAGCTAGTTTGACCAGTCTTTGGTGCTGTGGAAAAGGAACATGAATCTGGTTAATCCACTCCTTCAGGTCGTTGCTTTCACGTCTCTTCCTTTCTGTGTCAAAAGTCAAGTCCTGCCTCTACAGCACCTCACATTGCTGCACAGAAACACTCACACCACCACCACATCCTGGTGGGCCCTGGAAGCAGTACAGGCACATTAGCTGCTGGGGCTATTTTCACTGACACATGAGCTCTTCTGTCCACTTCAGCACGGTGTTGTGGAGGCATATCTCAAGTCCAAGGCTCGCTCTACCCAAGGAAGGAAAACCAAAGCAAAGTTCCCACATTCGGGTTCAGATTACTCCAAGTACAGTCCCATTGTGCTGCATGAGCTCTAAAAGGATGACAATTACCTTGTGTAAGACACAAACTTAGGTGGCAAATCACGGAGGACCTGACCACAAAAGCAACATTTGGCTGCCTTGTTTAACACCAACATTTATACAGTCAGCTCCATAAAACAGAACTCTTTTGCTTAGAGAGGAAACAAAAAGATCTCCAAACAACATAATCTTACAACAGTTCAGATTAAGACTTGCTGAAAATGGAGCAAGGGCAGGGACAAGGTCACCTCACCCTTAGAGATGCCAGAGGAAGCCCACAACTGGAAAAAAAAAGCCTATAAATGAAAGCAGCTTTTTAACCTTTTACAGGACTGGCAGCAAACCATTCTGAATGTCAAGTCATCAAGCAGTGCAAGCTGATGCTCTCCTTGTCCTGCCTGTGATGACTGAGGAGGAAGGACACTGTCTTCCCTGTGCACTTTGTCCACAGCCTTATTTGTTCCCTTTTGGCAGCCCCACTCGAACGTTAGGACAAGGAGTTCTGCAGTTTTAAAGCATGTCAGTAATGCTGTCCTAAGCAAGAAAGACAGAGCTCTACCTCCCCCAAGGCATGCAAGGTCATTTTTGACCTTCAGATGCAAGAGATGTTTCTTCCACAAGGTCATCTCTTTTAGCAGCATTCTTCCTGGGCAAACTTTTGGGTTCTTCACATTTTCTACAAAAGGGAAGCTGCTAGAGAGGGAGTCAAAAGCAGCTGAATCCAGCACTATGTGTGGGCTTTTTCAGAGCATGCAGCCTGCTATGCTGAGAGTTAAATCTGGCTCTTACGGCTTGCCAGCTTCTGTACACTGACCTTATGCCAATTGTCAGCTGATGGGTTCTCTTGCTTTTGGCTGGAATAAAGTTGATTTTATTCCTAGGGGCTGGTATAGTGCTGTGTTTTGGCTTTAGAATAACTCTGATAACACGCTGATAGTTTAGTTGCTGCTAAGCACTGCTTATACCAAGTGAAGGACTTTTCGGCTTCTGACACTGCCCTGCCAGCAGAGGCTGGGAGTGCACAACTGTGATGGGACACAGCAAGGATGACTGACCAAAACGACCCAAAGAGCTATCCCATACCATATGACATCATGCCCAGTATATTGACTGGAGGGAGTTGGCTGAGGATGCTGCTGCTTGGGGACTGGCTGAGCATCCATCAGCTGGCAGTAAGCAATGGTATTGTGCATCACTTGTTATTGTACACTCTATTAACATTATTTCCCCTTCCTTTTCTGTCCTGTTAAACTGTCTGTATGTCAACCCATAAACTTTACTTTTTTCCCCCCCCTCAACTTTCTCCCTTCACTGGGGGCAGGGATGGGGATGAGGAAGTTGCTGTATGTTGCTTAGCTACTTGGCTGTGATTAAACCATGATATGATCTTACCAAGTTTTTCAACAGTGACTACAGCTAATAAATTCTGCTGCATTAAACAAGCATTGTTTGTTTTTCTTTGCAAGGCAGTTTGTTTCAGTCTCTTTGAATAAAAAAGATTGCAAAATAAAAATAAAATAAAAATCCAGTTGCTACTCCTCCTCAGGAGTTTTGTAAGATTGCTGAGCATTCAAAGACACCTGGGGAACATGAAATTTAGAACCCCAAGCTGCATACTCATAGAAACACCCAGGTTGGAAGAGACCTCCAAGATCACCCAAGCCAACCTAGCACCCAGCCCTAGCCAATCAACTACACCATGGCACTAAGTGCCTCATCCAGGCTTTGGTTGAACACCTCCAGGGACAGCGACTCCACCATCTCCCTGGGCAGCCCATTCCAATGCCAATCACTCTCTCTGACAACAACTTCCTCCTAACATCCAGCCTAGACCTCCCCTGGCACATCTTGAGACTGTGTTCCCTTCTTCTGTTGCTGCTTGCCTGGCAGAAGAGACCAACCCCATCTGGCTACAGCCTCCCTTCAGGTAGTTGTAGGCAGCAATGAGCTCTGCCCTGAGCCTCCTCTTCTGCAGGCTGCACACCCCCAGCTCCCTCAGCCTCTCTTCACAGGGCTGTGCTCCAGGCCCCTCACCAGCTTTGTCGCCCTCCTGTGGACACATTCAGTATCTCAACATCTCTCTTGAATTGAGGGGCCCAGAACTGGACACAGGACTCAATGTGTGATCTGAGCAGTGCTGAGCACAGGGGCAGAATAACCTCCCTTGTCCTACTGGCCACACTGCTCCTGACCCAGGCCAGGATGCCATTGGCTCTGCTGCCCACCTGGGCACACTGCTGGCTTTAAAAAGAAAAGATAAGTGAAAGAATCACAGAACATATGTGGTTGGAAGAGACCTTAAAAATTATCCAGTCCAACCCTTTACCCAGCATTGAAGGGTCAACACTAAACCATGTTGCTAAGTGCCAGGTCCACACCTTGCTTGAAGACCCCAAGTGACAGTGGCTCCACCACTGCCCTGGGCAGGCCATTCCAGTGTTTGATAATCCTGTCAGTAAAGAAATAGTTCCTAATATCCAGCCTCAGATGCTGTGCTATTCTAAGAATTACCTTTAAATAATGTTATTCCTTCTTGCAGAGTGAAACCCCCACGCTGGGGCCTAGAATGTCTTTTGCTGAAATCACCAATTCAAATGCTGCCCAGAGTGATAGCAACCAGAAATTCCATAACCTCTTGGATATCTCACAGCCAAATCCCAGAAGCAAGTAGGGGAGTTTCCAGTTACTTCCCAAGGAGGCAGACAGGCAGACATTTTTGGTGGTCTTCAGACAAGAGCCTTACTGGATGTGGGCTCCTCATTCCAAAGTCTTATTCTTCAGACCTGCTTTCAAACACTATTAGTCTGCCATGACAGCGTGCAAGAGGATCTGTCCACAGAGAGGTCCAAAAACCTGCGAGGGGTCATTAACCTCCCCATAAAACAAACACTCCACCATTAGCCTCACCACCAAAACCAAACCCTGAGCATATAGTTTAAGACAAGAAATAGATACTTGCCTACTCAAACAATAGAGGTTTTCATTCGGAGTCTTGGGGATGCTTTCTTTATTCCTCCTTTGAAGAAAAAATATATCTATCATTGCTTCCTAGCCAGAGGCTGCCCAGAAAGGAAAACCCAGTCCCAGGAACAAACAAATATTCTTTCTTTTAATGGCCTGAGAGTTGCCTTCTCTTACACCTCCTCTCCTCCCCGCAGGGCAAAAGCAGCTGGCTGTAGGACACAAACTTTGCCACCCTCCAAACAGGGGTACCAGTTGGTCTGACAATAAACCCTAAGAAATAAGTAAGTGTGAGATTAGGTTGTCCCAGAAGAAGGAAAAGTGTTTCTGTGGAGAATTGCTACAAGTTGAGGAGTTAGAAAGTAACAGAGGAGCTTCTGCTGCAAGGGTTTTTTGGACAGTTAACCCAGCCCCCAGTGTTGCAGGGTGTTGATAGCTCCAGCCCTCATTAACGGAGGCTGGGCTAAGAGTCCCCAGGTCCCCTTACCGTGTGCCTCACCCTCAGCCCAGAGCTGAGCGGTTGCTCCCCAGTGTCGCTGCTCATGTCAGCTCCAGCCAGGTGCCCAGGGCTTTCATCTCCCAGCACGATGCTCCAAGGCAGCACTGCTGCCACGGCTTCTGCCTTCCATACCGCGCTAACTTGGGAACACTCAGGAACACGCAAGCCTCACGGAATGTATCTATTGTGTAAACTAAGATCATCAACTCTGTAAACAAGAAATTGTAACTATGGGTTTGAGACAGAAGTTAAGAGCAGCAAACTGATTTAGACTGACTCTGCAGTCTGTCTCATCAGCTGTATCAGCCTAGAAAGCTAGAAAGTGTGAGTTCAGCTAAAGGCTACAGGGACAAAGAGGAAGGATGCCCCCAAATGACTACCAGGGGACCCCCAGAGTATATAACGAGCACACAGGCAGGAGATTTACACGTGTAATAGATGCAGGAGATTTACACATGTTACCAGATTCCATGAGTTAATATGAATATGTTAATCACTTCTATGTATTCACCATTTTTCTAAGGAGATGTAAGCACTGAATGGCACTGGCTTGGGCACACTTAGGTGGAGCAATCCCCTGTGTGTCCAGCACCAAAATAAAGAAATGCTTCTTCCAGTTTTCTTGTCATATTCAGTAACAGCTTGGGGAACCTCTGAAGAAGTATCAACAAGTCTTCTCTATTATTTCAGACAAGAGCATCTCTTCTCTATTATTTTGGATGAGAGCATGAACTGCAATTATCATCTCAAGACCAATTCTTCAGTTTAAAGGTCAGGCACAAAAGGGAAACAACATTATCTGTAAAAAACAACCACCCATAGAAAACCCCACACAAACAAAAAATTCACAAACAGCCCCCACCCCCCCAACTCCACCTCTATTATCTGTATGCTGATGTCAGAAGCCAAGATAGGAACTGCATGATATTCCAAAGTCATGCCAGGAAAACCTTCAGAGCTGCTTCTTTTGCAAGTGGTACAGCTGCAAGTCAAAGATCAACATTACAGAGTGCTCTTTCACACACAGGTTGTCCTGAAACAAGGCAGGTTGGAAGGTCTTTATTAGTAGAATAAAAAGCCTTCAAATGACTGTTAAAGTATACTTATGAAAACAAACAAAAAACCCAACACAAAACCAAACCCAGCACCAATAAAAGAGAAATCAGAGTAAAAAGGATTGTAGGAATTACCAGATATGGGCATTTAATATTAGTCTTCAGTCTCGTATCCTGTTCAACTTCTGTATAGTTACATGTGGCAAACAAGGGCAAACAAGATAAAAATTATCTGGCAATTATATTTTCATCTTGGACTATACAAAAAAAGGCTGGAGAACAATTCTGGCCATATCTGCTCATATGGGAAAACTGGAGCCAAGAGGAAAAGGGCAATTTCAAACTGAGAAGATATTTCACCCAAGCCAAGCCAATCATCTGAGGTTTCCTCCTTCCTTCTCCAAAAATCACTGAAACAAGAGTTGCTTGCAAATGTAAGTAGTGCCAAGCACTCTTCTGTTAAAGCAGATGTCCTCACTCACACAGAACTGCGTCATCCCCTTGCTTCAAACAGCTCTTCCCTTGGTCTGTTCAACATCCCTTGACCCCAGGTACTTCCCTGTTTCTTCATACATTGTACTGGTGCCACTATCATTATTTTCAGCTTCAAAACACTTTTCAGATTCCTCACTGTGAGTGACATAATTTTGGTGAATTAAACCATATTTTTAAAGAGTTTCTGGAAGATTTGCTACTGATGGTAGATTTTGCCTTAAAAGCAAGGTCTCAATTTGGGGTTAAAATATAAATTCTTACGGCCCTTATGAGGATCTAGATGTTTATTTCTCTTTTAGAGCTCCCAGAGCTGTTGCAAGGCAGCACTGAGAATGTGAGGAAGATCCTCCCCTGGCTACCCCAAGAGCTGTGAAGCAAAGCATACTGTGCAAGGTAGAGCCTTTGTTCAGCGCCACCAACTATGAGGCCATGCATTTTGGGGACAGCTCAGTAAGTGCTCTCACAGCACAGGATCCAATACTATTTAAAAGCAGCTCTAGCTTCTTTAAGAAGCTCTAGCTGGGCTGCTTCATACTTCAAAACACTGAGAACATCACTCAACAGCCACTTCCCATCCTTTCTACATGTAGCTACAGGGTAGATAATGCAGGATGGGATGAAGAATTGCCCTAGGGTAGAAAACATATTCAGTAGTTGCTGCCTCCTACAACCCAGACCTAATCAAAATACCATAAATAAGAGGAAAGAGATGGCTTTGTCCATTTTTATCTAAACACTCACATCACAACTGCCTTGTATCACTCACCACACTAAATCATGTCTCATTATGAAGAGCATCACCTAACTTGCTCCAAGATTTTAGACTGAGTTAATCAAGTAGGATTTATTACTGACAGATAGACTAGAAAATCATAGCTTGCAACAAACAACTTTCAGAGGTACAAGACTACCCCAAATCAGGAGAAGCTGAGTTGGAAAACGTGGGTTCACTTTTCCTCATATCACTTTGTCACAAACATCAGTAGATGTACTAAAAATGGGATGCCTTTGACATAAAATAAAGGCTGCCTTATGGGAAGGACAGCAAGCTTAAGATTCATTTGCTGTCCTCTCCTCTGTTGAAAAATGATTTCACTCAAGGCCATCTAATTCAAAGCAGTTGATATTGCCAGGCTGAAATGAAAAATGTTGAATCAAATTCATGGTACACAAGGAGTAGAGCTGGTCAGGAAAAATCCAACAGTTTTTTCCTACAAGAAAAATTAGCTCTATCCATAACTAAATGCTCGGTAAAACTGTATCTGTTGCTTCAGTAACAGTCTGAGACTCCAAAAGTTCTATTTTGTTCCAAACAGGTGACAATATTTTGAGTTGAAATCTTTGCTTTCACAGTGAGTTACTGCTCAAAAGAGTCAGAAGCAAGACAAGGCAACATGTTTTGATTGACTTGAAGGAATATAATTTTTCACTTCTCCCAGTATAAGTGCTGATATTGTTCAGTTTTGCTTCCATTCCAAGTGAGGGAATGTCCTGAAAATCCTTTACAAAATGCCATTGTTTCCCTGCAGACAGTGGTAAGGAGAACAACAGGACACTTCTCCTTGGCTGCAGACTCCCATAAGGTCAGGCCTGCTTCTTAGTTCAGGGCTCAAGAACATCCACCACAGACAGGTTTAACCTGACCACTTTTAAACTGGGAGGCAGCTTACCTGCCTGAAACTGAACTAATGCTTGAGCACATTAAAAAGAGTCTGTCCTACAGCACAGCACTTGCAAGGTCCATGAGCTCCTTAAGGACCACCACACACTTCTTGGATATATCAACACAACTTAAACTTTCCATGTTTTATCTGGATGGGTCATTTCTCAGTCTAGAAGTCATGCACAGGGGATGCAAATGCTAGAAATCCTGAATCTTCTACGGCTGTACATTTGCCACCTATTGAACTAAAACAAAGAAAACCCCAAACAAGAAAACCCAACCAACTCCCCAAACCACTATTTTATCAAAAGCAGGCTAAGGTTTTTAAATGCTGAAAGCAAGTCACTGTAGTGCCAAATGAAACATGCAGCAGACAGATGCAGCAATAGTTTCACCTCCTCTTGAGGCACTTTACACTGGGTGGCTCTGGCAGCATTTCCCCTGGCACACCAGCCCTGGAGGAGCGCAGCTACGAGGGGTACAAAGTGTTTTGCAAGGTGCAGCAAACAGCCACATCCCTTTCTCAGAGGCGAGAGATGCACAGTGGTCACAAATCACCCTGGTAGTAAGGCCTCAGGAAGCTCCACACTGAAGTAAACTCTTTTGTGGGTTTCTCCTCAAACTGCTGACTTGCAGGATACAGATCTGTAGGGCTTTTGTTACCAAAGGAGTCCTTAATTGCTAGATCTCAATGTGACTGCTCGGGTGAATTAGATTTGCCAGCGCAAGTTCCTTTTTGGAGTGGTGGCTCAAAGTTACTAGTGAAGACACTTCTGCTGGAGTTTGAGGAGTGGGAATGGGACAGGAGCTACTGGTCTTCTCCCTCTCAAAGAAAGGTGACATTGACAACACAGTGCCCGCAGCAGACCTGCCCATAAAGCAAATTACAAAGTGCTGTCCGTGGCACAAACAAACGCCTTTATTATGCATTCAAAGTAGTGCCCAAACTGAATTAAGCAGAACTTTACAGAACAAGTTTGAATCAAATATTAATGTGCACCTCAGACAGAAGGAGGAAGGGAAAAAAGCCACTCATGTGCAACTCTCTCCCTGAAGTAAAAGCACTGTAACGCAGCAAGACAGCAAAGTGAAGACACTGGCTAAATAAAACTAATGTAACGTGGCCAACAGCTCTAAGCCTTCCTTAACACAGCTAAAGGTGCCACACCGTAGATGTAGCACACTGCAGTGTTAAATCAAGGCACCATACAGTGTTTATTCACCTAATGACAGTTTTATTATACTGCAAATCCAGAGCAGGCCAAATAATATTGGGATTAGTACACTTAGCTTCATTCAACCACACCATAAGGCCAGTGGCCACAGAGGTCCTCTCCCTATCAGCCCCCACCCATGCATTTTGAGCGACACTATTCAGGCACTGCACATAAATGCATTGTGAAGTCCAGCAGAGTCTCTCAAAAACAGACATAGAAGTTAAATAGAAACCTGTCAGTGAGTCCTAACTTTCAAAGAGACTTGCAAATGATTAAGCAGCAACTTGTCTGTATCACCTTCACTCCTGCCTCAGAGCGACTGCCATGCTGCTGTACTGAAGTTGTTTATCCTTTACTGAAAACATGCATTTATTCAACACCAAAAGTTTCCAGAGTAGCCTCTTCAGGGTTTCATACATAAACTGGTTATTTCATGCCACTACATCTTCCACCAGCAGGCAAGGCAGAATTTCTGAAACAACATGCCTGAAGCACAAACCACAAAAACATCAGGCCCAGTGGCCTGCCCTTAGACAACTTCATACTGGGAATTCTTATTTTTACCAAAGATGAGCCATGGAGATGAGGCAGTACTTGGTTAGAAGTGCAGAAGGAGCAAGCTTACAGACACTCGCTAAAAAGCGTCTGAATGTTACAACAAGCTAAAAGAACTCTGCAGTCTCCTAACAACGAAATACAAAATTTTAAGGCACCAACTAGGCAATCTTCCTTTCCCTTTTTCATCAAAAATCACAGCTTTGCCTGGTAGAAAAGGCTCAAGACTGAACGCACTGCCTTTCCCCTCCCTCTTTTTCTTTTTGCAAGAGATTCTCTTCTTAAAATTGTTCTTAATTTCAGAAAAAGGCATCAGTCTACTGACATTGATCAAGTGTCACCAGTTGTGTGAGCACACACATCAAGGTGCTGAAAACACCTGCATTGCTGTGGGGACAGCAACAACCTTCCCACTTTACTAAGTAAATGCTGAATTGCAAGAATGAACTCCTCTTCCCTCTAGTATCCCACAGGGACAAGCAGTGGCTACCATAGATGTAACTGAGAAGTTGGAGATGCTGTCTCCCCTCCCTTCTCACTCTGGGATTTTTCTTCTGACCTCCTTTGTTCACTCCAGCAGAACTTTGTTTGAAGTGTGTTTTTACTCCTTCACTGCATGACAAACCCACACAGTCAGAAGACAGGCTTATAAAAACCACAGATCTCCAGCAGGGAGCTTGACAGTGGGTGTACTGCTGGACACGGCTCTCCATTCATCATGCACATTCTCCAGATTTCAAGTTGACAGTGGCCCTTTAGCTTAATGAAAACACTTCCTCCACCAGCATATAAACAAACAAATCTTCACCTGCAATTGTTCTAAACTTCAGACACAAAACACTAGCTAAAAACGTATCAACACCACCACACCCGGCCCCAGACTGGGTGTGGGGATGAGATGCTGTCACAGCTGCAGAGACAGCGAAGGAAGGATGTTGGAGTGAAGGAGGTAAATGACAAGGTCTCAAAGGCGTTCCCAGTCCTGTAGGTACATTTCAAAAGCCTCGTCCGTTCCTACTTGTTATTTAGCATTTCAAGAATGGGAGCTCCTCAGAGTGATTGATGAACAACTGCAGAGGGGTGCTTTGCACTCAGCCTAAACCTTCTCCTCCAGCACCGACTCAGCCCTGCCCTCCTGGTCACCGCTGAAGGGACCAAGACACCATGGCCTTGTTTTCACAAAGTGCCCCTCTTCCCTCCCTGGCCCTCTCCCAGCCCTCACGCCCGAGAGAAACGTATTCGGAGCAAAAAGAAGGGGAGTTCCCGTGGAAGCAGAGAGCGAGCCAGGCGGCGTGAAGGAGGTCGGGCGACACGCACAGCGCAGCTCTGCAGACGCAGCAGAACGCTGGCACCCGTGGCGTGGCGTTTGGTACCTCTCGCTAATCTAAAATGTGGCTGGAGAGGAACTGGCACCAGATCAGCAGCCTCATCTGGGGAGGAACAGAGAGGCTCTAGGGGAAAGACAAGGAACAAGCCTCCTTTCACATCCTACCACCCTTGGGCATTTTGTACGTCCCTTCTTTCTTCCCTGAAAGAGGCCTTTGTCACAGGCGTGCAGCTCCCACACCATTTATTTCAGGGGGAGAGAAGGTCTCGTTATTTATTCCCCCCTTCCCCCTTTTCGCAGTTGGGCGGTAACAAACACAGCGCTGTGTTAACGCTGTGCCCCCTTCCCGCTCTCCGGCCTGCGGCCGCGGGGGTGCGGAACACGGGCACGGGCGACCCCCGGGCATGCAGGGGTGCAGTGCCCGCCCGCCCCGGCGCCCCACGGCCGGTCCCTGGCGATGCCCCCAGCTCTCCCGCGAAACAGGCCGCGGAGCCCAGCGGGAAAGACGGCGACGGCGGGAAGGGAGGCTTCGGGATGTGTGTGAAGGATACCCGCAGCAGCGCGGCCGCCTCCCCTCCCCGGCAGCCCCCGCACCCCATCACCGCTCCGGCGCACAAAGGAAACAAACGCGCCGCAGCATCCCCTCCTCTTCCCGCTCCCCCCGGGCGGCGGCGGCGCAGCGGGCTTCAGCCCCTCTGTTACCTGGAGCAGCTCGGCTCGACTCGGCTCAGCGCAGCGCGGGGCCGGGGCGGCGCCGCCGCACTCACATCCTCGTCGCTCCGCTCTTCCACCGGCTGCACCCGCCCGGCCGCCCGCAGCGAAGGTCTTCCGCTGCCTCTCCCCGCGGGCAGACGCGCTGCGCCGAGCCCCGGCACAGCGTAGAGGAGACGGTAGAGCTGCAGCCCGGGCAGGGATGAGCTTGCGGCGGCTCTCCGCGTTGTTGCTGCTACCTCGCCTCCGCTCCGCCCGAGCGAGCGCGGCTCGGGCGCTCCCCTCCCACTGGGGCTCCTGACAGATGGCGCAACCGCAGCGCCGCCGCCGCTCGCCCGCCCGCACAGAGCCGGCAGCCACCTCCCCCCGCCCGCCGCGCCCCGCCGCGGGGGTGGCCGCGGACTGGCAGCTCCGCCGGCCTATAGGAAGGAGCGATAGGGAAGCCGCTGCCTGTCTGATTGGCGGGTCGCGGAGGTAGGCGGGCGGGCGAGGCGGGCCCTCAGCGCCCACTGGCTGCGGCCGCGGGCACGGCAACGCCCGGGCACCGCCCCCGGGGAGCGGCAGTGGCTGCGAGCGGCCCGCGGAGGCTGGAGGGGCTGTTTCGGGGGCTGCGCCGGGGCTGCCCTGGGATGGCTGCGAAGAGGAGCCAGAGGGGGAAGGAGGAAGAGTAGCCCGGCTGGTGGCGGGGGTTGCGGCCGGCAGCTGTCATCGCCGGAGCGGTTCACGTTGCTCCTGTTCCCGCTGCGTGCATCTCTCCTCGAGGAGGCGGGAGTTAGGAGTCTCAACTTCTCCGATGAATGGGGAACAACCTTAATCAGATTATGCCTCTTTGTGAAAGACGACGACTTGTATTGTGACAGTTTTTATCCCTGACTCTTGAAATTGGCAGTAGCGGGTTGCAAAGCGGTGGTGGCGAGGCAGAAACGCGCAGGTTCTCAAGTGTTAGGTGGTTATTGCGTTTCTGACATTTAATTGCAGAGCGTTGTAGCCTGCCCTGTCGGGATGGGTGTTAGCCCCACCAGGGGAGTAGCTGCTGTCCCCATGGCACGGCTGGACACTTTCGCTGGGGCTTCAGTCTTGCGCTGCACTCCACGCCACTCAGGCTTGCTTTGCTGTCCTTCACTCGCGGTGCCGCTTTCTCCACAAGCAAGTGACTGGAAAAGGTCCTTGTACACTTTGTTCTCATCGGGCCGTCGTCAAAACACCGTAACCTCTCCCAGCATTTCTCAAGGTGTCTGCGTCCACCTCCAACGCCTATTACATGCTCCAGCTTCAGGTCTCCTTTCCAACGCAGCCCTGCCCATGACCTCGGATGCCCCTGTGCTGACATACTGACACTCCTCGGTGCTACTTGTCTCTTAGGCTTGGAAAGCTCTTTTGCCTTGCAACTGAAAAAAAAATAAATACCAACAACCCACAATTTAGGCTCCAACAGGATCAGGAAGGACATGTAAAATACAGATGCAAAGGGTGAGAAACTTCTTAAACCAGGCTGAAATAGCAAAAAGAACAATAGTGCAGCTTTTCCATAAATGAAGTTTACATTTCTCTCTCCCTTCCCCTCCCTGGATTTGATTTTTCACAGCTGGTATTTAACCAGAGAATCATTTCGTCCTGATGATTTGATTTCTTGATGAAATGACAGTTTTACAGATTCAAATGTAACCTTGTTTCCTATCAGGATACCTACACCGCTGTGTTTACAATGCAAAGTTGTTTCCTTCTCAGTCTATGTAACATGAAGGGTGGTTGTGGCCAGGAGGAGGTTGCTCTCTCAGGTGGCCAGCACCAGAACAAGAGGACACAGCCTCAGGCTGCGCCAGGGGAGATTTAGGCTGGAGATGAGGAGAAAGTTCTTCACTGAGAGAGTCATTGGACACTGGAATGGGCTGCCCGGGGAGGTGGTGGAGTCGCCGTCCCTGGGGCACTTCAAGGCAAGGTTGGACGTGGCACTTGGTGCCATGGTCTAACCTTGAGCTCTGTGGTAAAGGGTTGGACTTGATGATCTGTGAAGTCTCTTCCAACCCTGATAATACTGTGATACTGTGATACTGTGATTTCAGGACCTTAGAGAGTTTGTTCCAATAATTCATATAAAGAATTTGGAGAGGATGGAATTTCAAAAGAAAATGTCACTTGTGTCTCTTCTCACTTACAATTTGATTATTGATGTATAAGCAAACACACAGGAACATGTCCAGGAGGGTTTTGAATATCTCCAGAAAGGGAGACTCCACAACCCCCTGGGCAGTCTGTTTCAGGCTTCCGTCACCCTCACAGGGAAAAAAAATACTCTTCATGTTTAAATGAAACTTCCTATGCCCCAGCTTCTACCCACTGCCCTTTGTCCTATCATTGGGCATCACTCAGCAGAGCCTGGCTCCAGACTCCTGGCACTCACCCTGCACAAATTGATAAACATTGATGAGGTCACCTCTCAGTCTCCTCCAAGCAGCACAGCCCCAGCTCTCTCAGGCTCTCCTCATAAGACAGATGTTCCATTCCCTTAATCATCTTTGTGGCTCTGCGCTGGACTCTCTCAAGCAGTTATCATCATAGTTCTATGTAACCATCACAGTTCTATGTCCCTCTTGAATTGGCCTGGAACTGGACACAGTACTCCAGATGTGGCCTCACCAGGGCAGAATAGAGGGACAGGAGAACCTCTCTCGACCTACTAGTCACAGCCTTTTTAATACACCCCAGAATGGCATTGGCCTCTCTGGCCACAAGAGCACATTGCTGGCTCATGGTCAACCTCCCATGAACTAGGATAAGAAACTTCACATAAGAATAGAAATGTGTAGATCAACTGAAAAATAATTTTGTTTTGCTTTCCACTGTGCTGGGTGATAACAGCAGCTCAGTACAAAGATCTGGTTCTGCATTTTCTGAAATATCTGATCCTTTGGACTCTGAGAGGCTTGGGCTGTACCCATCAGCAGGCACTGGCTTAGACAGAACAGAGCTTCTGGCCAGAGAACAGCCTTAGCTGGTTCAGTAGTCTGGAGTGAGAGCATTTATGGAATTCCATCCTGGAGACTATCAGGGCTGCAAACAGTGCCTTAGTACTCCAGACATCTCAATGAAAACATTGCCTAGCTCCAGGGAAAAAAATGTTTTTTATATGCCCTAAGTTTGCATTTTTAGGAGTTTGTGCTAAATTCAAGGTTTTCCCCTTTCCTTCCTATCCTTGCTTCTGCCTTCCCACAGAGGTGCAAAAAGACATGCCTTTTGTTCAGATGACATAACAAAAGTTATGGAGCCCCATTAGGATTTATTTGTATTGATAATTTAACATCCTGTAATGCTAATGTCACAAAATGACACACGAGTACACGTTGGTCTTCCCAGCCAGCAAGAAATCAGTGTCAGGTACCAGAAAAGCATGTTAAATAAAGAAAAAGCCACAGTGTGCACTGAAAGGTGATATTTTGAGAAACAACTACATTTATGAAAGGAAGGAGAGGTAAAGGTAGTTCTGTAGAACAGGGCAGGACATCAGTTCAGTTTCCCTGGTTGTAAAACTAGGCTGCCTCTCAGAAAAGTCCAACAACATTACCAACTAGATTCTTCTGAACCATAATTTGTAAAAGCAAGAACCTGAGAAGTTTATACTTTAAAAGATTCTCAATGTAATAATTTCTACAGTGTCATTTTTCATCACAAACCTTTGGAGGAGGTGGTGGAGTCATCATCCCTGGAGGTGTTCAAGAAAAGACTGGATGAGGCACTTAGTGCCATGGTCTAGTTCACTGCCTAGGGCTGGGTGCTAGGTTGGACTGGATGATCTTGGAGGTCTCTTCCAACCTGGTTGATTCTGTGATTCTATGATTGGTACTACCTTTCAGAATGATGATCAAATGTAACATTCAATACTTCACTGAAGCCAGAACACCAATCACAGACTAATAGCACTAATTGGCCTCACCATTTTGTATCCTCTTCTACACTTCTCTTTCTACATTGTTTAGAAACACTTCCATTCATTTTGGATTTGTCTGTGTGCATTTTGCCAGCTACAGTCTGTCATATATAGCATAGTATAACAATAATTACAGAGTAATGGGGAAAAAAAGGATCTAAGCGGAAGGAATCTCAACTTGCCTACAGTATTAAGATGCTGACAGTATCTGATTGAAACATTCCATTGTGTTTTCAGGAGATGCTTTGGCTGGGGAGTGCTAAATGGGTCCTGCTGACTCACAGGTGATTGCTGCCAGGGCATGCTGAGGTGGCAGGTCTGCCTCCCAGGGAAGACTTGTCTTCTAGGTGGGAATAGTAGCCTGGAAGTGGAAGGGAAGGGTTTGAACTGAGCCCCTCAGTCTGCTTGTCAGTGCTAATATATGTGGAAGCTGAAGAATGTTGGGCAAGGATAGGAAGAGAAACTTTTAGTTTGTTCACAATATCTAGATAGTTATGGGAGCACTCGGAGCAAAGAGACCTGATCACAATTATGTCTTTACAAAACACATAGAAGAGACTTTCCTTATTGCTGTAGAAGGTCTAATCTCAATTGCTGAAGTTCACATCAGCCCGTTTTTCTTCTGTTCTCAGAACATTTCTAAACTACAACCTGGAAGAGATGTTTCCTCAGACATTGCCTAGTCATTTGCATTTCCCCAGACTGGTAAAACAGGTATTAAACACTAAGAATAATATCTTCAAATGAGATCATGTGTTTTCTAAAGCTAAGTGTCTGTTTATGAGCTCTGTATGGCTATGGGAGGGAAAAAACCCACAACCAACCCAAAACACATGAAGTTACCTGAGGGAATCCAGAAATAACATTAAAAAAATAAATCCATCACTTTCAGACTTTCAAAAATTCACATCCAACTAAAGCCAGAAAAAAATGTTTTCATATTTGTATTTTACTAACTTCAAGAAAAACTTTCAACTCTCTGTGAGTGTTGGGGAAAAAGTATTGACTTTCAGTAAAAATATTGTTGAAATGACACTGAGGAGCCTGTAGGAGAAAGACAGTGGGAAGAGCAGAGCATCTTTAGTCTAGCCAAGGAACATATTCATCCCTTTTTGAGGGGGACAATATCTTTTCAATGATACAGGAGGCAGTGTCCATATTACATTTCATAATGTCATAAAAATGGAGAACAGTTAATGCACTTGAAGATGCATTTTGGGTCACAACAACCCCAAGTGGCTCTACAGGCTTGGGGCAGTGTGGCTGGAGAGCTGCCTGGCAGAAAGGGATCTGGGGGTTGTAATAGACAGGAGCTGAATACGAGCCAGCTGTGTGCCCAGACAGCTAAGAAGGCCAGTGGCATCCTGGATTGTGTTAAAAGTGCTATGGCCAGCAGGAGCACAGAGGTGATTGACCCCTTGGACTCGGCTTTGGTGAGGCTACACCTTGAGTATTGTGTTCAGTTTTGGGCACTGAGAGATGTGGAGGTGCTGGAGCAGGTCCAGAGGAGGATGACTAAGCTGGTGAAGGGTCTGGAGAATAAATCTTATGAGGAGCAACCGAGGGAGCTGGAGATGGTTAGTGTGAAAAAGAGGAGGCTGAGGGGAGACCTCACTGCTGTCTACAACTACCTGAAGGGACATTGTGGAGAGGCTGCTGCTGGGCTCTTCTCACAGGTAATTGGAGACAGAACAAGGGAGAATGGCCTCAAGATGAGTCTGAGGAGGTTTAGATTGGACATTAGGGAAAAGTTTTTCATGGAGAGAGTGGTCAGGGAGGTAGTGGAGTCACCAACCCTGGATGTGTTTAAGGGTCATCTGGATGTGGTGCTTAGGAATGTGGTCTAAGATGAATCTTGTAGAGTAGGGTTATAGGTTGGACTTGGTGATTCTGAGGGGCTTTGCCAATCTGGATGTTTCTGTGATTCTGTGGTCATTGTCCTCCTTCTCCTGTCAGTATTAGCCCTCTGCTGAGCATCAGAAGAATTCTAGGAGGTGAGCAACTTCCTGTGGTGGAATAAGTCTGAGCAAAGCACCCAAATTTATTCTTAACTATAACTTCTTAATCTAGTTATATAGACCAACCCTGGAGCAGATACATTGAAAAATAGCTGATACATACTCTGCCTACTGAAAAACAAGCTCACACAGGGCTTTGTGCTTCCTAGCAGCATATGCTTTCCAAGGAATTATCCCTGAACACCCAAAATTAGAAGTAAAATGTTTCTTCTCTGTCACTGTTTGCCTCCAAGCCACCCAAGCAGCAACACAGCTAACATAGCAGTTTTTAGGTCTAAAATATAAGCTGATCCTAAGAAGTAACTGACCCCATAAGGGCACCCTGTACTACCTGAGAAAAGTCTTTGATTTTAGTGCTTCCATCCTCAGCATATAAAAATGGGAAAGCAGCTGTGCAGTATGAAGAAGAATTACTATTTGTAGAGGATTAAAAGGTATTCTGGGCAGGCTGTACTGCAGAAGCTCAGGAAGAAAATTAATAATGCTGTTTCCCTCATAGGGCTGGGTTTCTGCACAGTGCCACCTCTGGAACGAGAGGACAGCAATGCTTCTGCTTTTCTCTTTGGTCCTTTTAGCCATTACATCACCAAATGAGTCAGGATTCTCTGGAAAAAAATGCCCATGATCCTGTGACAAAGTACTGCATCCAACTCAGGGAGGCTACAGCAAGGTTATGTAAACTGTCCCAGTTCTGACACTGGCCAACTGTTGAATGCTTGACCTTCCATTTTTCATGTTCTTTTAATCTATTTTTGGATGTAATTTCCCAGGTTTTTTTTTTGTTCCCCCCTCCCCCCCCCTTTTCTTTCAAGGACAAAATAAGCCAGAGATCTGTCATGTGGAAGTATTCTGATTCCATATGTATCATTAGCAAAGACAGATGTTAATGAGTTTATTAGAGGGTTGGAAGAGTAATTTAGCCACCTGCACTCCTCCTGGAGGCTGCAGAGCTACCACCCAGGAGCAGTGAGCTGTCATCATCTCTTTTTGGACACTGATTAGAGAAGTACAAAGTGCACATCTTACCAGCGAGCTTCCAGCTATCTACTGGCAGCTGAGCATTGGTGGGTGGTCTCACAGTTTGGGACAGGGGCCCAACTCCTTATAGACTGTCTTGCTTACCTTCTTTCTCTGCTATGCCCCTTTCTACTCATGCTCATAGAGGCTGTCTTCATGCTGACACCCCATCCATTGATCCCTGTCACATACCTAGGGCCTTGAAGTACTGCTTTGCTGATACTAACCCTACTTCACAGAATTATAGCACCATTATGGTTGGAAAAGGCTTCTAAGCTCAGCAAGTCCTACCATCAGCCCGACACCACCATGCTCACTAAACCCTGTTCCAAAGTCTACACCTCTTTTGAATAACTTCAGGAATGATGACTCTGCCACCTGCCTGGCAGCATGTTCCAATGGTTCTCATCCAGCCTGGCTTCTGATGATATGCTGACTTGTGGACTGGATTCCATGTAAGGATTAATAAGATTCACATTTGGTTTCAGCTCATTAATTGGAGTTCCTCTCACAGCTGTTATCTCCAAGGAAAACACATCCCAGACAGCAGTGTGCTGGTTGTGACCTTTGCCCACACTATCTTCTGGCACCTGCAAACAGATGTGATCCAGTGTGAATCTCCCATGAAGCAGCCATGACTTTGGCTGCTGGTGTGGAGATGCAGATTTGAGTGCCACTGCCCTCATTTTGCCCCTCTCATGTCTTGTAGTATTTTAAGCTCACTATAGTGTTGACAGTGTCAAAGTGAGCATGTGCCCTCATTGGCTTAACTTCTATCTGGGAGCCTTTTCTGCTTGCAAATTCTAACTGCATCCAACATGAAGGATGAATTCTGGGTTCTTCAGCTAAGAAAAAACAGTAATTATGGCACCATGCCATAGCTGCCTGTGTGCAGATAGGCCATGCTTATGATTTGGACATTCCCTAGCTGGCAATGGAAAACAGATATAGGATGTAGCAAAGCCAGGCAGAAGGAGAAACAAAATAAACACAGTCACAGTGCTCTCTGAGAGAGACATGCAGCTGCATGCTGACCAGATGGATCAGCACTAAGCTGGTGAGTACTCAGATGAAGATATAAAGCCTCTCCAAGACTGTTTTCCACCCTGAAGAAGTATTTATTCAGTGCATGCAAGTGAAAGATAGGACAGAATGTCCATCTTATTGAACAGTCCGAGGTTCATGTGATTGTTATCTTAAACATAAGAGTTTTAAAAGCTTAAAAGAAGATTTCTCAACAAGCCTCCAAAAGCTGGAGCTATATATAAGGGTAAGGTGCAGTTTCCCTTGTAAATGCAAGATCCAAGATAGACCAGGCATAGAATGGTTAATGCACTAAGCAGAAGAGAGAAGACATGAAAATGTAACCATATGAATGCAACCCCCAAACTTATAAAGGTTAAAAATTAGCACAATTAACTGAATAATCTGAGGGGTAATAAAGGTTCTCTGCACAAAGACTTTGACTACAGTGATTGTGGCAAGAGAAGTCAATGAGATCAAGAGTACTGACAAAAGAAAATAAAATACAGGATAGCATTGTCGAGGAGGCAGGAAGCGAGAGCAAGAGTGTGGTTCTGCAGGCACACAATAGCAATAGTAGTATCACACACAGTATCACAGTATCATAGTGCAACGATGTGGAAGAACAAATGCTGCTGTAAACCTCAGGCAGCCTCATGATACAAATGCCTGATGGCATCAAAAAAACCCCATGCTGTAAACAAAAAACAGGAAATCAGATGTAAAGCAAGGAGTAGGGTGTTAGTAAACAGGTGAAGTGATAAAGACAGTGTTGCTTGAGAGAGAGCTCAGCCAGCCAGAGCTGGCTAGAGTAGTGGTGATGGTAGGATGGAAAAACATTCAAGATGCTATCATTACCCTTGTGTGTGAGATCAGCAGGGCTGTTGTGAGTGTCACCGTGTGAATAAATGTACCAACTTGAGCACATTACACACATCATGGTGACTCTCTGTGCACGAGTGTTTTGCATCACCCTTCTCTTGTGCACTTTGCCTACCCAACAGGAGAGCGTTTTGGTGGGGTTTTTCCTTCAGGTGTCTGTGCTTTGCTTCACTCCTGTGCCTCCTCTGACTGAGAGCTTAGAAGAGCTGACTGCTAATCTAACTACCTTTGCCCAAAAGTGCCTCATGGGTGCCCCTAAAGCACTTGTGTGAGTGTACTTCCCCTTTCCCCATGCTGTGACTGGATGAAGAGAAGCCAGGCAAACACTGTAGTCAGACAAGCTGCACCTTTGCAGAGAACTGGAGATCATGACTAAATACCTTCCAGGATGAAGATTAGATAATCTCTGGATTAAATAACCTTTGGAAAGGCAGAGTGATTCCCAGTGCTCCATGGCAAGCAGTGATAACAGCAAGGTGAGTCAGCTGGCTGCTAGATTATGGACCTCATCTAGATACAGAAAGTTGGGAATGGCTCTTGGAATCCCACCTGCAGAAGTGAGTAATGCCTATCCACAACAGCACTGGGATTAGTTTGATCTACTGGGAATAGAATGTATCTCAGCCTTCTGCTGCACCAACAAGGAAACCACATGGCAGGAGCTAGAGGTGATGGTGGCCACAACCTGTTTTGAGAGTTCAGGAAGCGGTTTAAAGTCTGGCTGAAGATACAGTAAAATGTTCTTTTCTGCTATGTCATTCACAGGCATTTGCTGACTTCTAAGGATTATGTGCCAAAGAGGTAAAAAGCAACACAGCTGCATCTAAAGATAATTTCTAAAGGACCTTAATATTAGGTTTTGAAACGAGATGACATTTTTCTACCTTTTTTTTTCCTCCCCACCACCAGAGAGCTGCTGACTTCTGAAAAGGAATAGCATAGGCATGGTTGCCACATATAACCATTACATACCACCAGGGAAAAGATGATGATGTCCCAGAATGTGGCAGTATGACTGAAAAGGTGACTACAGAATGTGATGCTGGTGAGTTGTGCCTTGGAGTACCAAGTCCTACAGCAGAGACAGCTGGCGGCTTTTGGACAGAGTTCGTTATCACCACAGAACCAAGAGGCGTGTCTGGCAATCATGTTTGCTGTGAGTTCTTTCACCATTAAGTCTGAGGATGTAAAGCAACTGAAGTAGAAAATGGCACTAAATCACTGGAGAGCATTTTAAAGGCGTTGCAGCTAGTGGCTTTCCATGATGCTGAAACTGCAATGCTACAATTTTGAGGTACCCAAACCCCTCCCCCCAGAAAAGAAAAAAAGGAGGAATTGGATATACATAACTGACTTCATTTCCTGGCCAGGACAGCACAGTGAATGAATAAAAATATGAGATCCTCAAATTGCTGGGAAAATGGATAACAGAAAGTAATCAAGGCAATTATTTACCATTGTCAAGGAAGCATCTGAAAGGAATCTGAGAACAAACCATATGAAACAAGTGCTTATATCTATCATTATGTAGCACTGGGCACATGCCAAAGGAGAACTCCCACCCACTTGCAGAGAGTACTTGAATTATTGAGACAGCCTGGGCATATGAGCTAGCATCATAGTTAAACACAGTTGGCTCCCAGCGTTGGGATCACAGAAGCTTCCTCAGAGAACCTTCTGAAACTGAAGAGTCTCTCTAAAAACCTGGAGATGTCACTGTTTGGCAGACACGACCAGGGATATCAAAGACCTGGTAAACAGTTGGGGTTCATCTGGGAATGTGCAAAAGCAGGCAAAGCTGATGAAATGTACCTAGCTTTTGAGTTGTCTGTGCTTTAAATAAGGGACAGCGAGGGAATAAACTTCAATATTGGTAGCAGGGTGTCCACACTGTTTAATTGTCACTCCTGGCTTCTCTTGCATGACTCAAACTTAGCTTCCTTCAATATAGTCATCTGTGTGGGTGACTACCTTGCAGGTGGATGGATGTGTTGTAGTCTGTTCTACTTGGAAAGTGAGTCCAAGGGTCAGTCCCTGACCCTCCCTCATTCAGTGGTATAGACACAGCTGGTTACGTGTGCCTCAGACGAAAGTTAGAGCTTGTTCATCCCCTCCTGTCCACACTGCAGATGCTTCCCACTACTGCCTAACAGAGCTGACCTAACTGAAACTCTGAAACTGCTTTGACTGCTCATCCCTCCCTGTCTGTGCACACTCTGTGGTCTCTTACAGGATGTTGGAAAGCAGATGACTGTCAGACACCACACTGGCCACAGCAGGAGTCTTTTCAGCAGACCCTGTACCCTCAGCCCTGTGCTTTCACATAATGGCACTGACTCTGTTCAGATGATTTACCTTAGAAGAGGAATTCTACATCATCACCATCATGTTACAAAGACAAAGCTGAAAATTGCTGCAGCTCCATTAAAGAAAGCTGCTGAAAACAAAACATATGTCCAACCACTCCTTAATGGAGGAACATTCCCTGCACAAAGTGTTGACAGCAGTCTGGTGAAAATGCTTCTTGTCGAGATGAATGTACCTTCGGTCCTTAGCTCCAGCAAACAGCAGAGCAAGAAACAGGACAAAAGGGAAACACCTATGAGCCAAAGCCTGCTATTCTGGGCAGGCTATGGTCCTCTGAGAACTGAAGTTAGATTGGTAAAGCAAGACAAAAATGTATTAGCCCACAATGATTAGAGATTACAGCAGAAGTTCAAGGCCCTTCTCTGTCAGTGGGAGAAAAAACCTGGCACTGAGCAAGGCTACACCTGAGTTCTCACATTTCCTCACTAACCCAGAGGGTCTGCATCTAGGCAGCAGGTCACCCAGGAGGAGATTACCTCTATAGATGATAAGTATTATTAATACAAACAAAGGGCAGTATTCCCTCTCAGTATTCACTGTCATTTGTTGGACAAAAATGATGTTACAGGGAAAATCATCCAAATAGGAAGTATTATACCAGAACTGGGTGTGGGATTGCATCTAGGCACCTCAAAGACTCAATGTATACTGTTTGATAATTGCAGAGGAATGCAGTGTAGCTCTTCTCTGTGCTGATGCTGGCAGCTGCAGTAGAGCTGGGGTAGCTGGGAAGGGCTACAGCACCTGCCAAGGACTGCCTGTAAAGGAGGCTTGCTTCATTCCCTTTACGCTGCCACAGGAATTGCTGCAGGCCTGTGGGCCAACACACATGTGGAGGAGCTGGAGATGAACAGCTGATTGCCTTGTCTCTCCCTCTCTCTGTCTGCTCCAGTGTGCAGAACAAGAGACATGGTGTTTTGGAAGGACTTGAAGGCCAGCCAAAATGAAAGCGTGAGAAATCATCAAGGTGGCCAAGAGGCTGCAGCATGAGAGAAAAAGGGGACACTGAAACAAATAGCAGCTTTTCCATTAATTTCAGGACAGGCTGGATCAAAACCATTTAAGCCCAAGGCTAGAAATGGGAAATGTCATACTGAATATTAGGAAACAAACTGTAGCAGTGAATGCAATCAAGCAATTTGTGGACAGGGAGGGAGCAGAGCTTTGTTCTACTATGAACGGCAGTGCACTACTCCAGCACTCCAGAATCCTTTACAGTATCACAGTATCACAGTATCACCAAGGTTGGAAGAGACCTCACAGATCACCAAGTCCAACCCTTTACCACTTTAGAATGAGTTCTCTCACTGCTACCTCATTATTAAGGATTTTTTCTGCTGCTGTTGTTTTAAAGCCATTGTTCTCTGAAAGAAAAATACAGAGAACTCTCTTCTTCCTTCCCATCCCTGAGAGTAACAGCCACTTTCAGGCAAAGAAACCTCTGACACTTCAAACAGCAGCAGCGGAGCCAACATTCTTTAATGAATTTTTTGGTGACATAAAGTGACAGTGCCCAAGAGATTCACACTTTGAAGAATAGTTTTGTTATTTAGTCTCAAAGAAAGGAAAATTTAAATCTCAAACCAGGAGCTTTCTTTTTCTCTTTGGGGCCTTTAACTTTGCTCTGCATCAAGGTGTGCAAAATTTACTTTGACACCCCTTGGTTCTGGAATATTTTAAGTGAAAGCTGAGTCTTTTCTTTTGACAAAGCAATTTAATTTTCAGAGGTTTGTATTTCAGTACCTCAGAGATGATTGGAGTCAAGTGGGCCAGACTCTCTGCCCTATAAAAAGAGCAAAAAGCCATGTTAATTGCTCACTGTCTCAGCTACTGTAGGTTCAGCACAATGCAAAACCCAAGACTTCATCACAAACACATCTCATGGTTGTGAAGAAAAAAAATCAGTTAGGTAAAACTAGTACCTTACATTCCACCTTGTGAGGTGTACACTTTACTCACAGCCTTCTGAATCTCTCTGGAAGGTTTTCTCTGTAAAAACATTGGAAAAGGCTTCTAATTTCATTGAGTCTCATTGTCAACCTAAGACTGCCATGGCCATTAAACCATGCCCTGATTTGAGGCTGTATCAACTATGTTGTAACTACAGCATTTACATTGTGTCTTTAAACATTGTCATAAGAATAGTGGAAGTAGCTGTAAAGAGCTTGACCAACTCATGACACAAAATAGTAATATGAAACTCAGGCATAAATTCAGGGGACTCTAGAATAGCTGCCAGACACCTAATAAAAGAAACAGGGGTCCAAGAGCTCCCTTGTCTTACTCTCTGGATGCGGCACTTAGTGCCATGGTCTGGTTGGTTGGATAGGGCTGGGTGCTAGGTTGGACTGGATGAACTTGGAGGTCTCTTCCAACCTGGTTGATTCTGTGATTCTATGAGACAGCAGGCTTCCTAATGGTGCCTACAAAGGGTTCACTGACATTAACTTTCTGCAAAATGTAAGCAGAACAGGTGACTCTTTGAAGACTAAAGCACACCTCCAGCTCCCCAAAACTTGGCAATGTCCAGGGCCTGTTTTCCCATTCTTCTTCCCCGAGATAGTTTTATTTGTAGTATTCAATATTTAATCCTCTCTATCTATGAGGCAAGTTATCACCAAGTATTAAGTAAATAGCTCTGGAAAGTGCCTTGAGGAGTAAACTTGTCCACAGTCCTTGCCCAAAGGCAGGTTCAGCTATACCAGAATGATTCCTAACTTGCATCTGTCACATTTGCTCTTAGAAACCAAGTGATGGACATTCCACAACCTCCCTAGGCAACCTTTTTTCACTGTTTACTGTCCTTGTCACTAGTGGAATCTGTCTCTAGCACCAACCATCAGCCTGGCTTGGTGCAATCAAAATGCATTATTCTTGTCCTATCTCCAAAGAACATATGAATAATTAATTTTGTCCCTTTTTGCATGTTTCTTGTCCTTAAAGGCTCTAAATGTCTCTCCTTAGGTTTTTTTTTTTTTTTTTTTTTTTTTTTTTTTTTTTTTTTTTTTTTTTTTTTGCTAGACTAATCAGCTTCAACCTTTCCTAGCAGGTCATGTTTCCTACACTCTCCCATTTTTATTTCTAGCTGGTTACTCTGCATCATTTTGTCATGATTGGTGCCCCAAACTGATTGAGATTCTCCATCAGAGAGATTATCAACCCTATACAGATCAGTAAGATTATCTTAGATGTTTTAGTAACAATTCTTCTATACAGCTTATTGGATTCCATTGGAGCCCATGTAAGCTTCAGCAGTCCTGTAAGATCAAGTTTTCATCCATCTGAGCTGCAAGCCACCTCTTTCTATTGATTGCTCAAGCTCACAGTGACCATGAACAGAGAGGCTGTTTGAAGATGTAATAAAGAAACCAAAGGAATAGAGGAAGATCTTTGGAGATAGTGCCTCTGTGTTTTCAGTCTGGTTGGATTCATGGAATATAAACAACTTAAGAGATCTTAACTTGCCCTAGAAAGGAGTAACATAGTGTGTTTAAGATGTGATTTTGACCAGTGCTGAAGGCATTCCAGAAGTTCTCTGGATGTCCCTTGCAACCCCTAAGATGCTCTGATTCTGTGAAGTTATCCAAAAGGAAAGCAGCTGGAGTTGTCCAAGTCTGAGACTGTTGAAGTGTGTGGGGAGTGTCAGAGCGTGACACAAGCGAGCCAGAAGCAGCAGTGGAACAAAACCCTGTGATGTAGGATGCTGAAAATTCTCTGAGGCGATTAATAAAAGCAGCATAATTCTCCACTTACATACATCAGAGAAGCAAGCCAAAGATTTAGCCACTTACTATGGGTGAGATAGTTTGTCCAGGGAATATGCAGGCTCTGTCATCTGACCTGGAAAAGCACTCCAGAAGAGAACACTCATTTTTCAGATGTCTTAAATTAAGAATTGTGTTTGGAAGCTTAACTTTTCACTTAACAGTGAAACCACATTTTAATCTATTGCTTGGCTGTTGTAAGCAGAGCTACCACGAGTCACGCCTCTCCAAGAGCACTGCTGACTTTATGAGTTGCACGTGGGCTGTAAATGAGGGGCAAAAAACTATGATCTGAAATGCTCTGTGCAAATTTACCACAAAAAAATCTGGACCTGAGACCCTCCCAGCAGACAAGTTGCTAATGGTCTCAAATGTTTCCTTCACAGAGGATGACTTGGTCTGTTCTCTGTATTCTTTAAGGACCTACAGGAAGTTCATGCAGGGAAGAGGCACAGGTTTATATTTAGTTGTGGATAGAACTTCCTTTCAGATAATACACATCTCAGCCTTGTGAAGCAATCTGCTGCTTGTTGTTGTGCAGTCCCCAAGTGCTTTCCTGCTTTACAAAATGATCAGTATTCCTACTGAAATGGCAACACTTCAGCATGGCAGTTCCTGGTTTATGGATCAACTTTTGGGCAGAGATATGTGCCCCTAAGGGAAATGTAATGTGGGTGACTTTGCTTCAAGGATTGACCTTCATCAGCCTTGAGACTGGGGAGGGATGGGGCATAGCAGAGAGATCATGAGGTTGTGGCAGTTCTTAACCACTGATTCAACTTACAGGTGCAGTTCAGCAGATCCTGCTTGGGACCAGACACTACCAGTTTGACATTCAAGCTCAAGGCATTGGCTGCATTTCTTCTCTCTGCCCTAGCTGGGCTGGCTGCCTGGCAGCTGATGAAGCCACCTTGCTGCTGCTCCAGTAGAAATTAAGGGTGAAGATGTAAAAGCCTTAGGGATCCGTGTAGTCATGAGTAACCCAGCCCAGGTCCTCGGAGTCTGAATACCATGTGTGTCCCTAAATCACCTGCCACACCTTTCTGTGTTCACAGCACTGATGGAGATGCACTCTAGAGCAGGGTCCTGTGGCCCCAGGGCTTCCCTGCCGTTGAAATGCTTAAGGCTTTCCTCAGTCTAAATAGATACGTTGTGAAATGCTGGTAAACACACCTGTGAAGCACACAGGGAGCCCTACCTGTTTAGTCTGCAGAATACTCTTTCACTTTTTCTTTTTAACCCACAAGAAGAGTCTTTGCCTGGGAGCCCAGTCCATGCTAACATGCACACAAAGCCCATCTTTTCCCGGAAAGCAAAACCCCAGGATGGAGGATGTTGACATTGGAAAGATTTCCCAGTCAAACTGTTTTCCTGTGCTGATTCCTCTCTGGGGTCCCGGGCATGATAAATGTGCAGTGGTAAGGGCAGAGAGAGGAGGGGAATAAAAGAGCCTTCAAAAGGCTTTGTGCTTCAAGTTGCCAAGTTTAATGTAGTAACTGGCTGCAGAAACTAAGCTGCTATTAGAAACCCCTCCTAGGGGTTTCTCAGAGGAATCAATCCAGGCCTATGCTGTAGTTGTATCACATCCCCAAAAAAACAGAACTGCTTGATGCTGACAGTCCTTGTACTGCTGTTTTCCACTAGCTTGTGTTTCACATCACCCATAGCTTCAGAGAGGCTTCAGGTGGGCTTCAGGTTGCTTTTCCACACTAACTGTGCAGGCAGACAAACTTTAGCAGCCTTGTCTGAATGCCATGGCACCTTTAAGCAGAGAAGATCACTGTAGTTGTGGCCATAAAAACTCAGTGTTAACCTGATGAGACTTTTTAGTTGATGATGAGAGAAGGAAGTGGCTGGGGATCCCTTTCAGACCCCAATTTTACACCAAATGATGTAAAACCCCAGCTTTCCTCTTTCCTCTCTGAATGGTGGCATGGATAAATGAGTCAAAGGAGGCCTGTTGAAAGAAGAAAAAGGCAAAAGTGGCTTGGGAAAGATGTGACTTGCTACTTGGGCTGCCCCTCTCAGGATGCGGGTTCCTTCATTCACAGTTCCCTTTGGTCTTCCTGAAGTGGCTGTGTAGAGCAGAAGTCCCCAAGTGGTTTCTCTCTTCTGCCCTCTGACTGAAATGGTTTTGAGGCAAACAACATCAATTTGGCTACAGGGTGTCTGATCTGTGGAGAGAGGTTAAAAAAGGAGCCCAGCACGACAAGGGATATCTCTCTGGCACTAGGCAATTTGACAGTCCATCTGGGCATGTTCTCTTTGTGCCTGGAGTCTGGCTGTCTCTCTGCCAGATGGTAGACAAAAGTTAGGGCAGGTTTCCTTGCTGGCTCAAGTTTCACATCTCTTGCCTGGGCTGAGGCAAGCAAAGCAAAAGGTGGGCAGAAAGAGGTGCGTGTGCAACCTCGTGGAAATCCTGGTTTGGATTTGGTGGTGACTTACTCTGGGAGTGGAAAGTTACTGCAGCTGTTGCTTAGGCAGAAAAGCACAGGAATAACAGCACACTGCAACCTACAGTGAGACAACATCGAGAGGAGCTCTATGCTAAGCTCTGTGATAGTCCCTGGGCAGCACCCTGGTGCTATGAAAAATGAGGGAGGGGATTCCCTCACCAGGAAGACAGGAGGGAATTGGCATAACAGCTCTGCACTAACCCTGTCCAGCTCTTGGGATGTGATTTATAGCAAGCCAGAAGCAAATGCAAAACAAGAAAGCAGCTAACAAAATAAAGTCACTTCCACACCCTATTTTTGCATATGCCCAGAGCTCTATGGTGCTCCCAGCTCTGAAGCCAGAGCTGATGGGAGCAGCAAGAGGCCCTGGTGACCTCAGTGGAGTCACATCTCTCCCTGGTGTTGCTCATCTTGCTGTCCTACTCTGTCACACATGAAATCAGGTGGGATTTCCCCTCCCTTTTACTGCCACTCCAGAAGTGCTCAGTCTTGGTAGTAATAAAAAATGGGAAGAGTATCCCTCATGCAGTTGCACCTGGGATTTGCACTTGGACCACTGGAAAGCAGCTTCCTGTGGTGGATCTAATAGGAGTTGCTAAGCTTCTGTGCTGTGGCTAGTGGAGGCAAGATGGTTCTTGAAAGTCTGCTGGTAGCAGATCCAGAAATCTCCCCATGATCACTGATAAGCCTGTGTAAATATGGAGAAATGGAGACAGGAGCCACACCACCACCAAGCTTTGTGCACAAGACATGTGCAAGGGTTGTGGGGTTCTCTTTTCCCTTTGGGTGGCTTATGAGATTGTTTTCTGGAGGTCATATTAACACAGCTAAACTGCTTTCTACAGCTTTAGAATCAGCAACACCAGGCAGAAACTGTTTTTCTGGTCAGTTTTCCTTTGAGGCTGATTGTTTCCACTCCCAAAATATCACGTCAGAGTGAGTTTTGATCCCTGCAAATGAATGAGGATGTTTGTTGCTCCCAGCAGGACCCCTGCAACACACTGACTAAAAGGAAAGAAAACAAATCCCTATGCTGCCATGAAAATTGGCTGTGCAATAAACATCCCTGTCCTGATGAGTGAGAGGGGAGAGCAGAGAGCTAGGAAGCACAGGAAGCCAACAGCTTAGGTCAGCTTTTCACATCACCCTGGCCAGGGCTGATTCTGGGTGAACTGCAGTGAGGAGCCTGCTCCAGATAAGAAGGTAAAACATTTGCTCATCCAGAGGCATTTCCACAAAGCAGACAGAGCTTTGAGAGACAGTGTCACGAAGGGATGTCTCAGATCACCCAAATTTGAGGGGAACAGCAAAGTTCTGCTGTGAGCTCCAGCAAAACCGCTCTCCTCCTAGACACTTATATGACACTCCTGGCTCACACAGATTGGCACTCCTAGGTGAGCTGGGCTGGTGCTTATCAAACCTTTCTTCAGCATGGCACTATCTTCTTGAGTTGTATCATCTCATGTGCCCAGCTGGCAAGCTGTGTAGCTCTTCTCTCTTTGCCATCCTTCTTAGAGCAGGATTTCTCCTGTGAAGGAGATCCCAGTGTGACCCTGCCAAGTTCAGGGAAAGCCTCTTATGTTTATTTGAAAGCATCAGCAGAGAAGTGAAGGGCTTTGATATGGAATGTAGGAAGTTGGATAAGAGAGGCTGATAAACTCTGAGTTTATTCCAGGCTATATAGCTGAAGAAGAGTATTTTGCTATGTGCTATGCTGCAAACTAACCAGATGAAACAGAATGTTTAGGTGAGCCAAATTCCAGATGGGTATAATAAAACTTCACATTTTACAGATGCTTCTCAGGAAGGCAGATGGAGACTAGATGCAGATAAATCCACCACAAGGACTGTTTGCTCGTTTCAACTACAGCACTGCAAGTCTTCAAATCCTTCCTCTGAGGGGGCTCCCAAATCCTACAGTGCTAGAATTGTGCAGTTAGAACAAGATGAAGGCACTACATTAACTTCTTGTGAACCTCTCTAAGTGCAATGGAAGCTGGAGTAGGTCTGGTAAAATCTTTATTTCACACTGTACAATGAGGATGCTGCAAGCTGAAGGCCTTTTTGGAGTGATCTTGACAATAAAGAATGAAGTGAATGCGTATGGAAACTGACAGAGTGATTGTACTTTAAAGGCTGCTATTTTTCACAGAAGAATTGCTTTCCTGCTCTGGACACATAATTTAGACTAATCCCATGTAAATCCCAAGAGTCCAAAGTATATCAGATTTCTTCTGCTATTTTTTTTGGGGGGGGTTTGGAAAGGAAGAGTTTAATTTTGGGAAGTTTTTGGGCCCTACAGTCTACATTCTTGCTTTCAGAATTGAAAATTTGTGTTTTAAACACATTCTTCTCTACTAGTGCTGCCAGAAATACCTGAAATAATTTTGTTTGAGTTGTTTTGTTTTTTGTTTGGTTTTTTGTTTTGGCTTGAGGACTGAAATGCAGTTTTAAATTTGGGTAGTTCTGCTGTTAGCTTCCCGGTGATCCATTGTTTGTGCTGTGGCTATTACATGGTAACATAATATTTACTTGCCTAAATCCAGCTGTTTTTACTGGAACAGAACCCCACTCCCCAACAAACCATTCCAAATATTTCTGTTTTCTTTAAGTTCTGGAAGAAAACAAAAGGAGAAAGAAGGAAAGAAGGAAAGAAGGAAAGAAAGAAAAAAAGAAAGAAAGAAAGAAAGAAAGAAAGAAAGAAAGAAAGAAAGAAAGAAAGAAAGAAAGAAAGGGAAAGGAAAAGAGGAGGAAAGGAAAGGAAAGGAAAGGAAAGGAAAGGAAAGGAAAGGAAAGGAAAGGAAAGGAAAGGAAAGGAAAGGAAAGGAAAGGAAAGGAAAGGAAAGGAAAGGAAAGGAAAGGAAAGGAAAGGAAAGGAAAGGAAAGGAAAGGAAAGGAAAGGAAAGGAAAGGAAAGGAAAGGAAAGGAAAGGAAAGGAAAGGAAAGGAAAGGAAAGGAAAGGAAAGGAAAGGAAAGGAAAGGAAAGGAAAGGAAAGGAAAGGAAAGGAGAAAAGAAGAAAGGAAGAAAGAAAGAGAGTGCCACCTACAAGCTGAGAGCAGCATGTAAAAATAGTGGTATTGGCCCAGCTAATTGGTAAAAGCACCTTATTGATGAAAACAGAGTTGTGCTGCAGGGAGATGCCCAGAGGCTGTCCTGCACAAGCACTGTGGGTCCGTGGCTGCCCCTCTGCCCTCCTGCTGCAGTTTGGCAGTGAGGCTGGGAGTGTGATGAGCTGGCTGCCCTCAGCACCCTTTGTGCCTCAGGGACACACATGACCCTGTCATATGCCCCACTTGTTACCTTCTCTGCCATCCTTCATGGTGGAGCTATCCTTCTTTTCTCTGCACCCCTGAGCACTGTTCCAGAGCCTTTCAGTGAATATTCAAGTAGAAAAACTCCCTCCAGCTGTATACTGTTTCTGAACACCAGAAGGGAACTATTTCCCTCAGCACTTTTTAGCATTTACTTCATTTTTACGTTTTGTTTCAAAGTCAGTGCTGCTGGCAGCTTCCTTGTGGGGACACTCCAGCCCCTGGTTTGAAATATGGCCTTTCCCATCGAGGTGTTTGGGGAACTTTTACTGAACATGCTGCTGTCCTGCAAAGGACCTGAGATGCTGATGCTGGAAAAGAACACAGCACCAGATGCCAGTGAATGATGTGGGCCCCGTGTTGGGAAAGCTGGTGTCCCTGGCATGAAGCAGGGCACTGTCCTCAGTCCCTACCCTCCTGGGAACTCACAGCTTCCCTAGAGCACAAAGCCCATGGGCTTTGAATCATTTCTCGTGCTCATCCTCTGCAACATGCTAGGTGCCAGCCCACCTGCTGCTCCTGATGGACCTGGCAGAAGGCAACCCATGTCTGGGGAGGCAGTTGCTGTGGCTGAGCCAAAGGGTGGCACAGCCTGTCCCCTTTGCAGGCCTGGGCTTTGTCTGCACATGTCGCAGGAGACTTCACAACCATTTGTTCCTCTTGCAAAATCGCTTAGCTGAAATAGCTCTCCCTTCCCCCTGGTGCTTTCCAAACCTGCTGTATTTATAGAGAGCAGTCACAGTCCTGCTCAGCTAGACCAAGGCTGTTCAAATCTTGCTATGCTACTATTGCCTCTGCTTGCACAGCCTGCTGCTAGGAAAAGTTCACCCCCTCAGCTCTAAGCCTACTGCTCGCATCAGTGTGCAAAAATAAATGCAAATATGAGAGGTCTTGCTGGTTGATGGAGGTGATGAGAAGATGGTGCTGCCCTTATGGTCATCTTTTTCCTGTCTTGGCTTTAATTTTTTACCTTATTGCAAGTCTTGCTTCTGGGCTTTCCACTGCCTTTTCCTGTGGGATTCCTTGTATGAGGACGGATTATATTAGCATTCATAGAATCACACACTGTTAGGGGTTGGAAGGGACCTCCAGAGATCATCAAGTCCAACCTCCCTGACAGACTCAGCACTGTTTTTCCCACCCTGCATGGGACTCTGCAGCTCTGGAGTGTCACCTCACCCACTGATTGCTCTAAGGCTACTTTTAATCATCCCAAAAGTAACATTCAATTTTGAGTCACCTCCTCGTTAGGAAAGGCAGGGAAATATTGCCAGTCAATTCTCTTTGCATTTCTCCACTCAGTTATTACTCAGTACAACTCATTATAGCATGCAATCATAGAATCATAGAATCAACCAGGTTAGATGGGACCTCCAAGATCATCCAGTCCAGCCTATCATTCCCTTTCTGACCAGCATGAGTTCCAGCAAGTTAATTTCCAGTCAAGTCCAATTTTGGATACTGCTTCATTTCTCCTATATACATATATCTTTTTAAAGTGTGCACACAAGGTTCTTATGAAACCACCAGTACAAGTTCCCAGCCTGTGTTAGTAGCTCCTTTATGTCTATCTAGCAATATTTGTGCAATGTTAACTTTGAATACCTGTAGTAGTTCAGAGCCTGAGTTTTTGGCAGTTGTGTTCCACATCTGGGTCATCAGGTCATTGTTAATTTTTGGACAGCTGCTCCTCTGTCACATTTTAAACAGTGGTTTTGGTTAAGGATGGGCCAGCTAACTTACTTCAAGCAAGAACAAATTGGAGCCTCCATTTCTCAGGCAGACTTGTAAGGGAACAGCCAAAACTGTGGGAATGCAATAGATATTTTGCCCTGTGGCTGCAGAGGAAGTTTCATTTAGGAGATTTACTCTATCCCTCTTCAAATGTCAGTCAGGCAAATTGTTCCTTCAACCTGGCTGGCATCTTTCTTCTTGGCTGGGAGCAGACAGACAGCTCAATTTAATTGCACAGATTGGGTAGCCTGCTTTCCCTTTTCAAGTAAAACAGGTTTATATGTTTCTGTGGGGCTGGCTGAACAAACAACAGGTGGATCTAAGAAAGCCTTCTGGAAAATCCCTACAATTGATATGCTGTGAAATGCAAGGGGAGTGTCTTAGAGCCACCTCTCTTTGCTAGGGTGGCCTGTGTCCTGTTAATGCCCTGAGAGAGCGGGGAAGGAAGGGATGGGGGCAGTGCTGGTGGGAGCTGCTGGGGATGGAATCAGGTCCTGAAAGTCAAGGCAAACTGTGCAAAAGTTGGGACTTTTTGTGCTTCTCCACATTCGGCCTCAGCTCTCTGTCTCACTGCAAATTCTAGGGTTCAGCAAAGAGCCCACTTTAAATATAGATGGGCATTGGTGTGCTTGTTATAAAGATCAGTGTGAACAGGGAGGAGGCCATCTAAAAATGGGACATGATGACTTTTCATGCAGTTGCTAAATGAAAATGTGACAGCACAGTGCAAGTGTTAAATGTCTCAGTTGTCTTTGAGGATAATCTTACTTACTGTCTTGAAAGAATGCACTCTGGACCTCTTCACCCTACTGCTCATTCCAGATGTGCTCCTGGTGTAACAGGACCAACCTGCAAAAAAGTATTGGACATATTTTCCCCTAAATCTTTCATAAGGAGCTTGCAATTGGTTCAGACTTCATTCTCACACATTGATCTATAAATCTGCTACAGCCTTTTCCCACCTGGGCTACACAAGAGGAGGAAGGGTGGCCTGAGCAGTCCTCACGCAGGGCAAAGGGTGAGGCAGGAGTTTGCACGGTTCATAGCTCCCTGTTGCATCCAGATAAGGAAATAGGACTGTCAGTACTTTAGGGAAGGCAGCTGGCCTGCTTTCTAGGTGATCCAAAATACTACAGGCCTTTTGTGTTGAAGAAAAAGCCCATCTCAATCCAAACCAAGTCAAACAACTCCTCTGGTCTGGCAATTTTATCCCTCTCCAACAAGAAACTTCTTTAGCACTATTTACTGTGGCAGTGATACCAGGAGAGACTTTAACACTATGGTGCTGAGCCAGGGACAGGATGAGTTTCTGGACACAGGCATTGCAATGATGAGAGACACTCCCTGTGTCTTGCTAAAGCATGTTCTGGTTTTTGCTTGTCAGTCACTACTGCATGGTTGAACCCCAGAACCCCATCCCAACAGCATCGTTGGTGCTGTCTGCCTGCCTGCCTGCCTCCTCCAGTGCCTCCCTTCCTCTTTTGTGAGCTCTGTTAAAGGATGCAAAGCTCTTTTCTGCAATGCCTGGAGACATTTCCTAATTCCCTGGTACCATGGCTGGAAAAACCCTACATAAGCAACTGCTGCTCTGAAACATGTGCCTTTGGTTGCACCATGATGGCCCAGCCTGGCACATCTGATTCACCCTTTCATCAAAAATGAGGGCTGGGAATCCATACATCTAGGCTGAGACTATGCTACATCTGGTCTCTCTGTCCCTGCTTTTTGCTCTGTTGCCTACAATGCCATCTCCTTCTCTCTCTCCTGCCTCTCAGACCTTCCTTTGCCACTCTGCCTGGCCTCCTGACTGTGCTGAGGCAGCTGGCATTTAGGAAGTTTATTTAATAAGGCCAGGAGTCATCTAATGAGCAATGAGACTAAGTGGCCTCCCAACATGGCAAAGTGGGACTGGTGATTTCCAGTGACTGCAAGGAGTTGTGCTGGTTGAAACCAGCACAGGAGATGTATTTTGCTGCTGCCTGGTCTTACTCCTCTGCTGGGTGCTGTCTACTAAGAGAGCAGGGCTACCTTTATCACAGTTTTTTTCAGGTGGACATGATCTCTCTAGGAAGTTTTCCTCCTCATAGTGAGCGACACAGCAAAGTACCACCCCACCAAGTGAGCCTCCACAAAGGAAATACTGCAAGAGATGAATGTCTGCCTCATGAGAAAAGCTGTCTGCGAAACAGCTATTCATGGCAGCTCCTGATGTGCT
This sequence comes from Pogoniulus pusillus, assembly GCF_015220805.1. Classification (NCBI taxonomy): domain Eukaryota; kingdom Metazoa; phylum Chordata; class Aves; order Piciformes; family Lybiidae; genus Pogoniulus; species Pogoniulus pusillus. Next base: position 5,404,097 of record NC_087296.1, read on the forward strand.
GCTTGTGGTGGGGTTTTGCTTTATTTAGTTTTAACTTTTGTTAACAGTTCTCTGGTAAGCATCTTTAAAGCTCACCACAAAAGCCTCAGTAACCTTGTGCGCTCCTCTTGGTATGGAGCTGGGAGGGGACTCACAGTCCTGTGGTTCAGCACAGTCCATCTCTGTTTTCTCTCCCTCTGAGTCACAGGACTCTGTCAGTGGGAAGGTCATGGAACTGCAGAACATACCAGTGGCTGGATTTGAGGTTTCTTTCACCATAACCTCAGCTGCTACCTCTTCTCCCTCAGGGGCCTCTGTGGGATGTCATGCAATCTAAACCACGTGCAGCGTTAATGTATTGACCATCCAGTTGGTATTTGGCTTCCCTGGAAGCATCTCTTCCACGTAAATTTCACCAGGTTTGGTACTCGTAGATCGGTTTCCATAGTAACTAACGTGCCTTAATGAGAGGGGGAAAGCCAGGAATTTGCAAAACAAAGACTAACACTAACACTAGAAGGGAGTAAGTGGAACAGATAGGATGTAGAACATCTTGGAGCAGGCACGAGTTTGATGAGGTGTGCTTCAGGAAGACTTGCATGTGAACATGTGAACTGTTTCTTTCCTCATGAGACATGCAGTCCTGCTTGGTGGTGCAAAGTCAAATGGTACTTTGCACTATTGCAAGCACACAAATCTTGTGGCAGCTTATATTCATCCACACACTCATGAGCACATGCATGCAAGAAGAAAATGAGCTTTTATTGGCTGCTTCAAAGAGAATTATCAGGCCAATATTTCATAGCCTGTGGAGAGGCAAATGTGTTATTCTGACCCTCTTTTCTCATCCCTGCTGCAGCAATGGAAGATGTCAAACTATGGAAAGGAACAGGGCTCAGGCAGAGCTACTTTTCAGCTTTTCATTTATCCAGTGCTGTGGCAAATGCCAGCATCAGTTAGTATAAAAAGATGTTGGTGCTAATACTCATATATGCTGGACAGAGTCACTGCTAGAGATCTATTGCTGCTTGAGCTGTTAGGAGGACTAACTTTAAGGGATCTGATGAACTGGACAGAAGTGTATTCTCTTTCAGCCACGTGGTATAACTCAGGGAACAAACATGTTGTTTAAAAATATATCTGAAATTAATTTATGGGATGAATCCAGAATACAGCAGATCACAGATTGTATGGCATATATCCCTCTGGAAGATGAGAACATTAATTCTGCACAAATAATAATTCAGAAGTCAGGAACTATCAGCTCAGAAATGCATTGTTGTGGTTGTATCAGTAGAGTACTGGTGTGACTGACAGCATAAGTAATGCACTGCCTTGTCCTTAGACTCAATAAGATAATTAGAGGCAAAACCACATAAAGCAAGATTCACATCACCCAAGTTTAGCTGAAGATAGTTGTCTGAGTTAGTCCTCTTGGCTCTGTTTTTAATTAGTGGATAGTAACAGATGTCTCCTGTTGGTGACTCACCCCATCTATTTTAAGTTGCCCATTAGAGGTTCCTGTTTCTATCCCTTTGCTAAGTAGCAATACTAATGATTACAGTTTAGATTTAAACAGCCAAAGGCTGGCAAGATGAAGCTCACCCTGAGATGTGTGTCCAGAGAAGATGATTACTGAGAAAGGAGAAGTTTGGCTCTACAGTCATTAGCCTTGCCCATAAAAAGTGCCAGGATCCATTTGTAGTCCCTGTGGTGCAGCAGGGACTGCGTTCATATAGTTACCTTCATTTCATCCAGGATATCTGCACTCATTGTATCTACTAGAGGTGGCCCCTGCCCAGTGCTAACCCTAGACCTGGACACCATTCAGAAGAGTTTTGAGGGGTGTGGGTCATGTTGTGTAACCCCACTGCCACTTTCATAGTGGGGAAAAAGCGTCAGGAGAGGAACCATGACACAGCACTGCTTAGTTTACTGATGGAGATGGAACCAGAGAAACAACAGCAGGACTGTGTTACATAGAAAGGCACAGCAACTGGTGTGACATTGTGTCTGGTAGACAAGGAAGTGAGTCAGAAATGTGCTGTAACTTGGGCAGCACAAGCCAGGGCTGTGACTGAATTTAAAAGGGAAAACGCAGAGGGGTGGTGAAGATCTGGGTCACACACAGCACAGCTATTCCGGGCCCCACGAGGCTAACAGCCAGACCCAGCACTTGCTGGCAGTATGCTCAGCAGCTTGACGTTCAGTTAGGATGCACAGGTACAGCCACTTCTTGCCTCCATAACTGAGGAGGGCAGGAGCAGCCAAGTGGGGAGCATCACCCGACACAGCTCCCCATTTACATGGTCCCTTTTCTGGAGCAACGGTAAGGAGAAGAAACCAAAATCCCCTAAAGGAAAGGCAAGGTGTAGAGCCATCAATCACCCTGCAGGGCTGCAGATGCAAGAAGTGCTTTCCAAAGGCTTCTTGTGATCTTTTCCAGGGGGTCCATGTTCCCAGGGCACATGAGTGAGCAACTGAGTAGCAGTTTTTATCACTCAGTGTCCTTGAGCCTTGCTGCAGGAAGGAAGATGCACTAAAAGGAGAGAAGAAAGGTAGCTCCAAGATGTGAGCAACCCAAGGAGGGGGCAGCTCAGCCAGCAGTTTCCTGAGGAAGCCCACAGTGTGCTGCTACCTCACGGCAGCTTGGGCTTGTATGCATTTTGTCCTCTGATGAAGAAGGACACAGATTGCAGCTGAGCATGGAAAATCTGATTCATCTAAGTTCCCAGAGCACTGGTTCCTCTGTTTGTAAAGCCTGAAAGGTGCAGCTCCCGTTCTGCAGCCACCCTGCTCCTGCAGCAGCTCAGGAGAGGCAGAGGTTGGCTCTTAGGCTCCATCTCCTCCCGGCTGCCTCCCTCCTTTCTGCACACAGATGACAGGCTTCCGTACATGCTAGTATAAATCGAAGGGAGAAAGGTTTTTGTGGGGATGCCCCGGGGGTGCTCTCAGCCCTGTTGCGCTGTGTGAGCTCCCTCTGGTGCCCGCCGGCCTCCTCAATGTCCCAGGAACTCATTCCCGTTCTCGTCCTCTCCCCTTGGCTTGCTGTGGTGCAACGTGAATTACCTACATCGATGCCTCGACCCAGACTTGCTATTTTGGGGAAAATAAGGTATGGTGCTTTGTGCGTTGAACTGCTACAGAGAGCAGACCAGGTGTAGTGGCTGTGCATGGGAAGCTAGGACTTGGAAATGTCCTTTGAAACAACTTCCACAAGTATCTATGAGTTAACTCCTGTAAGCTGGTCCATGAGAAGATATTGTAACTTGTGTCTGATGTTGGATTGGGGCAGAGTTTCCCAAACCAGTCAGAAGACCACCTGGACACTGACAATTCCTTTTCTTTTTGCTCTCCATGATCTGGTTTCCATCAGAAGGAAACCTTCATGCATGTAGGCAGAGACAGCATGCTCCACTCAGGTCTTCAGCATCTGGACCAACTCAAGCTTTGCCTCCCTGTGATGAAGCTAAAATAAATACTGATGCTGATGGAACAGCAGCTTGACTTATCTTCTGCTGGAGCACAAACAATTTGACCATAAAGTGAGCTGCTGCTGGGGCACTCAAGATTAGGTAAAGGTCAACTGCACACAAGAAGTGCAAAGAGCCCTAGAGACATTAAATACTTGTATAGGGTTAACACTCCTGGGGGAGTGACCCCAGGAGTGTTAACCCTATACAATACTCTAGGTACACAGTCTGCCTTAGGTATTTAAATTAATTCAGGGATTAACACTTCAACACTGTCCACCTAAAATGTATTAGCCTGATAAAGCATGCAAAAGTTTATGCAAGTATTGAAACTGGAAGATTAAAGAAATATTGTTGGAAGCAGAGACTTTGGCTAAATAGAAGAGTTGTTTACTGTTATTTTGGCCTTTCAGTGTGTTTTTCCAAGTTTTATTATGAAGCAGTATTATCTTTGGAAAGGAGGTGTTTTGGTGTGTGACCTGAGGGGTAGTATTCACCAGGGAAGGTTGCACAGGCAGTGAGGAACCAGCTAGGTCCTTCTTCTGCACTGGCTAGAGTAAATTAAATCTAATTTAATTCACCAGATTTTCTAACTCACTTTGCTCGCCATGGCCCAGCACACACACATGCAGAGCAGCCATGAGCTTGTACATTTGTGCAGTTCTGAAGAAAGAACAAATTACAAAATCCTTCTTTTTTTTTTTTTTTTCCCACAAGGACACATGACTTCTTCCTTTCTTTGCAAATTAGAAAGCAGAAAACAATCACTGCTGTTCTTGTCAAGCAAGACAAGCTGGGCCAGATGACCCTTTTAGCTTCTGAGCTTGAATCTTTTTCTCTCTTTGGTCAAAGTACTACTGTTGTCCCTGCAAGTAGTGTCTCCTGCTGCTGCTTCTTTATTTCTCCATGCATGTGTCCCTCTTAGAAAAACATTTAATGGTTTCTTCCTTTAAACTTGCTTGTAGATGGATATTCTCCACGGGCACCCAACCTTCACAGCTCTGAGGATATCCCTTAAGCCTATCTATTGCATTTTCTTCTGAAGCAAAGTTAACCCAAAAGCTAAAATGGAAAATTGCTATCTAGCCTTCTAAATTCCTCAGTCTCACGTTGCAGTCCATTGTCCAGAAGTGCATCAGGAGAACAGCAATCAGGTGAGTAAGGTGTGGTCTTGGAATGGTAAATTCCCTGTTGCTCACTTACATTGATTTAGTGGATACTCTGTGGTAGAAGGCAGGTAATTCTCACTGTATTCAAGCAAATCCCCAAGCCCACTGCTGTTAGACCCTTTAGGGGTCACCATGAATCATCTTCTATTCATAAATAGTCTGCCTGCACACAACTACTCCTGCTACTTCCTCTGTTTGTGTACGACTGTTAGAGCAGGGAAGTTTTGGCATGGAAGAGCATTTGTCTGTGTTTTCCAGATTGAAAATCTCTGCACTCATTTTCTTTGGAGCACTCATTTATCTTTTATAATAATATTACTGCATTTTGGACTCTAATTGTTTGTAGTTAAAGATTCTGATAGCAAAGGCATTGTGTCCTCACTTTACCCAACCTTTAAAAAGATTTATTTGCTTCTCTTGTTGTTATATTTGATTTCCTATAGGTCATGTCCCTTGACTGGCAGTAAATGGTGCACAGCTTGGAGCTGCAGAATAGTGCTGCTGGTTACTTAAGGGCTAAAGCTCAACAGGGAAAAAATAAGTACAAGCATTTTCTGGGCAAATACTGTAGCCACTGGTGGAGATATTACTATCAGCTGCATTGGGTTCTTCAGCTTGTAGTTTTCTTTTTGCACTTATAACATTTGCTACAGAAATTCCTTGTCTGGGCATGTGTTTAATTTTCAATTTGACCCTTCAGATTCTGCACTTGCAGCAAATCTTCACTTTGGTCTTGACTGCACACAGATTAGAGATACACAGCTTTCATGCTGGGTGTACAGTGTACTTCAGCCAAACACATGGATAGCCTGCAGCAATGGCAAAGCTTTCTTTTTTTTCCCCTGCCTGATCATAGTTTTTGTCTCTTTTGATCCTTGTCCAGCTTGAGTGCTCTCTAATAACATTGATGCTCCAATTGCCACTTGAGCAACCTCTTCTGGGAATGTGATTGCATGGCAATGTTTCAGTATTTCTTTGAAACCTTAGGGCTAGCTCTCCTCTCCCTCTCCCTCTCCCTCTCCCTCTCCCTCTCCCTCTCCCTCTCCCTCTCCCTCTCCCTCTCCTTCACCCTCTCCCTCTCCCTCTCCCTCTCCCTCTCCCCTTCTACTGTTATCTCTGACTGACTTCTTGTAGTCTTTATAGATGGCCAAACTTATTATGCTTTTCCAATGCTCTGAAGAGAGGGAAATGATGGGTTTCAGTATTTTGTTTTATGTGAATTTTGTCTCCTGCTTCCTTCTCCCTTCTCCCTAGTGCCATGGCCTAGTTGATTGGCTAGGGCTGGGTGCTAGGTTGGACTGGATGATCTTGGAGGTCTCTTCCAACCTGGTTGAGTCTGATTCTCTGAATCAATGTAACTCAAACTCTATGCACCTCTGAACTTGCCACAAGAGATTTGTGCTTTGTGGTGGATTTGCCTTTTTACCCCAACCATTTTCTAAAAATGAGTTCAAATCACACACAGAGACAGCAGTAATATGCTTTGGAAATATTGGGTTAGCTGCTACAATCCTATTGGGAGACTTGGATGACTCACTGCATTTTGCTTTTCTATTTACTCTGCACTTACTAGGGCACTGGGTACTCTCTTGCTGCCCCTAATACTTGCAGTGTGTACATCTAGGCAGGGAACACTGATGCCATGTCCTGCCAGTGTGGCATGATGGTAGGTTGAATGGTCTGGGGTGATGGTTCTGTTTCACACGTGCCTTGTTCTATGGGATAAGATGGCATGGGTTGCCTTGTGTTGTCTCCACAAATCCTGCATGTGGTTTATGAAATGTCCCATGCCTGTGGGAAGTGATCTGGGTGTTTTTTTGTCTCAGCAAAAAAAAAGATCTGTTTGCATCACATCACCTCTGTGTGAAAGAGTCCTTCAGATGTCTGATTTCAAATTGGCTACCTTTGCATATTTATGTTCTCCTTTGGTTTGTATTAAAAGCACATAAATGCATTGACAAAGAGGAGCAGAGGCAAATTATGGGATCCTTATTCTAGTCAGAACCATTTGAAGATGGTTTGTAAAAGTCTTTCTGAAACAACATGCTGATCTAAGGACCTCTCTAGTCATCTTGGATCCTTCTAAGGGCTCCACACTAGCCATGCTTGCCACTTTCAGTGACAATGTCTCATGAGAATGGTGGCCAGCAAGTCCTACTCAAAGGGGCAACACTCTAGAGCCACATGGACCTCTTGGCTATTTTGATATCACGGAGACAGATTGGTCTCCTAAACTGCCCTAGATTGTGGAGAAATCAGAAGTGGTTTGGAGTTTCCTGCCCCAAAAGCCTGAGAATGTCACAATGGCTGAGAATTAGCTCTGTGGTTTCTGGGTCTGTCTGTGAAGTTTGGTATTAGTCTCCAAGAACTTTCCAAAATCATCCATGGAGAACAACACAGAGAAGATTGTAAGGAGACTGGTCCTAGGCCTTTAATACTCTTAAAAGTCTATCTGGGGCAAAAATAAAGCCAAAATCACTCAAACAATGCAGTCTTGCACACAAATCTCCACAACTCATTAGTATTTCTTGCTAAATGTTACTAGCAATTTGTTTAGCAATCAAAACCACATCATATGCTGAGCCCCAAGGAGTGTTCAAGGGACATGATGAAATTTCAAGTGTAGAGTTGTGAGCCTACTCCTGAACATCACTTGAAAGCAATTAAAACCTTCATCCACACAAATACCATGTGAGAGCACAAGCTTGCTCAGGCAGAAGTGCAGCACAATCTGACTTACTCCCTGGGGAACGTGGATAAAGCAGATGTGGAAAGCCTGTCCTGGAAAGGACCTTGGGGGTTGCTAAAGTCTGCCCCCTGTGCTTGCAGGAAGTCATGCTACAGGTCTCTGTGGAGATTCTGGTTGGACTCCAGAAGAAAACTTTTCACCATGAGAACAGTTAGACATTGGAACCACCTCCCAGAGGAAGTACTGGAGTCCTCTGTATGGGACAGTTTTAAGAGTGAGCTTGACAGGGTGCTGGGCCAGCTCATTTAAGGGTTGTTTAATGTGGTGCTTGGGAATATGGTTTAAGGTGACTCTTGTTGAGTAGGGTTATAGACTGGACTTGGTGATCCTGAGGGGCTTTGCCAACCTGGATGTTTCTGTGATTCTGTGATTTTAACCTAGGAAGGTTGGAACAGATGATTCTAGGGGTCTCTTCCAACTTGGCATTCTGCAATTCTATAACTCTCATCTCAGCTGCATCTTAAACTTGTCCTACCTCCAGTTATGTTTTGAAAGCTTTTAAATCTGGCATCAAAATTGTTGCTGATATTTGCACCCTCATACTTTGATGCAATCTGGGTAAGTCTGTAATAATGCAACACATGTTATGACTCATCCTTCTCTTTATACACCAGCTTAAAATGTCTGTAAATGCAAACAGGAGATAGATGTCCACCAAAAGTACTAGACAAGTGATGGAGTCAAAGCATGACACATCTGGATTCTAGGTTAGCTAGAATCTTTCAAACCCTTCCACTGCAAGATGAATTTGTATGAATTAGAAAAGTGAATGAATGTGCCACAGTAGTTAAGCAGCTTTTGATTTAGGATTAAACCTGAGAAACATTCCTACCATGGTCTATCCTACCCAGGGGCTGGGTGGATATAACCAAAACACAGATTTATTGCATGTGACAGCATCAAAATGCACCCAAGCTTCCTGCTGTCTCCAGTATTTCTTATGGCACATTGGAAAGCTCAATGTGATAAAAGCATTTTAAAGGAAGTCCTTTATGAGAAAAAACTGCAGTCTGAAGCACTGATTTTCAAACTTATCTCTTCATTACCTTGTTCTTCCACAGCCTCAGGTGACAGTGTCACTGGCATGAGTGTTTCCAAGCTCACAGCTCCAAGAAGAGGAACCACTGACCTAGAAACACCGTCTGGCCAGCAGCTCTCAGGCAGCTCTCTTGCTTATTATTTATTTGTATTGCAGGGAGTCCTAGAGAGATGCTGCAAGGTTAGGTCCTGGCAGGGTGGCTGACAGCTGATGGTCAGGGGGAGAGGATGCAGCATGCTGGCCACAGCAGATTAGTTGCCTTACCATCACTAGGCAATGTGTCAGAGAGGTGTTTGAGGGCATGTCAGAGAGGGCAGTGCTGGGCTGCTGATGGAGTTGTTGTAGAAACTTCCTTTCAGAGAAGCTGTATGGCAGGGCAGGAAGCATTTGCTAGAAAATCTTTGCAATTATTGAGCAATACTGGGGGAACAATGCTATGACAGGAATTCCTCTAAATGACCAACTGACTACACTCTGTTTACTCCATGTAATGTCTGCAAAACAGTTGGTTTTCTGCTTTCCTTTCTAGCCTCTGCAATTCAACAGTAGCACAGAAGTGCTATTTTCAATTACAAAGAAGTGTCAGGAATGTAATGGACAGGAGCAGAGACATTTTGGCAGAAAGCAATCATGCTACACAGAAAACACTTCCAGTACCCACAGTTCCAGGTTCCTTCTTCCCAAAATTTGCTCCATCACACTGCATGCTTGATGTAACAAGTGCTACTTTAAATGAAAATGATTAGACCAAAATAAAACATGAATTTTTTTCTCTCTTGAGCAATGAGATTAATGTTGGAAACAGTCCAGCCTTATAGTTTCTCTATACACATTGGAAGTGGATACTCAAGTAGAGGTAGGGAGGCTGGGAAATTATCTTATGGAAAAGGCATAGAAGAAATAACAGACTTAGGCAAAGAATGAACTGGACCTGAAACTGTAATAGAGTTTTAAAAAGCTGACTGTGAGTTTCAGTTGCTGATGTAAAGCCTGGAAGCATATCAAATGTCAGAGGGAAAAAATAATTTGCAGATGAATCATTTGGAGATGAAGAGAAATTCTATGGTTACTCTTAGCTGGGGAGAAGAGGCAAAAAAAAGAAAACTACTTGGAAAGATGATGTCTGCAAGAAGAAATATATATATATATATATGGATATTATGGAGAGTGCTTTGGCAGAAAGCTGTGCATGGATGGGGTGATCTGCACAGAAACTGATCAGATATCACTTTATGTGTGATATCTGACTAAGATGAAATGTGAGAGGACAAGAAGTTAGCATGGAGATGAACTAGGACTGTGAGGTGAGCCAACGTGGTATCTCAGCTGCCCATCACAAAAGTAGAATCTCCTGTCCTGTTCCTGCTTGATGTGCCATTTGACACATGAGAAAAACAATATTGTGAAAATAAAGGGATAAAATAATGACAGAAAGACATTAGTCTGGAACTAAGATTGTATAAGAAGAAACAGCTGACAAAATAAATTGTTGGCCACTGTGATAAGAAATTCCCTGGACAGGATGTGCCACATGAAGATGTGCAAAATCATCAGGAACCATGGTTTCTATAAAGGAAAGAAAACAGGAAACTTGTCATGAATTATCAACAAGAAGGCCCTGGACAGCATACATGGTTTGATCCTGAATGAAATGAATAACTCGGTGGAGTTGGGAAGAAGATGTTTAATAAGCACCATAGCATTATGCCATAAGCATAGTCATCTCAGCAGCAACTTGTGAGAGAGAGAAGCTAGCACTGCCAGAGTGTGGGATGCTTCACTAAATAAACACACATTGCTTGAGCATGTTCAGAAGTAGATGTAAAAAAGCCACCGTGCCTTGAGACTTAGGAAGCCTTGGAAGAAGCTGTCTGGCAGTGAGAGTCTCCCTACTTCATCAGCATCCCACCTGTAACCCTCAACTAACTACCCTCTGGTTTGCATCTCTGAGCTGTGTTCAAGTGCCCTGTATCCATTTCTTATCAGCATTGTTCAGCAGTACTTGCACATGGAGGAATGAAGCTTTTGGTCAAGATGAGTCAAACCAGTAATAAACCCTGCAGGAAAAAGAAAAGAAGTGGGGGCAGTGGGGGTGGTGGGGAGATAAGAAGGGGGAAATAAAAAGGCAGGAGTACCATTTTAACAAAAATCCCACAGGCTGACATAGTTTTCCAGTTCCAAGTGAATTAATTTAAACTCATTAAAGTGAAGAGATGTTACAAATCAGAGTGCCAGCCCTTTGTCTTCCTCCCTTTTCTGAAGACCTTTCATTTTTTAATCTATAGCTGAATAGTCCTTATTCAGTGACTCTTTACATTTGCTGAAGTCTAGTATAATTTAGTTAGCTGTTGCTTTTCACTGGGAGTCACTTTGTAATAAGGCGGAGATCAAACCCTGCTGTACCTGCCAGCTAGCTCCTTTCCTTTATTATAGCAGTGACCTCTAGTGTACAGCTCTCAGTATCCAGACTGGCACTTCAAGCTTACACAGCAAGGCTGTTTTTCATCTCATGGGAAGGAAGCAGTCTGATAAAATGACTTTTCTGCTTATTTTGGATTCCTTTCAAATAAAATTGAAACAATGCTCCCTTGAGAATTTGGTAGTCAATAGAAGAGCAACAGCAGCATGCTGGATCTGTGGCTGCCCACCTCTTGTGCTCTACAGGATTTCCATTTTGGTGCAGCTCAGGGAGAAATTTTGCAGCCTGTAGCACTGCCTGCAGTGATGGTTTATACTTGAGGCAGGTGGATTACCTGCACCTGAATAAATCTTTGTTAGAAAGCTGAAGTCAGGCACATTTTAGTGCAGGACATACTAATCTAGTGCCTAGCAGGTAAAATCAGCTGGGATTTCTTGAAATGAAATGTGCTAATTACTTGTGAGATGAGTTATGTGTAAGTCCTTTCTGCTGTAGAAATTCCACGGGAATCACTAGAAGACACAGTAATAATCTTTATCTAGCTCTGAGCTCTGACTTTGATGGCTATTTCACCACTTGTATCCCTGTAAGAATGCTGTGTTTCAAGGTGTGACACTTCCTGACACTATCTTCCCAGTCAGTGAGGATGGAGGTTGTCTCACCCTGCTGTAGCTGCCTGAAGGGAGGCCTCTCACACAGGATGGTTGCCTACCAGTGCAGTTGAGTAGGGTGTCCCTCCATGGACAACTGGGGGCTTAAAAGAACTGGATCTTTACCCCTCTCCCTGGATCACCCAGAAGACTTAAGCAAGCCCACCCTGATCTCCTCTGCAAGCAGAATTGGAAGATGCTTGGAGAAAAGCTTTTCATTGGCAAGTGATGGGCACCGGTGATCTCTGCAAGCCTCTCTCTTAGCTGCACAGGGGCTGTGATACAAGTCTGGGGCCACAGAAATGGGCATGTGGTCGTGAGGCGTTGATGCCCACAAAGCTGGCCCAAAATTTGCCCCCAGGATGCCCCATTATCCAAAGTGTATACCACATCTTCTGGTGACACATCAGCACATGGCACCTCTAGCCTCCTACAACCAAATTCCTCTGACTGCATTTTCCTATTCAAGGGCTATTGATAATTACCAATACTTATTTAACCTAAGGACATGTTGGGAAAGCAACTCTTTCTAAAAACACAATTGTGTTTTGTTTTGACAAGTCAGCAGTCAATTTCATTCAGTAGTCTCAGAGCTTTCAACATAATTGATAAACAGAATCCATAAGCCAAATAATGAGAAGGTTAATGGTGGCTGGTAGGGTCTAGGCACTGCTATAAATAAGTTAGCCTCACCTGTAAATTGCTTTCCAGTTGGAGAAATTACAGATATTCATGGAAGAAGGGGTCAGGAGCATGCAGGAAAGTGAAGACAACACATTAGTGTTGGCTTCCTGCTGCAAAACATCCAGCCTGACTGCTGAAGTGTTCCAAAAATAGACGAGCTCACTCATTAGCCTTATGAGCATTTAAACAGGAGAGGGATCGTTACCCAAATTGCATCCCCTAAAAGGGACTCTCACACTGGGGTAAACTTAAAAAAGAATGTTTATGCAGAAAGCAATTTTCTTTGCCTGCAATCTTCTCTATTCCCCTAACTCTCGTTGGAATAAAAAACTTCCTCTCTCTCCAGCCCAATTCTCTTCCCCCCCCTTTAATCCAGCTGTGAAATCATAAAGCTCAGTGTTTATGACAATAGTTTGTTACCATGGAAACGGTTATGTCGTCATAAATTTAGCCTTATGATACCACCTCCCTGGCTGCAGGAACAGTCAAAGAGGAAGATCTGTTAGAAATAAGACCTTGTTTAACTAGAAATGTCTATTTTAAATCCTTTTGCATAGCATACTCAGCAGCTCTTTATTAAGAGGACCTTTGATACGAACCCTGTACCTAATTACACGCTGCCTTATCGTGCCATTGGAATTGCTTTGAATGTCACCTTTGAATGTGAGCCGTCTCTTTATTGCTGAACATTTTCAATTCCCAGCATCCTAACTTAGTGCTGTGATGATTCCTATGCCCTCAGATCATTGCTCTCATGAGCAGTTTACTGTGCCCTGTGGTTTCACTTGTTTTCTTCTTTTCAAACCGAACAAAATGTTTCAAAAAGGTAAAGAAAAATCTATTATTATTGTGCAGACGTTGGAGAGAATCTGTTGGGATTCTGGGACACCTCCTGCCACCACACTCTACGTGCTCTACCTGCAGTCCTCTCATTATTGCTGTACAGAGGAAGGGTCTTTTGTGCAGCGGTACAGCCAGAGATTTAAACTCTGATGGGCATCTGTCACACCTTGTTACAGTGTCCTCTGTCTCCAAGTGCGTTAACCTACCCACGCACACACATTCATGTGCTCTCTAATACAGAAGGTCCTCTCTAAATATAAAAGCTAACTAGCAAAGGGCCTGATGAAAGACATGAGCAGCAAGACCTTCACTACACAGATGTAGACATAAAATTTGGCAGCTGAAGCAACGTTCAGTTAAGTCCTCCTGTGTCCTTGCTCACTGAGCCTCTAAGATGTTTCCCAACAGACCTTTGGCTTCCCAATGAATGAACCTATCTACTTTTGTCATGCAAGCACAGCAGCTTTGGGGTGCTGCAGAACATTGGAGGGCTCCCACTCCTCAGCCCCTGCCAAAGGGAGCAGTGAGAGGCAGCAGCAGAGTAGCATAACCTTCCTCTGAAAAAAAACCCAGCTTTCAGAAAATCCCTATTACTGCATTGGGGCAAAAACCCCAACAAACCAAACAAATCCTAAAGTTAGGAAAGGGATTGCAAAGTTTGCCTCAGCATTTCAACACAGCACCTCACTATCTCTGCAAGGGACAGCATTCAGCTTTGATGCAGGGCAGAGTGGCCCACTGAAGGGGTCACGCAGAGGGGAGGTCCCTCTGTACATCTGTGTGCTGGCTGATGTGGTGCTTTAGGCTTCTACAGCAAACCAAAAGAAATGTAGGTCATTTTCAGTTTGTATCAATACCTGTGCTATGAACCAAGCCAAAAATAAAGCCTCTGTAAGCAGGATGGCCAACTTCTCAATGTGCCTGTAGTTATAAATAAGCAGATGCTGCTGAGGATAGCTGAGTTGAAAATCCTCCTATAAATTAATTACACTGAAGGATATGTAGAAAGAGTTGTCAGAGGGGCAAGGTTCTGGGGATTAGAAATGGAAGGGGGTTTTGAGAGCCCAGCTAGCACCAGCCAGAGCACGGGCACCCTGCAGCTGCAGAACCTGGTGGGGCTGCAATGCTATGTGTAAGCAGCACAGCTGTGATCTGCCCATGAGATCTCTGCTTCATTTGGGAGCACAGTCTTGCCTGGACTACCCAATAAGTCTCATCTATTTCCACCAATTTTCTTTAAAATACATGTAATTTTATCCTTCCCTCTCTCTTCTTTTCTTTTCTTGTTCCCTGCTTGTTATCTCATCCTCAACAGATGGATAGGGCAGTGTTCTGTGGAATTGTAGAAATACTCTTCTACTCCTCACCTCTCTATACATGTTCCTACCCCTCTTACACATGCTCAGTCTCACCTTCTTCGGTTGTCAGATTGTCCAAAACCTTTCTCCCCAGCCCTTTCTTTCTTTGCACACCCTCCCATTTCCCTTCTATCTTTGAATTTCCTTTTTTTTTGTCAGTTCTGACAGAACAATGTCCCCAGATGAATGCTATGGTCTCACCAAGATCTACTTGTGGCAGTCGAGCTAAGGAAAAGCCCCACCTTGTTTTACGCTTGAGCAATGTTCCTCCTTGGAATGAACTTGCCTTTGTGCCAGTGCCTCCTGTATGGCTCAGGATCCTCCCTCCTTTTATGCTGGGCAGTGCCACTAGAGTATTCCCACACTTCTCTTTGAGACTTCACTCATTTTGGGGTGGCTTGTCATCTGCTGGGTCCTCCTTTTAATGTGTTGCTTTTTTCCTTGCTGGTGCTAAGCAAAACATGAAAGGCTCAGCCCTTTTGCTTGCTGGCTGTGGCTTGCAAAATGCAGATGTGCAGTAAATGAGAAGCCCTGCAATGGGTGTTGAAAAGAGGCACTGGTGGGAAGCATTTCAGTGTAAGAAGAACTAGTGTGGGTGTGGTGCAGTACTGAAAGAAAATTGGATAGAAAATGAAACTGGGGAGTGAGACCCCATTTTTAACAGGGGTTTGAAAATCTCACTGTGGCCAGGCCCTGTCTGCAATGATTTAGAGCCATCACTATTTCCCGAGGCTTGAATTTTCCATGAGGGAGAACATCTGATAGCAGACCAGAAGGTTTATACTTTCTGGGTACATTCAGAGAAAGCCTTATGATTCTTAAAGGAGAAAACAGAGGACACTTGCTACCCTGCACATAGCACAGATGTCTGGCTGTTCTCCAGGCCATTCGAGACCTTCTGGGCATGTAGGGAAAAGAACTCAGATGGTGAGAGATGCAGCAGAGAACAGACAACATCTCACCCAGGCAGACATCATCTCTGATGAACTCCTGCCAGGAGAGAGCTATGCATAAAGAGGTGATGCATGTGATTACAGAGTTTGCTGCAAATATATACAGGTTTGTTTCTACAACCAGGATTCTCTCTGCTTGTTTGCTTAGTGCTGCAATGCCACTCATTTTCCATGAAGACAAAAGCTCTGATTGAGGAAACTCTCAGTGCCCCATCAGGAGAGCTTCTACTGAGAAATATCAGGGTGTCTAAAAGCCATTAAGGTGCACAGCCACCAAGCAACAGGGAAAAGAAATGCAATATCCTCCAGCCTCCAAGGAAATGTTTACCCTCAGAGACATTTATTCTAAGGAAATATTCAATTAAACCACCATGGGATTGATTTAAATTCACATGTAGGCACCAGTGGGGGCAGAGACTGCATCTACAGTAAGGGGGTATTGCCTGGATTTCTATGAAGTGCAAGCTAATGGAGAGAGCTATGGTCATCCAGAGTCACCACCACCCCGATTTCAAGTTCTCAGGATCAGCTTGGTTTATAGGCTGCTGATATGCAGCTTTCCAGTCAGCCTGCACTGATGGTGGTGTACTGGAGGAAGGAAAAGTTGGGAGAATTTGGCTGATCAGAAATAGTTTATTGAGGGGAAGAGAAAAAGATGGAGATGTGCTGTAGAACTTTGTCATCTAAAATTGGATTTTCCCTTAGGTCTGTCTAAAAATAAATTATCTAATAGTATATTCAATTAATTTTGCCAAATTTGAGCATTTCTTTTAATTAGGAAGGAAGAACTTAATCTCATAGAAAACAGACAATTTCCAAAGGCTGGCACAAGACTATGCCACTAGAGTATGTCCCTGTGAACTGCTGTGAGACGAAGACCACACAGAGTTGAAGGAAAATATAATTACATGCAAGCAGCAAAGAGTGCAGTGCAGCTTGAGCTGTTTAACCTTGAGGAACTGGCATGTGCTGCTGGCAGGGACAGGTGTTGTGAAGCTTTTCACTTCTTTTAGTGAAGGAGATTGGCAAACTAGAGTGCTATGATAACATCAGAATTTCATTCTATTGCTGAGGCTGGGCATGTTGCAAGGGTGTCCTTATACACATCCTGGGGAGTGGAAAAGGAACTGCAGCTTTCTCAGTCATGTTTCTGAAAAGCATATTTGTCTGTAGCTTAGCAAGGGCTATAAGAAGCTTATTTATTAAACTAGGGGGAAGCAAGAGAAGAGAGACTTGGTGTGATTGAGACATCACTGATGTTCCAGGGAAATGGCACTAGCTGCAGATGGAGATGCTGGGGCCAGCAGGGCAAGGGAGGGGATTCTGCCCCTTTACTCTGCTCTCCTCAGACTCCACCTGGAGTCCTGTGTGCAGTTCTGGAGCCCCCAGCACAAGAAGGACATGAAACTGTTGGAGCAAGTCCAGAACAAGCCACAAAGATGATCAGAGGGCTGCAGCACCTGTGCTATGAGTATAGGCTTACAAGAGTGGGGGCTCTTCAGCCTGGAGAAGAGAAAGCTTCAAGGAGACCTTATAGTAGCCTTCCATTATCTGAAAGAGGCCTACAGGAAGGCTGGGGAGGGATTATTTATGAGGTCTTGTAGTGACAGGACAAGGGGTGATGGGTTTGAACTGGCAGAGGGGAGATTCAAACTAGATGTTAGGAAAAAATTATTTACAGTGAGGGTGGTCAGACATTGGCACAGGTTGCCTGGGGAGGTTGTGGCTGCTCCCTCCCTGGAGGTGTTCAAGGCCAGGTTGGATGAGGTCTTGAGCGACCTGTCCTAGTGGGAGGTGTCCCTGCCTATGGCAGAGGGTTGGAACTGGATGAGCTTTGAGGTCCCTTCCAACCTAAACCTCTCTAAGATCCTATGATTCTAAAATTGAATGCTCCCTGACATAGTCCAATTCTGACATGCTAAGTATACAAATACTCTAGCAGTGCTGGTACCACAACAGCAAACCAAACCAAGCTAAACCAACCCCAAACAAACAAAAAAGAACACAAAAAGCTACAAAGGAACTCCAGTACACAGTTCTTTGGGAGTTCCCATAAAACCAGAGAGCATTTCTGAGGATTTTGAAACCATTTTTCTCTGCAGGCAATGTGACAAATCATGTGTCATGCCAAGTCCAGAATGTTATCAGTAGTCTTGTGATCTTTGGTATTTTTACCCCCCACTTAAAGTCTTGGTTTGTGTGACTAAACAATTCCTTGACAAGCTTGGCTTTCATTTTTGGAAAAGTTTGTAGCCATTTGGCTGCAGAGCTGACCTCAGGGACCAGGAGTCTAGAGATGAAGTGAACAGCAAAAGAGTAGAAATTATTCATTTTTAAAAGTCATGTGCTTTTCAAAACAACTTTATGAGCTTTGAGGTTTGTGGCATGATTATTGAGCACATTAATCTGGCACTGTGGATTCATGTTTGGGAGGATGCAGCTCTTTGTCCCCTGCTTGTCAGCGTGGGACTGTTCCTTCTGCTGGGATCAAATGATGGCCATTGAGGCAATGCTCTGAGGAGTCGTGGCCCTGTGGCCCAAACTCGTAGATTTTCAGGCAAATTGTGGAGTTTTGCTGCCCTTTCCCAACAGAGAATTAGTGTCCTTCTACTCCAGATGAAAAGATGGGTTGGAGCATCCAGTCTGGCTACTGCCCCTTCATTTTGAATGCAGGTCACCCCATGGCTCAGTGATGTCATGGGGTGAACTTTGGTCAGTTTTTCAAATTCAATAGATTTGGTTTACTTACTCTGTACTTTCCTGCAACAATTGGCTGTTCGGTGTGACTTTCTGATGTGCAGACACTTTTCCTGTGCAGCCTTCGAGTCCTCCCTAAAACACCTGCAGGGGTAGCCAGAAGTCAATGGATAACCAGGGATAACCAGGAGCCACCTCAGGTCTGAGAGAATCCTGGGGTTTTGGGTGTTCCAGGGAATTATGCTGGGGCACTGCCCTGGGGGCATGCATGGAGGAGAGCCCCTTTTGCTTTGCCTGGTGCAGAAGAGGGTAACCCTGCTGATTGTACAGGTCTAGTTAAGCCAGAGAGTGGTCTTTATCTGCACTGCAAAGTTTGAACACCTGTTAGATGAAAGGAGTTGTGTTTATGGAGCTCTTCAGTATTCATAGAATCTGAGCGGTCAGGCATTGGAAAAGGCTGTCCAGGGAGATGGTCCTCCAGTCACTATCCCTAGAGGTGTTCAGTAAATGCATGGACGTGGCACTCTGGGACATGAGTTAATGGCTATGGTGGTGTTAGTTTGATGGTTTGACACAATGATCTTAGAGGCCTTTTCCAACTGAAACAATTCTCTGATTCTATGATATAAGAGCAAAAGATAAGGGAGAAAATGTAAAAAGCATGGCTAGGTGCTTACATATACCATAAAATATCTCCCAAGGCTCAAACCTTTTCTTTTGAAGCCACAGTGATGGCCACGGTAGGTCCAGTAGTGTGTTAAAGCTGCATTTAAACTCTGTGTATTTCTATTCTTAGCCAGTTTAACGCATTGCTGTCTACCTCTCTTCCCAGATTGCCACAGGCCAGATGAACAGCACGTCTTACTAACCTATTTCCACTCGGAAATGCATCCATTCATTATTAATAGCCTTATCTCCCAACAAATTTGGAGCTTATGCTTTCCTCTTTGCTTAGCTTCTGAAAATGTTTCTGGGGCAAATACCACAACTGCGTGCTTCCCTCTGACAGTACCAAGTAAGCTGCTAAATCACGAGCAGCATGCACTCCTCTTCTATAAATTGCCCTGCCTGCTTGCTTCCCATGGCAGCTGCCTGAAGCCTTGGCTTGTGTCATGGACACACTCCTTATATCCGCCCCACTGCCTCCTGCCCATCCCAGTACTCTCTTGATTCTCCTCTGGTGCTGTGGATCTATGCCTTTGCCTACAATGATACGTACAGCACAGTGTGCTAGGTTGAGCCTAGCTGGGATATTTTGGTGAGGATTAGATTACAGGCTGTGAAAAGGAAGCAGTGGTGATGTCTGCTTCACTCATAGGCTTGCTGAGATGTATGAAAACAAGAACACAAACATAGATGACAGAGTTTGCTCTCTGGCTTTGGGCTGTACTTGTCTCTCTCTTTAACCTGCCATCTGTGTGACTAATCCCTCTGCTTCCTACCCTCCCTGGCTGACTCTCCAAACTCACCTTGAATGTAGGGCAAAGTCTGGGATAAGGTAGAGAGAGGGGTGAATGAAGGTGGAAGGGTGGTTGGGAGCCCTCCTGGGAAGCCTGGTTTCTGTTGTGTTTCTGCATTACTTTTTAACTTGTCTATTTCTGCCTAGAGCTGCATAGATTGTAACTATCTGCTTGTACGCTGTGCTAAGCTGTAAAAATAAGGCTTCATGCTCTGATTTCCAGCTCTGCTGAGTCTAGTCTGGGTGATTTTCTTAAGTACAGGGGGGTGGGTAAGACCCAAACCAGCACACACAGTGATAGGCTGGTGTGGTGGCCTGGGGGCCCAGGTTCCCCACAGAGACAAAGTCCTCTACACAGAGGTAATGTCCCAGGGGACAGATGTGCTCACCCCAGGACAGTGTAGTATTGCTGTGCTAGGCTGCTTCCCGGGATCAGAGCTGTGAGGCAGTGCCTGCTGGCTCCCCTCTTCTCCTCCCTGCCTCTCCTCCCCTCACTGCTGCCTCCAGGAAGACCAAGTCCCTGCTCACCTCGGGTCCGTGTGGGCAGAGGGCTCCTGCCGGCAGGGAGCTGTGAGCGGCGCCAGGCCCCTGCTGGGGCCTTGCAGGCCCGAGGTGGGGAGGGCAGCTCCGGCCTGCTCTCAGGCCTGCTGAGGGGGCGAGGGTGGAAGGTTCTAGAAGGGTTTAGCCTGATAGCCTTGGCCCAGCCTGTGAATGTGCTCGTTCTGCCTGACTGCCTCCTGTGCAGAGGTACCTGTATGTAAAAGAAAGCTGGGGAGGGACTTGCTGGGCTGTCAGGCAGCGATAGGACTGGATGGAGCAAAGCAGAAATGGGCAGAGTCAGGCTGGCCGTGAGGAGGAAGCTGCTCAGCATGGGGGCGGTGAGAGCCTGGAGTGGGCTGCCAGGGAGGGGCTGGGAGCCTCATCCCTGAAGGTGCTTAAGGCCAGGCTGGATGAGGCTGTGTACATGCTCTAGGGGAGGGTGCCCCTGCCCATGGGAGGGGGGTTGGAGCTGGCTGATCCTTGTGGCCCCTTCCAACCCTGACTGATTCTGTGTATCTAACAGAACCTCCCTTTACACTCAATGGGTGTGCAGTGCTTTCATTTGCATTCCCCAAAGGCAGTAAATGCAATTTGTGTCCTCCAGCCCCTCAACTGGGACAGCTGGCTGGAGACAGGCAGAGAAAGCGTGACCCTGGCAGCAGCAGCCTCTGAGCTGGCACATTCCTACCCCTTGGGCATTTTCACTCCCCATGCTAGGTGGTGTGAACCACCAGCTGCCTAGGCAGTAGCTCAAAAGCTTTTTTTCAAGCAACAAAGCATTTAAAAGGTCTCCTCCTCTGCAGGGAGCACAGGAGTGTGCTGGCCATGCCAGCTGCCCTGTCCTGCTTCACTGCAGGCAAGCGGTGGTCTGCTGCAAACCTTTCCAGCCAAGCCATGCTGATGCTGCCCATGGGATGCACGACCACACCTCATAGTCAGTGTCAGAATGTCCCCCTGAATCACGATGCTTCAGGATGGGAAGGGCAGCATTTACCCAGGTGTGCCAGTGTTGCCTTCCCCCTTCCCATCTGCTCACACTCAGTGTGTGGCACCATGCAGAGCAGTCACGTCTGGAGAAGTCTCTTTGCAAGAGCTCCCCCTTAGCATGACCCAAATACTCAGTACCCATTAGGAGTCGTTGTTGCTATAAAAAGAAATCTTCAGTGATTGCCTCTCAGAGCTGTAGCTGTCCAAGAATATCACAATAAAACTACTTTTGTATTGCTTGTGCTTTTTTCCCCCCCTGATTGTCTGAATTTAGTCCTTTCAGCAGAGCTCTGTTTGGCATTTCCAAAGTGGTATTAATAAACTGAGTGGTGAGAAACGTTGGAACCACAGGACATGCTGCTGGATACCTAGATGACTCTCTCCTGTCCCCCACCAGATCTCCCATCTTCTCTACACAAACAACAATTTCTTTAATGTATAAGATCTTGGGAGCACACAAAGGAGACCTTGAAGCATGTCCTCTTCCCTCAATACTAAATTCAGCCCAAACTCTCCTCCTGCTCCCCTCTGAAGGAGAGCAGTAGTTCACAGTGTTACCTCCCACACTTGAACCAGACAAAAAAGGCAGTTTCAGGGATATGGGCTTTTAGTTTCCTGCCACTCTCACCAAAGCAGCTGCCTACAAAAGCCTGGGCAGTGGTAATGACAGCAGAGTCAAAGTCCTGATCCCCAAGTGGCCATGGCTAGTGGTGGAGAATCACCACTGCACAGCCTCCCCTGTTGCTGCTGGGTGTGCAAGCACCTGTGCTGGGCTGGTGCATTTCAGCCATTTCCCAGCCCATGGGGAAAAACCCAACAACCAGAAGCATGAGAAAAACCCAAACCAAGGGTTTCTTTCCTCTCTCAATTTCAAGGAAGACTGACTTACCTAAAAACAATAATTATGAATAATCCTAACAGGGGAAATGGTAACTGGGCTCCTTTGTAAGTGCTGTCTTGCTTGTGCTGAGGCTCTTTGAGTAACAGTGGGGATGGAGTCAGTTGGGTCACCCCATAGGGCATTTCTGCTTTGGGCTGCTGAGAAGCAGCAAGTCTTGGTTGGGGGCAGAGGTTGATTCTGTAGGAAAGCTGGAGGAGCTTTTCGTTGTGTTGTTGTTTTTCCAATGAACACTGTGTTGCTTCGACCCCTGAAGTGGTGGTTGTATGGCTCACTGGCAGGGAGTTTCCCTGATGCAAGCACGTGGGCTGTTAGCAAGACCATTTTCTGAGGGCTTCAAAACTACTGATGTGTCCCGAGTAAAAGGAGGGGTAAAAATAAATCAGGACAAAGAGAATATAACCTAGACATGTTGCTGTTCCTTTCCTCTCCCTTTTAAGTTAAGAGAGCCTTTACAGAGGAAAAAATATAGCACTTGAAAAAATCTGCAGCTTAAGTGGCCTCTCACCTTATTGTGCAGCCAACATGCATGGTCCCTGCTGGAAACAGGGAGTCACCTGTGGGAATCAGTGGCTGGGGGAGCCTGGGACAGAAGGAGCCACTTGGCCAGGACAGAGGGAGCCACTTGGCCAGCACAGAGTTGTTCCCTGGTACTTACACTGACAGGAGCTTTCTCCGTCAGAGATCAGCTGTGAGCTGAAGCACAAAGAGAAGATTAAATGCTGATGGAGTAACACTTACCATGAGAAAATGAGAAGACAGGTACAGAAGAAGATGCAAGCCTTGTAGCCTGTACAAGGGAAGGTGTATAGGAGAGGTCCTTATGGCCTATAATCAAAAGCCTGAGATGATCAGAGAGGAGTTAAAATGTCAACACTGAGAAGAAGCAGGATAGTCAAGTGGTTGAATTCAGAATCAGGCAATCTGGGATATGTGTTGGACTTGTTCATGCAGGAGCACAGGATTCCTCAAATCCAGACTGCACACTCAGCAGACAAAAGTTCTGTAGATCAACAGGCTTCTGTGCCCAGCTCTGGAAGTATCTGCCTCAAAGGTCTAGGTGAGGTCGAATATAAAGATGTAGGAGCCTGAGATATTTGAAGTTATAGGTCAAGTTTCAGGGCATAAATCAGAAGGGATGCTCTGGTTCCTTCCCCGTGTTCTTCACTGCACACTTGGACACATATACTGTTGGGGCTAGGGATGTTTGCATCCCTCTGAATCGTCAGGTCTCAATTAGTCTGAGCATTTAAGAGCAGCTCCTGTGTTTCTGTTTCATTGACACAGAAGTCACTGGTCATAAATGGCTTTTGATGCTGCTGATGTGCAGCAGCTTTGATTTTGCTCAGCCAAGGCTGCACTCCTCAGCTACTCCTGTCTTCTACAATTTTCTGTGCTCGTCAGGTCAGGCACCAGTCCTGCAAATACTTAGACATAAACATTTGTGCACATCAAACGGCTCCTCTGCACAGCTGCTCTGGGCAAATGAAAGCACTTCCTGAAGTCTTTGAAGAACTGGGACCAGAGGTCCTAGAGGGCAGACCCTCTCAGGTGTCTTGGTAACTGCAGTCAAGCAGGAGGCACTCCTGTGGCATGACAAAAATACTAACTGGTGTTCAGCATTGTTTTTTTTTCCTGCATCATCGTGTGAGTCTTTCTAAACATTTAACAGCAGCACTGACACTCAGGAGACCTGCCACAAAGGCAGTTTGCTCTCCAATGCAGTAATTTCTCCTGTCAGAAGGGAAACAATGAAGAACAAAGCCAAGCAGTTTCACCAGCAGTAATCACTAGAGCGACAGCCACCTGCAGAAGGCAAGGGGAGAGCCACAGCAGGGCTCTGCCTAGAGCTGCTCCAGCCACTGACAGTGATGCAGTGGTGGCCTCATTGCTGGGGGCTTGCTCTGATTTCACATTGGGCTTATATAGGTCTCTGATTCCAGTGGGCTTCTCACACCTTTTTCTCACATGATTAGTGATTTCAGATCTCAGGTCGATGCTTTAAGAGAGGGGGCAAGGCAGGCTGTCTTTAAGCCCAGTTTGATTTAAAGAAGCATCTGTTAGATGCTCTGAATGGCTTGTCACCTTTGGAGTGGCAAGCAAAGATCTCCTGCCAGGCCAGATTTCTGTGCTGCCATGGCAACTCTGTTTGCAGGACCAGAGCTAGAGATTTTAAAGGTGTATTTGGTATTTCCATGAGACCTGCAAAGGGCTGACACTCATGTAGTCAGTGTGCACTTGAAGACAAAAGTTGGTAACTGCCAGGCCACCATAAAACTGATTCAATAAAGTGATTTTTAATTATAGCAGTATCCCAATTTAATGCATAATAGGAGGGTCTGCTTTAGATCCTGTCAACAGAAGGTACATGGGGAAAATGACCAGGTACATTTTAGACCCAAAGACTGTCTCTGTACTATAATAAAACAGCCCTGGCCCTGAGGCTAGCAGGTGTAGCATGGCTCTCTGATCTGTACCACCAAATTCACTTACCCCCAAAACTGGATCTGTGTCTTCACCCTGACTACTGGCAAAGGTGGCAAACCCACACTGCCCCTGAATAGTGTCTGGGAGAGTGTGAGCAGATGGAGGTCCAGCACCAATGAGGAGAAGTTCAGGTTGCACTCATGCTTTGAAGATAGGTTGGACTGGATAATCTTGGAGGTCTCTTTCAACCTGGTTGATTCTATGATTCTAAGACACCTGGAAACCCTGTGGTTTGTGCATGTAGCTGAGGTGGAGTGATCCATGCATCACCAGTGCCTGATTTAGGTGCTGTGACCACCTTGCCTGAGCTGCTGTGTACTTTTGTCTTCCCCTCCAGCTTCTTCCACAGCCAGGCAATGTTCAGGCTGCCCATAGATGTGCATGAGCAACGTGGATGCTAAATGAGACTTTGCTGAGATTTTAATTGACAGTTGAGCTTTACTCTTCCCTATCAGCACAGTTACATCCCCTGGGCTATGTCTGTGAGAGTGCATTTGCCTGTGGTGCAAGTCTGGAGTGCATGTTCTGTGGTTCATTTAATGTCACCTTCTCGCTACTGTCATAACTTAGGCTGGGCACCAGACAACGTCGCTCATCCATGCATGCTTGCCCCAGGCTGTCTCCCAGCACACTGTGACCTTGCCTTGAATCAGATATGTGACTCAGGGAAGCATTTTTGCTTGGCTTCTCCACTATTTTTGTCAGACTTCAACAGCAGTTTGGGCAGAACCAAGTTCCCCAAGAGGTTTTGAGTGATTCCCTTATGGGAAAGAACTTCTGAGGGTTGGCAAAACCTCTTAAGTGCAGACTAGATCTGAGCTTTTCCCTGTTGTTTCTGTTACAATACAGAAAACCTGTAGCATTACCTGCAGTGCCTTCCTTTAGCTGTCTGCTGGCTTTCAGAGGAAATTTGCCTGTGTTTTCACACAGCAGTAAGTGTTG
Organism: Pogoniulus pusillus; assembly: GCF_015220805.1. Lineage (NCBI taxonomy): Eukaryota > Metazoa > Chordata > Aves > Piciformes > Lybiidae > Pogoniulus > Pogoniulus pusillus. The sequence goes on from NC_087296.1 coordinate 5,429,423, forward strand.
TGGTATGAAACTGGACTAAACTATTTCAAGCTCCCCACTGTGAACATACCAGTTGTTCTGAAAATTCTACTGCCAACAGTGTACTTCAGAGAACATCTTCTGCCATTGTCTGCAGTTGCAAGAGCATCTTGAATAGCAATTTCTAAACCCTGACTTTTGTATTTTCATGAGAAGAAAGATCCACTTGCCATTTTAACTAACCTTACCTGGATCTCTCAACACAAACCACTTGGGGCTTCTTCTGTGTTTAACATAGTTCATGTGAATGTAGTCCAGAACAGAAGCCAGAGTGCTCATTTCTTCTGCTTAGAGTGAATGAGTAAAGTGAACATAGCCAAAATCATTAGAGGCTTGGATAAGAACAATGGCAATGAACTTATTCTCCATGCTCAGAGGGTTTCTGGCAAGTCTCTCTTCTGGTGGTGGTGGATGTGCTACTTGGACACATTGGGATAAAGTATCTGGACACAGTTGTGCAGTGAAGGTAATTGTTCTCTTTTGTCCTGAGGATTTACTGGGAACTCTGCTGTAGGCATTGAAAAATGACACTTGGCCAGCAACATGGGCACCAGGTCCAGCTAGTGCCCTACAGTTCACAGGTGTCTCTGGGTCTGTAGAGAGCACCAAATACCCTTCATGTAGACTGAAGAGCTGCATTTACCTCTTTTGGATGGCTTTGTGCCTAAATAAATCTGGAGATAGCATTGGGAATACACCAATATTTCGGTGGGCTGGTTATTTTAAAGGCTAATAAGCTATAGAATGTGAATTCCACAAATAAATACATCATACTTAAAAAATCCCAAATACACCACCAAAAAACCCTCCCCAAGTGCTGGTTTGGGAAAAGAAACAACTCCTTTTCTGTGTCTTTCCCATTCCCTCCCCTCAAGGAAAATTTGGGTAGGATGTTGGCCAGAACCTTATTTTAATTTCCATCAGGAATGTTTTTTAGCTGGCACACAAACTACATGTGTACATAGCCCAGCAGTTTGGGAAGCTGCTTTACTGTTTTCTCCTATAACTAACAATGGAAACCCTTTGAGAACTGTACCAGCCTCAGTGGACATTAGTGTGTGTCCTGACTGTAGGATTAGCCACCGTGCTCAAATATCTATCCTGACAGTGCTTGTCCCTAAGGAGCAGCTGGCTCCTGCTCTGCTGGCCAGCCCCAGGGGCAGGAAAGGTGGCAGGGGATGGAGCTGCTGGCGTCAGGGTGCCCACAGAGCTGGGCTGTGAGGAGAAAAGCTGCTTTGCAAATATGATTCGGACTGACCTGAGTTTATTCTGTCACAGTGAATTTGGCATCAAATTCAAAAGAGAAAGCAGAGCTGCTGCACTGTGTGCAGAACTGGCCAGTTCCAGCGTGTAATAAGTTGGCTCAATGCAGTTGCACTTCTTTGCCTTGTTTGGTGGGTCCCCAGTTTGTCTTCATTTTTATTCCTTTCTCTGCCTTCACTCTTCCTGGTCTGTATTTTATAGTCAGTGTCTCTCTGGACTGACTGCACACAGTCTGTCCCCCAGAGCTGGACAGAGTGCAGGATGAATCCCCATGTACAGGCACTTTAAAATGAACTGCTAACAAGAAAAACGAAAGCTCAGCCTCTCTTTGTGGAGAAATATTTAACTTAAACAATTGTGAGGGTTTCTTGTTTCATGTGGCTGATGGCAATGGAAAGATGAAACACTTCGGAGGTGCACTCTTAGGCGTACAAGACCTTTATGGCATCTTCTCTGTGGTTAAGGTAAGTTAAAAGAGAATAGGATATAAACAACTACCTACATAGTCAGGTTTGAAAATGGGACTTAGACATCTTAAATCAAGGTGTAAATACCTTCATAAATCAGGCAGCATGCTATGGCTCTGAGAAGATTTATAAATCAGTTTGGAAGCAGACAACAGCTGAAATAGGAGCAGCATGCTGCAGGTAATCTGTCATAGCTGCCTCTGCAGGAAGCATTTCTGCTCCTCTGACAGTGATCTCAGTGTTGCTGAAGTGGGTGTGAAGGTCACGACAAATTTCTGCCCCACTGGCAATATCCCTGGTCTCTTGTGAGAGATTTCTTTCTCAGCTGCTTTGAGGAACATGCTGTTACTGCTGGTGCTTTAGGAGGTGAGGTACTGGAACACTTTTGAGTGCTACTTGTGTCTGAAATACAATTTAAAGAGAAGCAAAAGTGGCCCAAATGTACAAAAGCTGAGAACCTGACCAGCTAAGAAGGGAGGCACCTCACAAGAGCTTCATGGGGGTAGACGGTTTGGTCTTTTGAAAAGTCCATCAGAATTCCCTGCCTCAGTGACGCAAGTGGGCAAGAACTTCACACCATGTTTGAGCATGGCTAAGCCTCAGACCTGGGCCATGCTATACTGCCCAGAAGCAAATTCTGCCACTTCCAGCAGGGAGATGTGTTTCTCAGTGTGACCAAGCTGCTGCCAGTAGCAAGCACACCTCTTGGTGAAGTCAGCTGATGTTTTTGGTGCTTTTGAAGAAGTCAGTTTCTTTGCACAGCCCAAGTGAGCAAGCAGCATGTGAGACAGAGTGAGGCAAGGGCAGTGCCTTGGCAGACAATGTGCCTATTTCTTTTTACTCATCCGTTAATTCTTTTGAGCAAAGAGAGACAGACAGCAGGTTTGACTGACTGAAATAGAAGAGGCTTTTTGCAAGAACCAAGCACAGAGAGGACAACATGTTAAAACCTTCCTGACAAAAGATGAGCTCTTAGCTCTGGTGTGTCCCTAGCACTGACACCTAGTTATTAGAAATAACCACTCAAACCTGGCTTTATTGGATTTTGTCACAATAACTCCACCAGCAGAGAGTACTGAAAATCCTATCTTAAAACAAATATCAATAATGCATACTTCTGGCCTTTTGTCTAAGACAGGGGATCCTGTTAGAATGCATGGTTATATTAATATATGGCTTTATATCCCATAGGTTTCTATCCTCTTAAGGCAATGGATTTGCATGGCATATTTCACAGACAGAAGGATGATTTTTCAGCACCAATGTGTGCAGTATATAAAGATCACTAACTATAAAACCAAATTACATTTCTGCTCAGGATGGTATTAGAATGGCACCAGAGAGCAGAGCAGGTTTGGTTCAGGAAATGAATGATGCTTCATGTAATCAAATCTGCAGAGGAGATTTGGCAAGAAGGCTGCATACAGACAAACTATTGCTGAGTCTGGACATGGCATTAAGAACATTCATTTTTAAGTTGTGGGGAATCACTAAAGATCTGCAGGAGAAGAAAAGGGCACACAGCCTCCATTTGTTTAAATCAGAGCCAATACTGGCAGAGACACAGGCTCTAATCCTAACTCAGAACAGCGGGGTATTATGCATGCAAAGAGTTAGGGTTGCTCTCTTTGAGGTCTTATTAAATACACTTAGGGTTCAGCACTGCAGGTACTGCAGGCTCCAGACACTCTCAGGTAATGCATTTGTTAGAGAGAGGCAGTGAAGGCACATTATTGCTTTGGGGAGCTGAGTCTTACTAGCAGGAGTGCTGCTCCTAGCAGCAGGCTGTGCTGGAGCTGAAGAAACATGCTGGTTGCTTTGCACATGTGAGCAACCATCCAGCCATGTAAAATCACAATTTAATGTGTTATACCACAGAATGTCTTCCTCAGGGATTAATCTTCCTCCCATCCCTCACAATCAATCAGCTTAATTATACACAAAGCCCATTTTCAAAGTCTCACTCTCTGATCTTCAAGACAGTGTACTCTCCAGGTGATCCCAATAAAATTCACCATATAAAAATAATGGTTAGCCTAGAGGAGCATCTCTCTCTTCTGTTTTCCAAGAACATTACCCACCATAGACCAGTCACCAGCTCATGTGGAGCATTCCCAGCACTCTGCACTGGCCACATGCTTGAATTCTGTGGTAAGAGAAACACTACATTTCAAATGAATGCTGTGTACTCCCCTGCAGCCCTGTGAGGAGGAGAGTGGACGTCCTATTCCTCTGACCTTCCTCACTTCTTCCAGACTGGAAAGTGGAAGGGTTGATTAGAGTTTGCAGGAAGAACCTGCACCAAGGATCTCCTCAAACAGCCTGCACTGCTGATTGCTGTCACTCTGAAAGGCAGCCAGGAGAGGTTTGTCAGTCTCCACCCTTGGAGGCTTTCCAAACACAAATAGACATATCCCTGAGTAACCTGGTTTGATTTCAGTGCTGACCCTGCTTGAACACTGGCTTGACTGGAGACATCCTGAGTCTCTTCCAGCCTCAGCTATCCTCTGATCCTGTGGAACAAGCTGTGTTTTTAAAGTACACAGAAGAAGGTTTGGAGAATTCTGAATGCTATGTTCATAAGCATTTAATGAGAAACAGGAGGCTTGAGCCGGACTCAGCCTGCACTCCTGTGTACTCCAAGTAACACCACTGAAATAAACTGATCTGCAGCACCCATTTGATATCTAGGTATTGTTTGGACTTGAGTTATGTGACAAAATGGTCATGATAAAGAAGTTTTCCAGTGATTTAGAGCTTTCTGCTCAAGCGTTTGAAGGGCAGTTGAGGATTCATTTGCAACCGCAGAGGCCATGTGGTGCTCAGCCAGGGAACACCACAGGATTGCTTGTGCTGGATTTGATTCCATACTCCCATCACAGCTGCTGCCCAACAGCTTCCATAGTAACTCTTGGACTTCACAGGAGGTGACTCAGTGAGGACAAGCTCAGCAGAAGAGCATTCATCAGGACAGCAGCAATAGCACTGTGGCAGAGGTAGAGCTTTTATCCTGAAGAGTTAGCCTAACAGGCAGATACGGCACCTTGGAAGTATTAAGGAGAAGGAAGTTTGGGTATTTGTATGGTCAGCACGGCAGTAAGGCAAGGTGCATCCTTCAGGTCAAAGGACAGTCTTGCTTGTCCCACTGGCAGCATGGAAAGAAGCAATGCAGAATATCCACTAGCATCATACCATGCTGAAACATCTTTCCCTATTTAGAGACCATGTTCTGACAGTGCTAATTTTCACCCTGCAATTCTACTAAGCACAATGCCTGGGAAATTTAGAGATGCTCTGCTTGCTCTGTCTCTGTCTTTGGTGCTTTGCCCTTCAGCTTTCAGAAAGTCCTGTAATATGGACTTAGAGACAAGTTAAAAATAACACTGTATTTCCAACAGCAAGATTTTAAGAATCAGATGTCATCCCACCCGAGCTCAATTAAATCAGGCGGAATCTGCTGAAGCAGCTGGATGGGATCAAGCAGGGTGTGAAAGTTTGTACTCTAGCGCTGGGCAGAGAAGAGAAGTTGGAGATTTCAGCGTGAAGCTGGTTCTGTGTGAAGTGGAGAGTTTCAAGTGTGAATGCATGTATGTGTTCGTGCTTGTGCAGAGGAAAGTAGGGTTGGCAGGGGAGACAGAGGAGACCTTTGTGTTCAGTGCTTCCTCTTGACACAGCTCAGCCTGTTCCCTATCTCCCAGCTTCGCTTCTGAATGTGCAGGACCATGCAGTGGCTCCTTTTTCCCACCATCTTCATCATCCCTTCTACGCAACAGGTAAGTTCAATAAAAAGAAGAAAAAAGATTTCTCCCTTCTGCACTCTGTCCCAGGTTAGAATTTGTGTTTGCTTAAGGACAAAATAAATTGCAGAGAAGCAAATGCCTCATAGAGAATACGGAGCCATACCCTACTCCTGAGCAAATTTTATTTGCAGCTTATTTGCTTCATCAGTCTTGATTGTGGAATTTTTTTTCTTTCTAATGTGTTCATTAATATGATTCACTAGGAAAAAAAAGTGTTAGGGAAGCTTAAACTGTCAGTGACTTAAAATATATATAAGCACAAATGGTTATCTGATGCAGTAAGAGAGCAAACATCTCGTCCATGCTCACATTCCCTGTATTTCTGTATTTATATGTTATAGATACACAGGGGTCTGGCTCCAGGCTAGTTTTACAAGTGAGAAAGGACTGTGTTATGCTTTGCCTCTTAGGAGAACACTTTGAGTGATAGCTTTTGCTGAAGGTATTTGTGTGAAGGGCCAATTTCATTATTTACTTGCTTCATTTTGACAGTCTGTTGGATGTGTAGATGCTGTATTCTTTTACCAAGAGGAGGATGTTCAAAGAGCTGTCTCCCTCTGCTAACTATCTGCATGTTAAAAGCCAAACTATGATAACTGAACATTAGTGATAGGACATTGCCTGCTTTTGCTGTTTGCTTAGCTATGCTCATGCAGACCTTATTCAATCTTTAAAACATAAGAAAACAAACACTACCACATGAAGGGCTGCCATACAATGGTCTCATTTTCTGATCTGCCCATAGGATCAGGAAAAATATGCGGTGGGCTTGTGTGGTGTGGATAGCTTTGGTACAGAAACTTTGGGAAGCAATTAGTAGAAAAATATTTGGCCTGTAAACTTTACAAGCAAAATTCAAGTTTTCACTGTAGTTAAGGAGATTTTGGAGCTAAGTATACTGAGCTTCTCAGTAATTCTACAACTAGATACACAGAACAGATATCTTCTACTACATAATAGAGATATTCTACACATACAACTGGCAGATATTTGCCTAGTGGCATTTTCTTTGCTGGGAAACTGTAGTCTCACACTTCTCAGCTGACATCTTACCCTTAAGAAAAGAAAAATCACTTGCTTAGGTAAAATTCTGTTGGTTTAAAGCACATTTTCATTTGTGAATATAAATGATACTGCCCAAAGCACACAGATTATTTCCCAGGACACATAGCCATTTTGAAATGCACTCTGATATATAACTGGCATGTGGCCAAATTCCTTATAATTCTCTGCTGAAAAAGAAGGAAATGATACGAAAAGAGAAGAAAAAGAGATGAGATGAGAAGAAAAAGAGATGAGATGAGAAGAGAAGAGAGAAGAAGGAAAGTGATTCCTGAAGCAACCATACAGTCTTGGACACAGCTAAATGTATATGAACACCTGTGTGTCCTGTTTCTGGAACAAGCCTTTAAGAAGCCTTGCTCTCCAATGACACACAAAATCCAGTATGGCTTACTGGAAAGGCTTAGCTGTCAAAAAAAGTCTACTTAAGTTAGTTGTTTCTATAGTATTGCTGGATTTGGGCAAAAAGAATTAGAAGAAACCCTTTATGAGCAAATGATCAACAAAATAACACAGTTATGAGTCTGTCTCTAGCGTGCTGCACAGAATACCACATGACATCATTTAATAGTCATTCATTATATGAATTGCCTCTGTGAATTAATATGTATCTTAAAAATCATTCAGCCAAAAGAACTTGAAAGCTGCTACTTTGGAGCTTCATTAGTAGCTGTGGATTAAGATATCGCAAGTAGAGTTGTAAATGACCATGAAAAATGGAAATTAGTGGTAGAAAAAAGCCTTTTAAAAGGTCATTTACTGATGCATGCAATTAGGCCAGCTCAATTAAGCTGTGAGAGCATTCATGGGATATGATACATGAAATGCTGAATTCTGCAGATACTTCCTGTTTGAAAGCTGAACTGAAAGGAAGCGCAGCCAAATGGCCCCTTCCCCAGGGTCCCTTAGTGTCTCTGCTGGAGGTGGTTTCTACATCAGCAGAGAGCTCTGAGGTTCAGAAGAAGAGAAAAACTAATAAGTGAGGCCTCATATGCCCAGAAAAAAACACAGGTGATAGTTTTAAGTGTTCCTGCAGGGCTAGATGGTGATAGTGGCAGCTGATGAGGGGCTGGATCTTGTCTGTCTCTTGCTCTTTGGGCAGCCAGAGCTGCTTGATGAGATCAGCTTCCAAGGCTTACATTGTACTAGTAGCCAAGTGCTGTGTGTGCCCCTACTTAACCATGGACCCAGTCATCCGTGATGAACAGCCATATCACGATCTGCACTGCTGCTGAAATCAGCAACAGGGACAGATTTAAAGCTAAGATCTAAACTGTTCTCTTTCAGATGCAGTTCCTCAGAAAAGCAGATAGAACACAGCTACCTCAGAGAGATCCTTCCATGCTCTCTGCTGACTTCATCTTTCCTATGTGCCTTAGAAAATAAACCCTTCAACACTTTCTTAGCATTTCCTTTTCTTAATTAAAAAAAAAAAAGAGAATATTATAACAATCAAGAAATAAATTCTGAGACAGAATGTGGAAACCAGTAAATTCTGGCTGGGTCTTGACCTCCTACCGCTGACAGAAATCTGCCCTGTAAGCCCTGGATTCAGCACACTTACTCATGCAAAGAGACTCTCTTAGGAGCTGACCTATTAAGCTCAGTGCAACTACCAACCTCCCTTATGAGGATTTGAACTTTGTGTCTAGCACAAGAGAATTTGGAAATACTGGACCACTCCTTCCCAAACAGCTACTCAAATTTTGGAGCAAAAATAACACTCAAAAGGTTTAGTGTTTTTAAAACACTTTAGCCATCAGAAGTGGCACACAGGGTGGTGGCTGGCTACACAACAATGCAGGCAATCACAAGCTAATGAATTTCATGGGAGGGTTGTGGGGAGGAATACTTAAAGTAACTCCACTGTTTACTTTGAAACACTTCCCCTCCACTTTAGCTTGACTACAGTCTTTTTCTATCGAGGCAAAAGAAAGACCCAAGCATGTGTTTTATACCAGCAGAAGGCCAGGCTCTTTGATGAGATGACACCTCAAGGCATGACAGTGACTGATGAAATCAGTCCTCTGTCTCCCACCTAAACCTCAGAGCCTCTCACTTTTTGGATCCTGTGTGATGAGAAATGTTACATATCTTCCTGCAGCTTCACAGTTCTTTGCCTCCCAACATCACTTTATGCTATCCCAGCGACATACAATGCATTCATCTCTCAAAACATCCCACTGTGTGTAAGTTTTCCCACAGCCCACTAAAGAAGCCTGGAGAAAAACCTTCAGGGACCAGTGAAGTCCACCAGCGCAAGGAGGTCTGTCACTGGCCATGCAGATGCCCACCAGTGCCAACCTGCACCCCTGGGGTCAGCTTGGTGAAGGATGGTTGTGGCTGCTGCAAGGTCTGTGCCAAGCAGGCAGGGGAGACCTGCAATGAAGCTGACATCTGTGATCCCCACAAAGACCTCTACTGCAACTACTCAGAAGATGAGCCTAGGTATGAAACAGGCGTGTGTGCATGTAAGTTCTTCTTTCACCTTCCCTGCTTGACATCCAGGAGGGTGGGACCACACAGCTGAATGGTTTGAGGGGAAAGCTCTGCTTGCTGATGCTGCACAGCTCTGTGCTGGCAGCCAACCCTGATTTGGACCTTTCAATGCTCAGTCAGAGAATGAGCGTAGGACTGGGACTATCTTTAAGCTTACCTCTGTGCATGTTGGTGATACCAGTTACTGTGCACCAGCTTGCTGTTCACAGACCTGTTGATGTCTGATTTACAGCCCTGACTTTAAATTATTACTACTATTGTTATTATTACTTATTATATTATCATACTATTATTATTTCACTGGACAGAAATAAAAAAAGCTGTGCCTGGGCTGGAGCTGTGGGTGCAGTACAGGCTGATTACTCTTCAGTGCTCCACGAGCAGGAATCTCATGCTCCTCCTGTGTTAGTAACTGTTGTTTGCCATTTGCAGATCTGGTAGCCGTAGGCTGCGAGCTGAGTGGAGTTTATTATCTTAACGGGCAGTCCTTCCAACCTAACCCACTCTATAAGTGCCTGTGTATCAGTGGTGCAATCGGATGTACACCTGTGTTCACACCAAGGTTAGCAGCAAGTCCCTGCACCAGGGTCACGGGCAGAAAGAAGCCTGGACAATCCACCTGCAGCCCGGGACAGCACAAGCAGCTTCAATCAACAAACTACAGACTGATGCCAGGTGTGCCTGGCTATGCCGGTAAACTTGTGTGTGTGCCTCAGCCTTGCTGCAGCCAGCGGCCCTGGTTCCAGCAGGCAGGCAGGCAGCGCACTGGCAGTTTCTCAGATCTTGCTGAAGGCCACTGCCAGGGTGACTGCTCTGTCCCAATTACCCCTCTTAGTCATAGGTCACAGACTCTTTTCTCCAAACCCGATGAATACAAAAAGCAAAAATCCTTTTGGCTTCTGCCACCAGGGAGTCAGCTAAAGCTACCTTCAACCCATCTTTCTGCAGAGGTTTAGGGCTCATCAGATCAGACCAATTAGGGCTCCTGCTGGACAGCCATTTGGCAGTCTGGGAGCTGTCTCACTTTCTCCTGCTTTGTGGGGTAAGGAGTCTTGCTTTTCACATGCATACATCAACACACTACAGGCATCTTCCTTTAACAGAAAGCAGAAAGTGGTAAAAACTGCCTTAGTGGCTTTCCTGAGTCAGAAAATTCCAGGTCGCTGCAAGGACAATGCTCTCCCTATTTCTTCCCTATTCAGTCTGCCCAAAAGCACACACAGGCTTATCCATGCAGCTGATACTCCCAGCAACCTCACTCTGGCTATGCTGCTAACACTGTTGGACCTTTTCATTTAAGGAAGCACCGTTGCCAGAAGCAGCTGTCCTGGCCCTTTGCTGGTCACAACTACCTGTGCTTGTGCTGTCTTCTTTCCTCTGCAAGTTTCCCTAATGAAACTTTCTTTTGTTACAACTAATGTGGGTACCAGAATGCTGAGCCATTTATTTGGTGCCAGCTTGAATTGTAGGGAAATTATGCCCTGAATCCTCATCATGGAACAATACAATAAAACTACAAGGATCTCAAAGCTTCTTAGAAAGCCTTCACAAAAAGTCTGCTGAGTAAATAGGTTGAGGCACATTGGTCAATCTGCAGATAAATTAATGCACTTTAAAATCCTGAAGTACAGTTTGGACAACTTCTAACACATTGGCAGGGGTAGCAAGTTAGTAAAAACTAACAAAGATGTTAATCAAAGCCTTTGAATAGAAATATTCTTAATGCTGTGTGTAAAGACACAGGCACCTGACTTCAGGTGAAGACAGACTTTATTTCTAGAGAGCATTGTTCTCTGATCCAAGAGAAACAAAAGCATTAAAAACCACAGTCACAATACTATTTGACCTCTAGAAATGTTTTAATAGAGTCTGTGGGGAGCTGTATTTTGGATACCTGGAGGACAGCATCAAGCCATTTACTTTGTAGTGCTTCAGTGAATCCAAAAGCTGACATCCAGCCTTCAGTAGCTGCTTCACTGACTGTAGCACTGCATCTTGTCACACACATTCAGGAACTTGGATCAACTGTGCTCACTTCCTATCTAACTTGGGTTAGGGGCCCAAATGCCTGTCCCTGTGTGGCTCTATGTGCTGAAAGATGCTTTTCTTCAGGTGACAAAAAATCCTCCCAAGAAAAGCACCTTGACATTTTTGTTTCCAAGTGTTTTGTTCCCCATGCAGCAGAAGCACCATGTCAGCTTAGCCATGAATTTCAGCAATGGCTCGATGGGCCAATGCCTACTTTCAAAAGCTTTTTTTCTTTTAATGTGGAGAATAAGTGCCAAGTTTCACTTTCCTGCTCTTGCTTTGTTTTTTGGCTTTCCTTGTCAATATTTACCTGGTTCAGAGACCCAGCGGTGTACCTGGGTCATACTTTAGAACTTGTACCAAGTATAATTGACCATTTCACTTCTCTTTATTTGTTGCAGAACTGTGACAGGCTTTTAATCTCCTTGCCATAGTGAGATCTTTAAATTGCTGCCTGCTTTCCAGGTGTCCTTGTAATTCTGGCAGTGCTCTTACCTGAGTGCACAGATTCCACAGAGTCAATTTTTTTTTCAGAGCTTCTCCATGAACTTTTGCACTGCAATTCTGTTTCTTTCTTTTTTAACCTAACACAGCACAAATCCCCCAGAAAACAGCCTACTGGGTGACACCTAGAAGTGACTGGAGAGTTTTACTCAACACAAACCCTAAAGCTTTCACAATACCTAACAAAGAAACCAACATTAATATTTTCAGCACCCCTTTTCAAGCTATGCTTGGCCTTATATGATTTTCAATATCTCTTCTATTCTGGACATTTCATAACTACCTCTCTCCATGTAACCTTTCCAATACACTGAACCAGAGGGTCAAGCAACAGATGCAATTTCCTAGTGCTTGCTAGGATCTGAGCACCCAGTGTCAGTTAGCAGCTCAGGTAGCTTTTGTATAACTTTGTTCATGGCTCACTTCTAGATTTACCAACAAAAGCATCTTTATGAACAGAAACCAAATGCTTATCCTTTTATGTTCAGTTAAACCTTTTGGGGCTGTTCTGCTGCATAAATAATATATTGCTGTCTCAGTTTACAGAAGCTTACCACTAGTATTGAAGCAAAAGTGCCTAGTACAGGCAACTCCCTGGACACCCTGTTCCAGGACCTGTGGCATTGGCATATCCAGCAGAGTCACCAATGAAAACAGAAAATGTGAAATGAGAAAGGAAAAGAGATTGTGCTTCATCCAGCCCTGTCTGACCAATGTACTGAAGGCAATAAAGGTATTTTCTACTAGAAAGAGTTCCTAAAAGAAAATGAAAATATTGGAAGCAGTGGGAAAATTTACAACCACTAATACAAAATGATTTCTGTTTTTTTTAAGGGTATGAAAAGAATTCTTCCGTGGTTTTTACCTTCAGGTTTCAACAGTAAATCACAGCTAGTACCAGGTGACAGAACAGGAAGAAACAGCCTAAAATTGTGCTGGGGAGGTTTAGGTTGGACATGAGGAACAATTTCTTTCTCTCACGAGTGATCAGGCATTGGAACAGGCTGCCCAGGGAGGTGGTGGAGTCACCATCCCTGGAAGTGTTCAAGAATTATGTGGACATGACACTGAAGGACATGGTTTAGTGGCCATGGTGGCATTAGATTGATGGTTGGACTTGATGATCTCAGAGGTCTTTTCAAACCCAACCAATTCTATGAGTCTATGGGATGTGTAATTTCAAACAAAACAATGTGATGTCCTGAAACACAACTGCTGCTAGCGCTGTGCTGGTGTTGTCACTCAGGAAATACTTCCTAGCTGTTGACTGACAAAGAAAAATAAGATGATGTACAGGACATTTCTGTCAATGATGCAGTATTTTCTTACAGGTTTTCTTTCTCCTGTGTAAAACCTGTGCCTTTATTTGTTCTTATATTAAAGATTCCAAAAGGAAAAACATGTCAACCAACATTCCAGCTTCCTACAGCAGAGAAACTCTCTTTTTCTGGATGCTCAACTGCTCAAAGCTACAAACTAACTTTCTGTGGGGTGTGCTCAGACAAGAGGTGCTGCATACCTAACAAGTCCAAAATGATCACTGTACAGTTTGAGTGTCCCAATGAGGGCTCCTTTAAGTGGAAGCTGATGTGGATAACATCTTGTGTATGTCAAAGGATCTGCACTGCTCCAGGAGATATATTTTCTGAACTCAAAGTTTTATGACAAATGACACCATTGTCTGTAACACAGAGGCTGCAGGAGCACATTCACACCCTGGTGAGCTACCACAACCCCCTTCCACAGCAATGTTTATGGTAAAACTAAACAATTAATACTCAGAGATGTAAAGAGCACCTGGGAAATGGTAGTAAGAGAGCATCTTCTTACCTGCAATTGGTTTAACACGTGGAAACGTGTTCTTGAGAATATTGTCAAGACAAGAACTTTTGGTAACCCAAAAAGGCACAGCAAGGCAGCTTTGCACCCCATTGTAACAAGTCCTTGCCCACAAAGACATGGAAATTCACAGATGCTCTGACTAACCTACTAGAAAAAAGAAAACAACCCTGCAAGACTTAGTCTGTAAGTCTTGATTAACAGGAATTGCAGATAAATCAAATCAACATTTTCTCCTCTCTATCTGCAATAGTAAAACACAGCAATGCTGTTTCAAGCAGAAGTCAACTTTGAGCTCAGATTGATTTTTGCAGCAGATAATCTTTCTCTAGTGTGAATATAAACAAGACACTGGTAAAGGAAGAGATAAGTGGGCATCTGCAGATAAGAGATGTAACATTTCAAAGAAGTGACTATTTTTAGAAGGCTTGGAAAAAACCAAACAAGCTCTCACCAAGTGTTACCACAATGCTTTATCAAACACTTCTGGACTTGTACACTGAAAATTGTGCTTACTTGTATACCTGACTCCAGCTCTGCTAGAAGGATTTACAGCCTTAAGAAATTATTGTATTGATCCATTCTGGTTTGTAACAGTTCACTGCTATTGCTGTCCTGAGACAGGCAAGGATCTGGAAACAGCAGCACATTCTCTTGTGTAGAAGTTCTTACTGTAATATAAAACTCTACTTACCCTGGTAATTATAAATAATAAACCATCTCTCTTGCTTGCATTCTTTTAAGCATGCAAACTTTGTTCTCCAAACAGCCATTATAACTTCACTGTAAGTGTATGTTTTGCTCAGAGGTATATTGTATTATCAAGTGCAACTCATCATTCTTGGCCATGAATCATTAAAATGGTAATTAATACTCCAAGTACCATACTTGAAATAAAATGGTGTTGAATTTTCTGATATTGCTAATATTGATATAAACTCAGAATGCTCCACTATAAGTACAACATGGAAGCAAAATTAAGCCTACAAGCACAACTTAGAGCACTCTGGAATGGCTACTATCCTGAAGAATTTAAGAAATCAATTTCATTAGAGCCTTGCTTTCATCTTTGAGAACTGTGTGCTTTTCTTCTCTTCACAGTGGCTTGTTAAAAAACCAACCTAGCAACAGTGACCCTTCTTTGAAGCAAGGTCTACTTTTAGTTTGATGCCAGCTCAAAGGCTAAGAAAGAAGTGACAGTTTTGGCTGCCACAAGCTCTTTCTTGACAGCACATAGTATGGTAATTTACTGTACAGTTAGAAAGATTTCAAGTTACCTTATGGTGGCAATCTTACAGGCTGGGCCTGTCCTCTCAGAGCTGAGGAAGCTGCTGTCCCAGGCTTCCTTTGGAATTACAATATGCTGCAGCTCACTCTGCTTAAACTGAAGTGGTTGGATGCTTGGGGGAGATGTCAAAAAATAAACTGGTTCTTCCTTTTTTACACAACTATCTTCAGTCTTGGTGCATCTGTTCTAGGCCCACCTTTTGTGGCATCCAGTTCATTGTACTCTTCTATTAGGTCAGATAAAGATGCTATGGCTTCAGAGAAACAGCTCTGTTCCATCCCCTCTATATGCAGATAATGGTGAAGGTGAGCCTATGAAAGAAGAAAAAAATCAGTGTTATCCTCTTTTTGGCAGCTAATTCCTTTGGCTCAATAACCACCATTCAGCCTGTGCTGCAGAGGAGTGTGCAAGTCCTGTAGGAAGATTTAAAGACTTGCATCATGACTTCCATAGTTTAAACACCTGACAACTTGTGTAACAATCCCAATGGGACTACAGTCAGTATTACTGATTTCTTACACATCTACCTTCTCATATTCTGTCTTTTTGGGTAGACCTGATCAAACCATGTGACAGTCTCTTTGTGATACTAGGATTTGCTTCCCAATAATGCAGGAGGTTAATGATTAGTGGCTACAGATGTTATGATGACAGGAGTTGCACCTTTTTCTTGTAGAGTTTCATAAATCTGTCTTTAAGTTCCATGAAAGTTGGTTTCACACAGGTGTTGTTTGCTAAAGCCAGAAGGGAATGGGAATGGCCCACTGGAGGTACTGAACACAAACTCGTTTTCCAGCCCTCTTGATTCCAGGAGATGAAGTGCAGGGAAGGCTTCAACCTATGACACAAAACTTTAATTACCTAAGGAATGTAAAGAACACAAAGCTTGGCTAACAAGCAGTCTGAAATGTTAACATTTAAGCTTTCAGAACTACGCAAGCCAGCTATAACTATAATTTGAATAAGACATTTGAGATGTCAGACTAAAACATTGTGTCTATTTTAAATTTAAATTGCAAGCTCCAGCTCACTTTAATGTATCAAGGTTTGAAAAAAACAAACAGTTACAAGCATCAATTTCTGTAAAGGGCCTGCAAGGACTCTGGGATTTAGGAGAGAGGCAGAGTAACACCGTGTGGGGACAATCGCTCTACCTGTAGTTTAGGAAGAAGTGAAATGTTTTAGATCCTCAGCAAATCTCCCCATGCACTCCTGGCTGCCTGCAAATTCCATTCTGTACACAAAGCTTGCTTGCCTTTTCTGTCACAACTATGCAGATCAACAGTGTAAAAGACAGAAGGCTAAGAAGGCAGAGGAGGATTCCCTGTCTACAGGAAAGTAGCCATGAAAGAGTGGGAGCTCCTCTTCAGCAAAACATGCCAAACTTCTACTACAAAATTTATTCCTCCAACACCCTTTTGGAAAGTCAGGATTTGCTTTCTTTTTTATTTTGGAGAATGAAAGGAGCAGCACAGGGACACCTTGACAAGCCTCTTTACTTTGAAATCCAAAAATGTTCTAACTTATTCATAAAATCAATTACATTTCTTTCCCTCCTGAAATATTTTTTTCTATGTATCTATATCTATCTCTGAGTAAACACATTTGGTATTGAAATTCTTCAAATGGAAGTGAGAGAGCTCTGGACAACTGAGAGCAGTTTCAATGCCAAATGTCATGACTAGCTGGCAATACAAACCTCTCAATATTTCTGCGGAGGTCTGACACCTGCACGTTTCCTCGGACCAGAAGTGCACAGGCAAGGTAGAGGCTGTGCTTTGGATCTGCTTGAATTAGTTGGTGATCTCTACTAAAAGCATCTGAAAACATCTGATCCAACCTAAGCAAAAAGAAAACAGAGTTATCTACTCTTACTAAAGCAGGTTACAAAAATTCTTCAGAATGTCCACCTTCAGGCTTTTGATGTTCATAAAATTCTGGAGGTAAAGGTTCATTTAACCTGGGACCAGAGGTGGCAAGAAAAAAGGATTCAAACCTTTATATGTACAGCATTAGACATCTTCTAAAAACAGACCAGAACAAATTTTCTCCTCTCTGCTCCCAGATTCATTTTTCTCCTCTCTTCTCCTTCATGTTACAAGCCACTGTTGAAAGGGCTGGAATACCTCTGCTAAGAGGATATACTGAGGGAGCTGGGGTTGGTCAGCCTGGAGAAGGGAAGACTCCAGGGAGTATCTTAGAGCTGCCTTCCAGTACCTGAAGGGATCCTGCAGGAATGCTGCAGAGGGACTTTTCATGTGGGTGTCTGGCAATAGGACATGAGGGAATGGTTTGAAGCTGAGGGAGAGTAGGTTTAGACTGGATCTTAGGAAGAAGTTCTTTAGTACTTCTTCCTAAGGGTGGTGAGATTGTAGAACAGGTTGCCCAAGGAGGCTGTGGATGCCTCCTCCCTGGGAGTGTTCAGGACCAGTTTGGATGAGGCCTTGAGCAGCTGCATCTATTTGAGACATCTCTTTGCCCGTAGCAGGGAGGTGGTGGACTTAAACCTTAGCACTTCTACCCTTAGTTTTGCTATAGAATGGAATGTTTAAAATTAAAGCTTTGGAAGAATGAGAAAGTAAGCTTCAAATGTAAGTATTTTTTCTTACCTTCTCGAAGGTACATTAACATCAGCCAGTGTATACAGAGGAGTCAAGCTCGAAACTAAGTAATGAAGCCGAGGAAAAGGAACCAAATTCATGCTGATTTCATTCAGATCCATGTTAAGGGAACCTTCAAACCTTGCAGAACTGAGAAATTAACAAAGTGTCATAAATTAAGCAAATTACTTCTGTTCTGTAAAAAAATGTTACATTTGTTTTGCAACTGTTCTGTACAATAGAACAGGAAAACAATGCAGTGTTCAGGAAACTCTTCATGTATAATTAACCACACTTCCAGATTTGGCACTAACAGTGCTATATCTTATTTACTTGCACTTCTCATTATAGAACAATAAACCATCAGAGTGAGACCTTGTTTCCTGACTGCTTTTCAGTATGTGGACATAGCTGCTGAACACCAGTTTTAATAAAGGGGCTCCAATAAACCACGCATGACTTAGCATTCCTGACAGGCTGTTTAGAAGAAAAGCAGGCCAATACTTCAGAAGTATATTTCACCAGGAGCTTCTTGCAGCAAGAGACAGTGACAGTAATCCAACTGGCCTAGAAAGGCAAAGCTCCCTGGGCTCCACTATACATTAAAGGAAGACAATATCCTTCTGCCTATAAACCTCTTCAGTTCTGAGACTATCATGGCTTGAGCAACACCACTGCAACCAGAATACCTCCAAATACTTTACTGTGGAGTCACATCAAATAGAAACAATTGATATTGAGCTGATGCAGACCTACACATTTGCAGCACACAGTACCTACTTTTACAGAGTAACATGTAACTTCACCTTGTCAGGTTCAGCAGCAGGTTGGCTATGATATTGTTCATTGCATCAAATGGCTTCTCCTGCACAGCTCTTGCACCGCCTGCACTTGATGTTACCAAACTCTTTGGCTTCACAGTTGACCCCAGCTTCCCAGAATTGATCATCTGATGAATTTTATTAACTATATCAAACAGAGACTTTGAGGGGGGAAAAAAAAGTATACAAGAAGTGTTGAGCACAAAGGTTGCAGATCCTGTATCCCAATTTTTCATTTCAATTAATGTTAAAGAAAAAGCTAAAATGTTGCAATGTCAGTTCATAGATTAAACCTATAGTCAAAAGTCCAACTTTTGATCATAGAATCAACCAGCTTGGAAGAGACCTCCAAGATCATCCAGGCAAACCTAGCAACCTATCACCCAGACCATGGCACTAAGTGCCTCATCCAGGCTTTTCTTCAACACCTCCAGGGACAGCGACTCCACCACCTCCCTGGGCAGCCCATTCCAATGCCAATCACTCTCTCTGGCAACAATTTCCTCTTAACATCCAGCCTAGACCTCCCCTGGCACAACTTGAGGCTGTATCCCCTTGTGCTGTTGTTAGTTGTCTGGCAGAAGAAACCAAACCCACCTGGCTACAGCCTCCCTTCAGGTAGTTGTAGAGAGCAATGAGGTCTGCCCTGAGCCTCCTCTTCTGCAGGCTGCACACCCCCAGCTCACTCAGCCTCTCCTCCTAGCTCCAGCTCACTGAATTGTTTCTAAAGATCTGTAACTTCCCTATGACAAACCTGCAGGCAGAAATCCAGGCTGGGTACAGAGTGGGTTGAGAGCAGAGACTTGGGGGTACTGATAAGAAGCTCAGCGTGAGCTAGCACTTTGTTCATGCAGCACAGAAGGCAGATGTGTCATGAGCTGCAGCAGGGGCATGTGGCCAGGAGGGTAAGGGAGGGGATTTTGCCCCTTTACTCGGGTGAGAACCACCTTAAATTATGCATCCAGTTCTGGTGTCCCCAGCATAAGGACACAGAGCTATTAAGTGAGTCCAGAGGATGGCCACAAGGATGATCCAAGGGCTGGAGCACCTCTGCTATGAGGACAGGCTGAGGGAGCTGGGGTTCTCCGGCTTAGAGAAGATTCTGGGGGTACATGAGAACTGCATTCCAATACCTGAAGGGATCTTAAAGGAAGGCTGCAGAGGGACTTTTCCTAAGGGTGTCCTGTCTCTAGACAAGGGGGAATGGTTTCAAGCTGACTGGATCTTAGGAAGAAGTTTTTCACTAGAAGAGTGGTAAGACTCTGGCACAGGTTGCCCAGGGAGGTTGTGGATGCAGGGCCAGGTTGGATGAGGCTTTGAGTGGCCAAGTCTAGTTGAAAGGTGTCCCTGCCTGTGGCAGGGAGATAGAAGTATATGATCTCTGAGGTCCTTCCAACCTAAGCCATTCCATGGTGATTCTGTGTACACAGCTTGCCTCAGAAGTTTGAATTTTACTGAACTATTCATAACTCTCATCTTCTGCAATTACATTTTAAATGTTCACAATTTCTGTGAAAGCAAAATATCTTCTCTAAGTAGATCTCACTTTCTTTTTTCATAAGCAAACAGCAAGAGACTCATCAAGGGACTATCCTTATGTTACCCTTACCAGTAATCAGTAAAGTCTGTTGGAATTTGGAGTGGTTAGTTCCTTTAGGATTCTACTAATACTAT